>NC_052055.2:84059954-84659954 GCF_903992535.2 Arvicola amphibius
GCACGATTGGCCCTGAAGGTGTTTCCTCCCAGGCAGTCACAAGGTACTACCTTATTCATGTATTTATAGCTTATAGTTATCCAAGTTTACAGATTTTTGAATGTACGAGAAAGCTGTTGAAGACAGCTTCTTTGTAACATCATAACCTGCCATAACTCTTTTAAGATTTAAATAATTTCAGTGAAACCATATAGCAGCTTGCACTGCCCAGTGTTTACTACATTCAGAGGGATAGGAAGGCTAGTCGGGTTCTACTCTCTTTCTCTGCTCAGTCCTCATCTGATACTTAAACTTTCAGGTGGGTCTCTTCCATAGAGGCCCGCAGGGTGCTATGTAATAGAATATCTTACCCTAAATTGTTAATACCAAATGTGAAATAGTAATCTCTAGATTCTCAGGTTAAACACCTCCTTTGTTCACATTATTAACATTAAAAACTCCTCAATACCTACCAGGGAGTCAAACAAATGTTACTGGTTGCTCTGTAGTAAGGAACATTTAGCACTATAGCTAAAAGATACATTCTCCTTGATCTTAGGAGACCAATAAGCAGTCCCTTAGGAGGCTGTTAACTGATTCCTTCTTTAGGCCAAACTAGGCAGTGACTTTCATCCCTGCCGTAATAACAGGTATAGAAGGGAACTCACTTCATTTACCCAAGAATATCAGAGAAGGGGAATTCCTCTCCCTGTTCTCTAAGAGAAAAGGAAAAATGTGAAAACTTCTAATCAGTCTTTGGTTTATTCCACAGTCTATTGAGATTACATCACATTAGTTTGTTTCTCTCTCTTTCGGGGTGCTGAGTGTAGCCAACCATACCGTTCCTGTTCTCTGGGTGCCTTGCCTGGGACCATATTTTACCTTCCGTTCATATTTGCTCCTCTTTCTAGTCATGGTTTATGATATTCTGTCCTGATCATATTTACTCTTTTTCTGGTTGGGAGATTGCTCTATCATAAACATTTTGTCCAGCAATCTGGCTGAAAAGGAATAGAGGAGAGCAATATCATATCGAGAGGAAGTTTTCAAAAGTTTATTTTTCAACCTGACCATAAAGAAAAGGAGCTTTGCTAGGTTGGCGGATGTATGTGTCCTGTCTCATACCCAAGATAGGCCAATCTGTAAGGCGATGATTTCCTGGCTCTGGCAGGCATCGTATAAACACTGCATACGACCTGATGGTTATACTATTGGTCATTTATCAGCTTCATTTTCCTTCTGAGAAATTTCAGTCTGTGTCCAAGAGTCTTCCCTTCCAGACAGGCAGCCTTTTCTTGGAAGGTTAGACAAGGTCTAACGACTGTGCCATCATATATCACCACTCAGTTACTTGAAGGGGAGGAGCCTTTCATTCATATGCTGTTTCTTCAATGGATGCTGTGGTAAGAGGTGACCACAGAGTGAGAAAAATCAGTCAGGTTTCACAGGTGAGGAGTATTCATCCTCTTTCACCTCAACTTCAAGCTCTCCCTCTTACCTCTCATCCGGTTATCTTATAGAGAGCCACATTTCTTGTTTACATTTACTTCATCTAGTGTTTTCATATTCTCTTCTGCAGCCAGTCAACTGACTAGTGGATAATAACACCATCTCAATACAGCAAGCTGTTGTCTCTGGTATAGTGGGTTAAGCAGTCCTGAAACTAGCTATCATTTGTTTTATTTGATCTTTTAATTCATTTTACATACCAACTATAGTTCCCCCTCCCTCACCTCCTCCCACTAACCTTACACCTCCCCTGCAAACCACCTCCCCTCACTCTTCAGAAAGGGTAAGGGAGTCAACAAAGTCTAGCATATTAAGTTGAGGCCGGACCAAGACCTTCCCCACCACTTCAAGGCTGAGCAAGGCATCCAACCATAAGGAATGGGTTCCAAAATGCCACCTCATGCACCAGGTCCCACTGCCTGGGGTCCCTCAAACAGACCAATCTACACAACTGTCGTCCACTAACAGAGGACCTAGTTAGGTCCCAAGCAGGCTCCCCAGCTGTCAGTCTAGAGGCTGTGAGCTCCCGCAACCATGGATCAGCTGTCTCTGTAGGCTAAAACCAGCTATCATTTTAAGATGTCTCAAAATTCACATGGTGAGCCACAGCACTTAACCAATGAACCACATTTCTGCCCACATGGAGTTTAGAAGACCAACCGGGAATCTGTCTGCCTTGTCAATTGTTTCCAAAAACCTAGGCCTTAATCTAAGTTACCCATTTGCTAGATGCCATGAGAATGAAAAAAATAGGTTAGACTGATGCAGTATTTCGCAAAGTTAATTTTATTGAGTATTTACCATGAAAAATGTGTCTTATATGAGAACAAAACACATACATCCTCAAACTATGAGCCGGAAAGAGGGTGCTTAACAATATTTAGGAGAAAGCGATTTTATCCTAAACAGAAAATGTTTTATTTATTTAAGAAAACTTCAAAGGTTTTAGGCATGACAAAATGGGAGAAAATCTTTGCTGGCTACGCATCTGACAGAACATTAATATCTAGACTATCCAAAGAACTCAGAATACTAAGTATCAAGAAAACAAACAACCCAACTGAAAAATAGCCTTTATGACTGAATAGAGAGTTCACAAAAAATACAAATGACTAATAAATACTTTAATAAATGTTCAACATCATTAGCCATGAGGGAAATGAAAATTAAAACTACTTTGAGATTCCATCTCATACCAGTCAAAAAGGCTATTATCCAGAAAACAAATGATAGCAAATGTTGCCAGATCATGGGGAAAGTAGAGCCATTGTTAACTGGGAGTATAAATTAATGCAACCAACATGAAAATCAGCATGGAGGTTTCTAAAAAAGCTAAATTAGATATACTATATGACCCAGGCAAAGAATTCCAGGAGAGAGAACCAAAAATTCTACAACTTACCTGCATATCCATATCCACTGCATCTGCATTTACAATAACCGGAAAATTGAACCAACCTACTTGTCTATCAATTGATGCGTGGTCAATGAAAATTTAGTATATAAACAAAATGAGAAATTATTCTACATTAGAGAAAAATAAGCTTAAGAAATGTGCATGACTATGGATGGAATTGGAATATTATACTGAATATGATAATTCAAGTTCAGAATGACAAACACTATATATTCTTTGTTGTGTGTGGATTCTAGCTTCAAAACTCTGAGATAGGCAGATGGAGAAAAGCTGGTATTTGTTGGATTTGCTGTTTTCTTTGATCAGTACGTTTATTTTCTCCATGGTGTCTTCAGCATCTGAGATTCTTTCTTCTATCTCTTGTATTCTGTTGGTTATGCTTGTTATCTCTGTTCATTTACCAGATTTTCCAATTTCAGCCGGCCCTCGGTTTGTGTTTTCTTCATTGCCTCCTTTTAGTTTTCAAGTCTTGAACTGTTTCCATTATCTGTTTGATTGTTTTTTCTTGGCTTCCTAGGGTATCTTTTATGGATTTACTCATTTCTTCACACTTTTTGTTATTCTTCTCATCCATTTTTTTTTTTTTTTTGTTGTTGGTTTTTTGAGACAGGGTTTCTCTGCAGCTTTAGATCCTGTCCTGGAGCTAGCTCTTGTAGACCAGGCTGGTCTCGAACTCAGAGATCCGCCTGCCTCTTCCTCCCGAGTGCTGGGATTAAAGGCGTGCGCCACCACCGCCCGGCTTTCTCATCCATTTTTTAAGGGAGTTTTTCACATCCTGTCTAAGGGACTCTATCATTTTCATAATGTCAATTTTTCTACTTCTTCTGGATTAGGGTGTTCAAGTCTTCCTGTTGTATGTTCGCTGGGTTCTGGTGCTTTCATGTTGTTTTTCAGATTGTTGGAGGAATTCTTGTATTGGCGCCTGCCCATCTGTTCCTTCAAATGCTCTCTGACGGATCTTCTGGTACAGGATCAGGACCCCTTGCTGGCCAGGGACCTTGCAGACAAAGGGCCTAACTTGCTGCCTGCAAGCTTCGTGAAACAAAGCAACTCCCGCCCGGTTGCTTTCACCACCGGGTCCCAGACCCAATACAGGCTGAGCTGGAGGTCTTATGGCCCCGAGGAAGAGAAGGGGTGTCGGGCGCAAGCTGGGATGGGATAGGAAGAGAAAGGCAGTAGCCGGGGAGAGAAGCCCCTGCAGAATGACCCTGGCATGGATTTCTTAGAAGTAAGAATCTGTTCTCTAATTTTGTTACAAATATTAAAGGTAATGTAGCAAGTTTCTGGTTTTATAATTCTTTAAAAAATTTACCAATAAGTAAACCCATCACACAACAAAGTTAACAAGATACAACATCACAAAAGAAGTGGTTTCATTTCACATAAAATTCTACACTTTCAACTGGATGGTGGTGGCAGATATCTTTAATCTTGACTTGGGGAGGCAAACAGGTATCTGTGACTTTGTAGAGTTTAGTCTACAAAGATCGAGTTTCAGGATATCCAGTGCTGCACAGAAATTTACCATGTCTCAGAAAACGAAAGGAAAAATTATTTTTTCAGTACCAAATATATTTGATGCATTTATCCACCAACAAATACAATCCATGACAAAATAAGAACTAGAAAAACAGCGGTGTATGTACATACTCACTCACAACTCAAGTCCGTTATCTGCATCAAATTTTTAACTTTATTTTTTCTTTAGCTGAGTAGTACTCTAGTCTTTATATATACCAAATTTTCATTGGCATTCACTTGACAATAAGTAACAAGACTAATAGCAATCCTTTGATATAATGAATCAGTAATCATTAAAACGTGATGCAAATATCTCTGTAGTAAGGTACGAAGGGAGTTCTCTGAGTATATGCTCAAAAGAGAAATAGCTGGGTCATATGGTAGTTCTGTTTTTAGTAATGTTTTAACAATCTCTGAATGGATTTCTAAAATGACAGTATCAGTTTCCACCCCACATCAGTAAATAAGGCTTCTATTCTTTTCAAATCCACTCCAACAGGTGTATAGAATATTCAAGGCAGCCTGACCTAATTGAGTGAAAGTCACAAGGGTTGGACTTGGGTCTTTCTGAAGTATGGTAGCCTCTGCTATTGAAGAAATAAGCTGCATCTTATGAAATAGACTGTATGGAACATATGGTAAGATTCTAAAGATAATGCCCAGATTACAGTGAAAAAGAAGATGAAATCGTTTGCTCTTTAAGTCAATGGATTCTGCTAGCAGCATACAAGCTTGCAAAAAATCCAGGAGCTCTGTATAGGAACTGAAGCCAGCAGCATCATGATGATAGCCCCATGAGATCACAGAGACCCCATGCTAGCCAGGCTTACCATTCCAGCCTACAGAGACTGAGGAAGGGAGTGCATGCTAATTTCATTTGTCAAGTTTCTGGCAATATTTCCAACAAGTAACTAATTGCTGCAATTTATTCAGATTGATGTTTAATAATCTAAAATGTCTGAAGATGTACTAAATAATACATCTTTCCATGCATCAAACAATGCTTAGAAAGGTCTAAAATATTGATTCACTCACCTTTTCCTACTATAGTTTAATAAATAAACATAATACACATGCAATATATATATCTCACAATAGCCAAATATTTATTGTAGTAATACTAATATTACCAATCTAAAAATGAATTGGTTATTAATTTTTAAGGTGAGGCATATAATGAATATAAAATGTTAAGAAAAGCAAAGGTATCAGTGGTTGATTCTCAAAACACAAACTGAAAGAAACATGTGGAATGCAATTATAAATGAAACTTTATTATGTAGGCAGTTTCTGCTTCTGATCAAGTATGGTTCTTAAACTAGAGTCAACATTAACCGTTGACGTGGTATGTAAAAGAAGCCTAAGACCTAGAAAATATGGCACTTCACTTTGAGGGGAAAGTGATGAATAACAAGGTTTCTTCTGATGAACTAAAGTCACGAGAGAGAAATAATACATTACAACTGCCGAAAGAAGAATCAACCAGTAATTATATGTCAAGTGAATATATATATTTATTAAGTTAAAGGGGAAATTCATCTGTTGTAAAAACAAGGATTAAGATAAATAAAAATTGAGAGAGTCTGAGATCAATAGATGTACAGGTTTACAGTGAATGATTAACTTAAGGAAATCATTCTAAAAAGATGGAAAAATTCAGAGTACCTATTTTATATGTGTGTAGATAAAATATTCTTTCTTCTCTTGGGGTTTGTATATTCTATGTCGGGGACAAATTAAAGTATTATTATATTGTACAGTATGGCTCTTCATGTACGTAGAAAATCTGACAAGGATAATTATATTTCAAGTTGTGGCAAATAAAATTATTCAAGGGTGACTTGTGATCTTTATGCTTTTCATACACTGTCAAAATGTTGACACCGGTAGTCTATTTTATGTAAGTAGGAAGCCACCATATTATTAGCATAAGGAAAAAATATTATTAGATCACTAAAAAATGCAAATGTAATTATACATTTCCTCAGATAACCTACAAGAAAACATAAAAAATGAGGAAAAAGATGAAAATTACAGAAACAAAAACATAAACTAAGATAGACAAGCTTTAACTTATCACTAAAATAGTAAGATATATTAAAGTTGTATAATTATTATTTACTTTTAAACATTTGTTGGATCTACCAGAAAAGGAAAGTTTAACTGTATTAAATATTGCCAATATACCTACTCAATAAGGTTACATTTTCCTTCTCAATTATTAGTTTTCTTCGTTTTGATTTTTTCCATAGAGACTTAAGTAAAACTTATGATTTTTCTAATGGAAGTCCTATTTGGACTTAGAAAGGTCCATCAATATTTGAACATATATCCTCTCATTTAATTTCTTTGAGAACAGTCAACATTAGACATATTATTTGTATAATCAATAAATAATTAAATGTAGTCATCTCTTGCAAAATATAACAATTAGTGCCTTAATGCCTCAAAATATACCTTCTAGTAGGAAAATTAAGAAATGGGCAGAGGAAGTTGAGAGAGAAGAAACAGAAAGAGGAATTGAGAACATGAACAACAAAATTAGCTGATTAAATTTCATCATTTGGTGAAACGACCAACCTGAGTTGCATGGCAGTGTGGCCCTCTGTGATGCTTCAGTAAATAAACAACTATTTTATAATTTTTGGTTATCGAGAATAAAAAGAATAAGGACTACCAAGTTTAGAAACATTATACTTTGTGCTGGGGTTAGTAGTGCAGGCATTTAATCCCAGTTACTCTGGGGAAGATGAAGAAGGGTGACAGTTGAAAACTATTTTTGACAACTATGTGAGATCCTGTCTCAAAATAAAAAGCAAAGAAGGGCCAGGCAGTGGTGGCACACGCCTTTAATCCCAGCACTTGGGAGGCAGAGGCAGGCGGATCTCTGAGTTCAAGGCCAGCCTGGTCTACAAGAGCTAGTTCCAGGATAGTCTCCAAAACTACAGAGAAACCCTATCTTGAAAAACCAAAAAAAAAAAAAAAAAAAAAAAAAGCAAAGAAGGATCTGGGTAGACCACTTGACTACCCCAGACAAGCCCCAATGAGTCATCAGTAATATCTGAAAACAAATGAAACAAGACAGAAATATTCAACGGAAGATAATTGGTTAAAACGAAGAGATAAGTCCATGTACCTACAACATAACTCATGCACCTAATGGTCAGGGAAAATTGCTAGAAGGCAGGAAATGATTTCCAGAACTAGTCTGATGTGAGATTGTGACTCCTAGGAATGAGAGGAAAGCTACACACATGATATTCCATGGCTGCCTAAAGAGGGCCCTAAATATGGCAATAGTTATATTAATGAGGAAGGGGAACAAATTACTCGTGAGAGAGGGAGAATTAGCCTTTCCTGGGAATGAGTCCCTTAACTGTATGTGTGTATGTATATATATCCTGTTGAGTATAGACATAAAAAATAGCCTGTTGAGTCTAGATATGTACACACACACACACACACACACACACGCACACACACACACACACACATCAATTGAATAGAGTTTAGGCTACAAACAACATCAATTTTCTCTCTTCACTTAATTATATATCTGGTGTGTGTGTGTGTGTGTGTAAGTTTGAGTACATGCGCATGTATAAAATTCAGAAGTTATATGTAAGAATAATCATCTAAAAAGAAACCTTCAAGTTTTGTGAGAATGGGACTGGGACATAAGAGTGCTGGAGGCAGGGGACATGGAAAGAATTGGAGGGAGGAAAGAGAAAGGAATACGATGCTATGATGGAATGATATTTTAATTAATAAAACGATAAAGAATATTATAAAAGTATTGCCCTCAGGCCTATATATTGTATGTTCAAAATGTATCCATCATAAAGATATGCAAACTACTACAATAAAATTACTTTTTTAAATAAAAAATGCAACAGTATTTAAAATTGCATTTTTGGAAGAAACCTAAGTGACCTTAGGAAGATCTGTATTCACAATACTACCTACACATTGAACAAAACTCTTTCTATTGGGGAATCATAAGTTTTAGAATATGTGTAAAATAGTGTCCTAGGAAATAATTAAGCAACATTTATACTTTTCTGAAGACATTTAAGTAGTTTAAATTCAACTCTAAATTATCCTATGATAAAAGACAAATAATGACACTTAAATTGAAAAGTAATTTAAGTCATGCATAAAACTTCAAAAGTACATTTTTTTAAAAATCTGTCACTGAATCTTTAGAAAAATTAGAAGTGGGTTTATATTTGATATAGTCTGTGCCTCTTTAGCTTTTGATAATGACTAGGATTTTATTTTTAATGGTTGCTGTTGCAAAATCAATGCTCTGTGGCCTAAATTAAATGTCTAGAAGATAAAAATAAACACTTAAATTGCATAGCAGTAGGGTAATTTGGAGAAATATTTGATATGATAATGAACATATGACATAAGTTAAAAGCATTGGCAATGAAGTAGTTCAATAGCTCCTAAGTGGAATGTCTTCATCAAACTCCTCCTCAAGACTCAAGGATCTATGTGGAAGAGGAGACACAAAGAGTCAAATGAGATGATGAAATCCATAGGATTCAGCATGGTTCAGACACATATAACAAGGCACAATCACAGAGATTGTGGCTGCATACATAGGACCTGCAGAAGTTGAAGCCAGAGGGAGCCTTAGCACTGAGAAGGGGAAATGGACACAGTGTCCCGCCCTTAACCAAGAAGCTGTCTACAACTGATACTTGCTGGCAAAGAAAAATCAGTGTGTTATGGTGGAGTTTCATTAGAAATATCTTCATCCTTCAGGGCAGGCCCCATGAACAGAAGTAGCTGATAAATAAAATATGAACTCAATGATATTTTGTGGACTTTTTTATTTCATTTTGCTTTGTTTGGGTTCTTTTTTTTTTTTTACTTATTTTGAGATGTTGTTCAGTTTTTTCTTTTTGGTGTGTCTTGTTTTTTATTATGTTTTCTGTTTCTTGTTTTATTTTTGTTTTTGAATTAGAACTAGAGAAGAGAAAATAAGTTGGGTGGGTAGAGAGGTGGGAAAGATCTGGGAGGAGCTGGAGGAAGAGCAAAAATGAACAAAATATATTGTGGGAAAATATTCTTTTTAGTTAATAAAACTATAAATATTCCTTTCTGAGAAATGAATATCCCTTGTAGTTTGGCAGTAGGGCTCCCAGCATTTTCTTTCTCCTAACATGAGATTTTTTTTTTCTCATAGCCAAACCAAGGGGCAAAATTGTCTCTTTAGAATATCTTCATTATTGCCAAGATGATTAAAAAACCACTTTGGCAAGAGATGTGGAAAGAAAGGCTTTGTGAACACTGAAAATCCAAAGAGAAAATAGTACCCGGGAACACTTGGGAACTGATGCTTCTTTTGTCCTCAATAGATGAATATGTATTCCTAATTTGGCTTGGAAACAAAGAACCAAATGTTCAAACATTTCCTTAAAGAAGTGCATGTATGTTGAATATTTTTAATGACAATTTAAACCTAAGAACAAAAGTTAACTTAGCAAAAATTTCCTGCTAACTCTTATTTGATAGGATTTATCCATAAGATATTAGCAGCAATGAATAAACTACCCCTTAGGAAATCAAGAAAGAGAAGCTGTTTCAAGACATGCAGCATTTGCTGTGGGCTATAGATTCACTTCTCAGTGTGTTCTATACATTTTTTTATACAGTTCTATGTAAACTGACAACTCACAGCAATATGTGTATTGTCACAAGCAATTAATTTGACTTCTTTGTGTTATGGAAAATCCATACCCAATTCAATATCCAAGAATAATGTGATTAATTATGTATCTAATTATAAAAGTGAAACTTCATGCATGTGGTGGGCTGCATAACAATCAGGTAATTTCTCCACAATTTGCTGTGATCTAATTTGCTCTAAAAATCTATGCTATGAAAACAAAAACCTAAGCTAAATGAATAATAGAAAATTGCTTGGAAATATTTGTAAACTTAGTTATCAAAAATCCTAAAAAACTTGGAAATCTACAAGGTACAAAGAAAAAATGACAGAAAAATGTACTATGTAGAAGATATGCAATTAATTTTTGCATAAAGCATCATGGTAACATTACTTTCATAACATGACAGAAGTTAAAAGCATTGGCAATGAAGTTGCTCAATAGACAAGCACTTAAAAATATAGTCATGTAGTACAGGACTTAGATATTTAAACACACCTCAAACATATCCTTTCTGTGTATCAAAAAGCTTTTCTGTGATGTCATATAGCTTTCCTATGTCTCCTATGCCAGACTCTACTTTTAAATTTTAAGACAATTGAGTTTCAGGTAGACAAATTATCCTATTTTTTTTTACTTCGTTGGAATTCTTCTCTATGTCTATTCACTTTACATTATTTTATGGAACTTTCCTTGTCTATTCCTCTCTGAAGGTCAGTTTTAAACTCAGCATCCTACAGCTCCAGCAAAATGCATTAAGTTTCTAACTGGAAGAAATGAGTTGTTTTGTTCTTCCTCTGAAGAATATCAACTTTTAATAACTATTAAGCTTCATAAGGAAATTACAAACCAAATCAAGGAAAGCTTAGAAACTTGCAAAACATTCAAGCTGTTTCCATTGCATATATTTTTATGGTAATAATTAGATATAGAGTGTCTCAGCAGCATAAGTCATTCAAAAATCCATGAGGCAAAGGATCTGCTGATTGATCCACCTGCTAGCTGGATGGCCAAACTCTCTGGATTATATTTTCCCCAAGACCCATTCCAGTATCTACACCTTCCCATGTCATCATTTTCCTCATAGTTAGTCCTCCTCCTTAACTCTGACCAACTACATCTGCTCAGGTACAGCCACCACCAGTCAGAAGAACAGGTGAGTGACCTGTCTTCCACTCTTCATTCCCTTATATACCCCACTCCCCAGATTCTGATTTTCAGGACCCATCCTGAGGCTCTTTCCTTCCCACCCCATCACAAGGACTGGGCTCTGCCCCCACGTGAGCACTGCTGGGATACAAAACAGACCAGCCTGTGAAGGAGATTTTGGTGGCTTAATTACAGACCATAGCAATCATAAAAATAGGCCAAACCTGTAATAACAACATAGAGTTGAAGGCGTAAATCACAAACAATCCCACACCAGTTTGGAATTATGATTAATAGAATGGTTATTTATTTAAAGGGGAAAAACTTACAGATCACTGTTCCAGACAACAGCCCTCTGCACAATCAGGAAGGGAGCCTAGTCACTGGAAGCAGAGCCGGAAGCCAGAGAGCAAGCCCAGGGCAGTTGCTGCTTTTTTAAAGAAGGAGAGACCATGCCTCAATGGGCTGGTATCTCAGCAGCTATTGGCTGAAGGAGCGGAAGGAGCTCTCGCAACATAGAGCCCCACTTTTAACCACTAAAAGGCCAACTCCCAATTTGGATAGAGATTCCCTACTAGACCAGAAGTCAAGTCAGCTGTAAACACAGACTGCACTTTCATTTTCTGGCCCACCAGACCCAAATAATCACACAGAAACTATATTAATCACAATAATGTTTGACCAAAGGCTTAGGCATATCCCTAGCTAGCTCTTACATCTTACATTAAATTAATCAATTTTTACTAATCTATGTATCTCCACAAGACTGTAGCTTATTGGTAATGTTCTGGTATCTCTTTCCTTCTGTGGAAACATGGCATATTCCCCAACTCTGCCTACTCTCTTTCTCTGTTCAGATATCTCACCAGATTTACTATGTTGAGCCACTGTCTGAAACAGCTTTTCTTATCAACAAATGTAAGCAACACTCATACAGGACACTCCATGTCAGTCAGGCACTAGAAATCCAGGTGAAAATGAATAGAAGAACAAAAAGGAAACAGAAACCAAGGAACAAAACAAAGATTCAAAAGAGCCAAACTCAGAAATCAGGATCTACAGATAATCATTCTAAAACTAGTTACCTAAAAATGAGTGTAAGAATACAATCAAGAAGAACCAGAGCAATATGACACCACCAAACCCCGGCTATCCCATGATTGCAAGATCTGAATATTCCTATGCTGACAAAGCATAAGTAAACGACCACCAGAACAATTTTATGAAGATTATAAATGTCCTTAAAGAGAAAATCAAAAACTTCCTCAAATTAATCAAAGAAAAGATAATAAAAATTGGATAAAATCAATACATCTCTTACAGAATGCAGAGAAAACTAAGAAAAAGAAATCAGAGAAATAAAGGAAACAATTCAAGACTTGAAAATTGAAATAGAAACAATAAAGAGAAGTACAACCTAAGGGAATTCTGGACATGGAAATTTAGGTAAGCAAACAGGAGTTACAGACACAAATGTCACTCATAGAATCCAAGAGATGGAAGAGAGAATCTCAGGCATTGAATATATGATAGAAGAAATAGATCCATAAGAGTTCAAAAACCCAGAGAACATATTTAACAAAATCAAGAAGAAAATTTTCCTAAGCTAAAAAAAGGACATGCTGATAAAGACACAAAAAGTTTACAGAACAACAAATATACTGGATCAGAAAATAAATTCTCCATGTCATATAATAATCAAAACACTAAATAAACAGAACAAAGAAAGCCAGGCATAAAGGCAGACTTATTAGAATAACACCTGACTTGTCAATGAATACTTAAATGCCAGAAGGGTATAGACTGATATTTTGACTTTAAAGGACCACAGATGCTGGCCCAGACTACTATATCCATCAAAATGTTCAATCAGCATAGATCAAGTAAACAAGATATTTTATGACAAAGTCAAAATTAGAAATTCTCTCTCACAAATCCAGTCCTACAGAATTCAGTAAACAAAAACAAAACAAAACAAAACCTCCAAGCCAAGGAGTTGTAAACAAAAAACAAAGGCAATAGATAATCTCATAACAGCAAGACCAAAAGAATTAACAATCATTGGTCATTAATATTTTTCAATATCAAGGAACTCAATTCACCAATAAAAATACAAAGGCTAAAAGAATGGATACAGGATCCATGCTTCACAAGCATACACAAAAATATACCTAAACATCAAAGATAAACATTACCTCAGAGTAAAGATTGATAAAAAAATTTCCATTCAAATTTTCCTAAGAAGCAAGCTGGTGTAGTTATCCTAATATCTGACAAAATGTTCTTCAAATCAAAATTGATCAAAGGAGAAGAAAAAGGATATTTTGTTCTCATCAAAGGGAAAATCCACCAAGATGATGTGTCAATTCTTAACATTTGTACCCCAAATACAAGGCACCTACATTTACGAAAGAAACATTATTTTTATACATCAAGCACCACACATTGATAGTGAAACACTTCAATACCCATTTCTCACCAAGGGACAGGTTAGCCAGACAGAAACTAACCAACAAAGATGGGAACTAACAAACATCCTGACTCAAATGGACCTTACAGATAGATATCTACGGAACATTTCACCCAAACACAAAAGGATACACCTTCTTTAAATCACCACAAGGAACCTTCTCCAAAATTGACTCAGTCACAGAGCAATTTCAATATGTAAAAAATGAAATAATCCACTCTATATTACCAGTTTACCATGGATTAAAGCTGGATTTCAACAGCAAAAACAACAGAAAGCCTACAAACTCATAGAAACTGAACAATTATCGACTGAATTACCACTGTATCAAGGAAGAAATAAAGAAATTTAAAAATTTCTAGAATTCAATAAAAATGAATAACACAACATACCCAAACTTACAGGGCACAATGAAATCTGTGCTAAGAGGAAAGTTCATAGCTCTAAGAGTCTTCATAAAGAATTTAGAAGATCTCCTACTAGCAACTTAACAACACCCCTGAAAACTCTAGGAGGAGAAGAAGGAAGCACACCCAAAAGGAAAATAACCAAACTGAGGGCTGATAACAATAACATAAAAATAAAAAAGCAATACAAAGAATCAATTAAAGAAAGAGTTTGTTCTTAAAAAATTAACAAGAAAAACAAACACTTATTCAAAATAAATAAATAGCAGAGAAAGAACAATCAAATTAAAAATATCAGAAACAAAAAGGAGAATATAACATGGAATGAGAGATAGTGAAGAAATGCAGAAAATCATAAGGATATACTTTAAAAGCCTGTACTCCATGAAACTGGAAAATCTTAAAGAAATGGATTTTTTGGATAGATACAATTTATAAATTTAAATAAAGATCAGATAATCAATATAAATATACTTGTAGCCTCTAGTGATATGGAAGTTCTAATTACATGATTCCTAAACCCCCCAAAAGTCTATGACTTTATGGTAACAGCACAGTATTCTAGCAGACTTTTAAATAATAGCAAAAATCAGTATTTTTCAAATTATTCCATAGAAAGAAATTGGGACTGCATTTTGGATTAATGCAAAAATCTCAATAAGATATTTTCAAACTGAATCCAAGAATAAAGCAAAAACATCAGTCACCATGATCAAGTACGCTTCATACTGAAGATGCAGGGATGGCTCCACATTTAAAAATCTGAAAATGTGTACTGTATGTAAGAAGAGAAAGTTAGCACTTCCCTTGACAAGGACTAAAGAGCCCCTTCAGTCTAACAACATGTATTGCCACCTACTTTGTGGTATCTAACCACTTTTTTAAAAAAGAAGCAAACTCGCCCAGGAGGAATAGAAGACATGAAATAATCAAATTTAGGGCCAGAATCAATAAACTAGAAACAAAGAAAATAATACGAAGAATCAATGAAACAAAGAGCTGGTTCTTTGAGAAAATCAAAAAGATAGCAAACCCCTATCCAACCGAATCAAAAGGCAGAGAGAGAACATCTAAATTAAAAAAATCAATAATAAAAAGGAGGACGTAAGAACAGACACTGAGGAATTTCATAGAATAACAAGGTCATACTACAAAAACTCCACAAAATTGGAAAATGTAAAAGAAATGGACAATTTTCTGGCTAGGTACCACATTCCAAAATTAAATCAAGACCAGGTGAACAATTTAAATAGGCCTATAACACGCAAAGGAAATAGAAGCTGTCATCAAAATCTTTCCAACCAAAAAAAGCCCAGGACCAGATGCTTTCAGTGTAGAATTCTACCAGAATTTCAAAGAAGGGCTAATACCCATACTCCTAAAAGTGTTCCACATATTAGAAACAGAAGGAATAGTGCAAAACTCTTTTTATGAGGTTACAGTAACCATGATACCCAAACCACACAAAGACTCAACCAAGAAAGAGAATTACAGATCAATCTCACTCATGAACACTGATGCAAAATGCTCAATAAATTATTGGAAAACCAAATCTAAGAACACATAAAAAATATCATGCACCATGATCAAGTAGTCTTCATCCCAGAGATGTAGGGATGGCTCATCATACAAAAATCTATCAATGTAATCCATCATATAAATAATCTGAAAGGAAAGAAAAACATGATCATCTCACTAGATGCTGAAAAAGCATTTGACAAAACTCAAAACCCCTTTATGGTAAGGGTCTTAGAGAGATCAGGGATACAAGGACAGCCTAGTCTACAGAGTGAGTGCCAGGACAGCCAAAGATACACAAATAAACTTAGTCTAAAAAACCCTAAAATTCAAAAATAAAAATAAAAGAAATAGAGTTTAAAATAAGGCCACATAAAGATGCAAAATACACAAAGAATCTAGATATTGTATGTTATTATGTTCTTTTTGAATTGTTTTAATCCTGAGAAAAGAGCAATACATATTTTAAAAATGCTTTGACTTTAAAATTTAAGTCAAAAGATATGTTACTTTCACAGGAAATGAGAGATTGTAGATTAATTTTAGGCTAAGAAAAATTAAGTTTTATCAATGAAGGCCCCCTAAGAAATCTCCAATAAGAGCAGACGGCCCAGATGACTTAATGTTTCAGAAGACCTCTGATGGAGTTTCCTCTGAGTTCTATATCCAGAAGAGTTTCAAGACTGCTGGCTGAGTGATCAAGCCTCATAGAATTTTTCAGTCAGTACTTGACCATAATTATAAATTTTCTTTAAGTCCCTGTAAGATTATCAGCACTCCCAATCAGCAGTAATATGCCTGGAAAACTATGCCTGCATTCCCCCCAAAAATGGATTATGGATGTTTTTCTTTGTTTAGAGTGTTGGTTAAAAGTTGTATGGATAATTATCAGGAAGAAAGCTAAACAAGGGTGATTTGATTCAGGGTTGTTCTTTTGTAAAAAAGGGGGAAGTGCTGTGGAACAATGGCTTAGATTTGTTTCTTGTACTTGTTTAATAAAACACTGATTGTCTAGTAGCCAGGCAGGAAGTATAGGCAGGATGATCAGGCAAGAAGTAGAGGCAGGGTTATTATAACAGGAGAGTTCTAAGAAGAATAAAGAAGCAGTCTGCAGTTGTCACCCAGATGGAGCAGAAGCAAGATGAGAATGCCTCACTGATGAAAGGTACCAGGCCACATGGCTAACATAGATAAGAATAATGGCCTAATATAAGTTATAAGGTTAATAAGAAGCCTGAGCTAATATCCAACCAGTTTATAATTAATGTAGACCTCTGTGTGGTTTTTTTGGAGCTGAATGGCTGCGGGGTCAGGCAGGACAGAAGCCTCAGTCAACAGGGAAATACAAATCAAAATAACTCTGACATACAATTTTACACTAGTCAGCATGGCTAAGATAAAAAACACCAATGATAGCTTATGCTAGAGAGGATGTGGATTATGGGGAACACTCATCCATTGCTGGTGGGAATGCAAACTTTGGAAATCAGTGTGGATTTCCAAAATGTCTCAGAAAATTGGAAATCAACCTATCCCCAGATCCAGAAATACCACTCTTGGGCAAATACCCGACAGAATCTCAATCATACTACAAGGATATTTGTTCAGGTATGTTTATAGCAGCATTATTTTTATAGCAAGAACCTGGTAACAACCTAAATAGAAGAAATGATATGGAAAATCTGGCACATTTACACAGTAGTGTATTTATCAGTAGGAAAAAAACCCAAACACAATGACATCTTGTTATTTGAATGCATTGAGGTAGGGAAAGTAGGGAGAACAGAAGAGAAACACTAGGGGAGATGGGAAGTGGGGAAGAGAACTTGAAGGAACAGAATATTTGAGATGGAGGAAGGACACAGATAAGTGCAAGGAAAGATATATTTTGATTGAGGGAGCCATTATGGTTAACAAGAAAGCCTGGCACTAAAGAAATTCTCAGGAATTCGCAAGGAAGACCCCAGTTAAGACTCTAAGCAACAGAGGAAAGGATGCTCAAACCGGCCTTGCCCTATAGTCAGACTGATGAATATCTAAATAACTCCATAGAACCTTCATCCAGCAACTGATAGAAACAGAGATAGAGAGCTGCATCAGATCCCTGGACTGAGCTCCCAAAGTCCATCTGAAGAAAGTGTGGAGTAAAAATATGAGCAAAGAGGTCAAGACCATGATTGGGACACCCACTGAAACAGTTTACCTGAGCTAATTGATGCTCCCAACTCCAGCCAGACGAGGAAGGAAACAACATAGGTCCAAACTAGTCTCTCTGAATTTAGGTGACAGTTGTATGCCTGGGACAGACTGTGAGACATTGGCAGTGGCACCAGGATTTATCGCTACTGCAATTAATGGCTTTTTTGGAACCTATACTTTTTGGATGGATACTTTGCTCAACCTAGATATAGTAGAGAAGGCCTTGTACCTTCCCCAAAGCATTGTACCTTACTCTATCTGAGGAGTGCATGGGGGATGAAGCGGGGAAGGTAGGTGGAGAGGATAGGAGGAGGAGAAGGAGTAGGATCTGGGATTGGTATGTAAAATGAAAGAAGATAGTTCGATTTCTTTTTAAAAAATAAAAAATCTTGCAACTTAATCTCCTATATTTAAAAATAAAAGAAACAAATCATCATCTCATTATATGGTAAGAAAGCTTTTGACAATGTCTACCACCCCTTCATTATAAATGACGTTGAGAGATCAGGGATAAAAGGGGCTTAGCTAAAAATAATAAAAACAACTTACAGCAAGGCAATGGCCAATATTGAATTAAATAGAGAGAAACTCAAAGCAATTCTACTAAAACCTGGAAGAAATCAAGGCTGCTCATTCTCTCCATATCTATTCACTATTGTACATGTTTTTTTCTAGCTAGAACAATAAGACATCTAAAGGAGACCCAGAGGACATGAATTGAAAAGGAAGAATTCAAAGTTTCATTATTTGCAGATGATATGATATTATGTATAAGCAACCCCCAAATTCTACCAGGGAACTCCTATGGTGGATAAACAACTTTAGTGATATGGTTGGATACATGACTAACTAAAAAAATAAGTCAGTAGTCCTCAGATATAGAGTGATAAAATGGGATGAAAAATAAATCAGGGAAATACCACCCTTTAAAATAGGCACAAACAATATAAAGTATCTTGAGCTACCTTTAACTAGGCATGTGAACAACCTGTATGACAAGAACTTCAATTCTTTGAAGAAAGAAAGTGTAGAAGTAGAAGATATCAGAAAACATAAGATCTACATGCTCAGGAATATCTCGAATTAACATAGTAAAAATATCCATTTTTTCCCCAAAACAATCAATAGATTCAACACAATCCACATTTAAATTGCAACACAAGACTTTGCAGAATTTGAAAGAAAAGTACTCAACCTCATATAGAAAAACAATAACATAAAAAAGAAACTAAGATTAGTGAAAACAATCCTGTACAATAAAAAAAAATTGACGACTATCACCATCCCTGATATTGGTGCAAACAGACACAGGTAAATCAATGGAATCATCAAAGTTTTAGACCTAAATCTCCACGTGTCGCCATGTGATTTTTATCAACGAAGCCAAAATTATACAGTAAAAAAAAAATAAAAGTAACAAATGTTGCTTGTAAAACTGGATGTTGCCATGGAGAAGAATGCAAATAGATTCATATCTATCATTTGTACAAAACTCAAGTCTAAGTAGATCCAAGACCTCAACTTCTATCATGTTGCACTGAACCTGATGGAAGGGAAAGTGGGGAATGGCCTTTATTCCACTGGCGTAGGAGACAATTTTCTGCATAAAATACAAATAACAGAAACAGTAAGATTGATGATTAATAAATGTGACCTCCTGAAACTGAAAACCTTCTAAGTAAGGCAAAGGCAACATTATTGGGACAAAATAGCATCCTCCAGAAAGGGAAATGATCTTCACCAAGCTCACATCCCAACAAGGGCTGTTTCCCAAAATACATATATAACCCCCTCCCCCCAAAAGAACTAGACATAAGAACCCAAATAATCCAATTAGAAATGGTAGTACAGATATGAACAAAGAGTCTGAACAGAAGAATATCAAATGGCTGAGAAACACTTGAGAAATGTTCAACATTCTTAGCTATGAGGGAAATGCAAATCAAAAGGACTCTACCTTTCAGAATGGCTAAAATTATAATAACAAATGACAGCTCATGCTGGAGGTGATATGGTGCAAGGGGAGCATCCCTCCATTGTTAATGGGAGTGCACAGTTGTACAGCAACTGTGGAAAACAATATGGGGATTTCTCAGAAAATTGAAAATTTATCTCAAAACCCAGCAATAGCACTCTTGGGGATATACCCAAAGGATGCTCAAACATACCACTGTGACACTTGTTCAACTCTGATCATAACAGCTTTATACACAGAAGCCAGAACCTGGATACAACCTAGATCTTCATCAACTAAAGAATGAATAAAGAAAATGTGGCATATTTATATAATGGAGTATTACTTAGCTGTTACAAAAATTACACCAAGAAATTCAAAGGACACTGAGACTGTGAGTTGTAGCATGGGTCTCCTTTACTTTATAGCTACTATACACTTACAAGTGAGTACATACCATGTTTATATTTCTGGATGATTTTCTCATTCAGGATGCTTTTTTTTTGTAGTTCCGTGTAGAAGGGTTGGGGAGAGTAGTAGAAAAGACTATCTTAAAGGGGGAACTGATTTTGGTGTCAGTTAAAATCCTGGTGCAAGGGAAACTATAGGAATCTACAAGGATGACCTCAGCTAATTCTCCTAGCAGTAAAAGATAAGTAGCCTCAACTGACCATTTCCTGTACCAGACAAATATTCCAGTGGAGGGATTGGGACACCAACCAAGCCACATAATCTTTGACCTAGATTCTGTCTTGCATATGAGATGTGCTCAGGTAAGGATGACACAGAGATTGTGGAAATGACCAGCCAATGTCTGGTCCAGTCTGAGACTTATGCCTTGATAGTGAGACAAATAACAAAGCAATCTATTTCAATTTGACATAGCATTTAAGCACACCAATAATTATTGACAATATCATGTTTGAACACTGAAGCTCTTATACTGTTCTTTTCAGGAACACATTTCAATTTTTGTGATTTGAAGAGTAACACAATTTGTTAGTATATGTTGTTATACATAAATCTTGTTTAAATTGTCTTTTAAGAATTAATGAAAATGTGTTCTAGATAAGGTAGATTGAACTTGTTTACAAATATATTCTGTAATTGCTAATAATTTTAACCATTAATAATTTTAATTATAAAATCAGAATGCACTGTGATATGACATATCCTGATAAGTTATTTAAAGCTACCACAATTAGATATACATAGACACAGGTATTGTTTTAATTTCCTGCAGAAGATATGAACAAAAATATATTCATTAAGCCGGGCGGTGGTGGCGCACGCCTTTAATCCCAGCACTCGGGCGGCAGAGGCAGACGGATCTCTGTGAGTTCGAGGCCAGCCTGGTCTACAAGAGCTAGTTCCAGGACAGGCTCCAAAGCCACAGAGAAATTCTGTCTCAAAAAACAAATATATATATATATATATATATATATATATATATATATATATATTCATTAAAGATGCCAACAATGACAAACCATAGCATGGTTCCACCAAGGTTCAGTTTAACAAATCAATATGTTTAAAAGGTTAATGTGTGGTGTATAAGGTCAATGGCTACTTACAGGAACAGGGGCAACACCAAGATAATATGGAGAAAACAAAGTTCCATCTCATCATTGATGTTGATCTTAATGATAGTTGAATAATGGAATAAACATGTTCAGTTATCCTTTTACTTGCCGTATAATCTAGCATCATCCAAGATGGCTAGAATCTTAGTAATACATACAATAGTTAGTATCCCAGAGGAGAGTCACCTGAATTATTTTGTTCATACTAATCACTAACTACATTACCATTGACAGGATCTGGAATATCTCTATATTTTTCCATTTTAGATGGCATAGCTACCAGACTAAGTCCAACATATCATCATGTTATACCCAGAGGAAAAAACCGTCATGTAACATAAACCTGGAAAAAAATTGTAGCACTAGTACTTTTAGCTTAAATGACACCAGCTTATCAATATATTCTCTACCTTTGCATTTTTGGAGGCTTACATACCTAGGAAACATAAATACATTTAACATGCAATGAAAGTCAGAGCAATTGGCATCGCAAATACATATACATGTAAACACACACACAACCCGCTTTTGAAACAAAATTTGAAAATCTTTGCATTAGTAGGATGAGTCATCTATAGCAATAACACAAATCAAAAGTTTTAAACCATTTTTACACATTTTAAATAATTTTGATAACCACAAATACAGTCATTTTCTGAATTTCAACTATGTTTCTTGAATATACAGCCCCAAAATTCTTATTTAGGTAAAGCAAAAATATGTAGACTAAGTTTTAAATAGCAAGGCAGCACAAATGTATGCTTCTCGTGTAAAGTGTTCTGATTGCAAATGTCAGAGATGTCAAAGTGAATCTTTTTTGCCATTTTATATGGTAAAACTCCAGATGTGATAGTGTATAAATAAGAACATTTCTTGATCATGTTATGTATATTATATTGGCATGCCTTTATTCTGTCAGCTTTTCTTTGTTGATGTGAAGACAGCACTCATCTATAAAAGAATAAATAACATTACATTTTAGAGTCAAATATGAGTGATATGCCTGGGAACACAGACTCAAGTTGTCTCACATACTACAGTCCAATATGGTAATAGTTTTTGAGGTGAGTTTAGCGTGAATGAGAATTCCTGGAAATAAGATGTGACTGCAAAGACTGCTTGCCTGCTTCAAACTCCAACAAAGAGTAGAGATTTCAATGTTACAAATTCAATAGTCAAATTACCTCGGCACATCATTAGATGCTATATGAGCCATCAGGGTTCCTTACTCTATGTTAAGACCAAGGTCCTCCCAACTCCTCCCAGGTCCAGGAAGGTGATTGACCAAGCTGAGAAGTCTCCCACAGAGCCCGTCCATGCAGAAGAATCAGAGCCCAGCGCCATTGTCCTTGGCGTCTCAGTCAGCCCCCACTGTCGGCCTCATTCAGAGTCCAGTTTGGTCGCATGTTCCATCAGGCCCATTCCAACTGGAGTTGGTGATCTCCCGTTAGTTCTGTCCCACCGTCTCCATGGGTGAACGCACCCCTCACGGTCCTGACTTTCTTTCTCATGTTCTCCCTCCTTCTGCCTCTCATCAGGACCTTGGGAGCTCAATTATTGTAAGGGAATTAAAAGATTTTACTCTAAACAAAAATTGAAATGATCTCTATTCTATAAAAAAAATAAAAAATAACAGGTAACTTAAAATATTAAAATTGAAATTTAGCACTTACTTAGATAGACTTTCCTGTAAGTTGACCAATATTCCAAGAAACTGTAATTAATTAAAATATAATCTTTTATCAAAATGTTTGTTTTGGGACAGGGTATCATGTACCCCAGGGTGGTCTGAGACTCAATAAATTTTCAAGGATACCCATAAATTTCCAAACCATGTTGTCTTCACTTTCCAAGTACAGGAATTACCGTCCTGTAGTACTATATCAGGCTAAAGTATTAAAAATAAACCATGCTGGATATAAGAGCTAGATCCAGGACAGACTCTAAAGCCACATGAAATCTTTCTCAAAAAAGCAATAAAAACCCCATAACTGTATAACTATCATTTTGACTACTGTCAATATATTAACACATAAACACTTTAAAACTTACTTTAAAAGTCCCATATGCATTTATATATTGTTTTCACAGAAACAATAGATAACATTTATAGATATAAGCATTATATATTTATCAAAAAAAACATACTTGGAAATTACATAGCCAAAGATTTTTATATCTACATTTATACTTATTTTTATTAGACAATATGGAGATTTTAGTCGTATTTAGAATGGTTTATGCTGTTGCTGGAATATCTGAAAATAATAAAAAAAGAATAAATTTACAGATGACATTTTCATTATATTGCAATCATAAGTTTATTCAGAAGACATTGAATTACATATATCACAAATCTATTTTCTATTATAAATGTAAATATTAAAACTGATGATCAAATAAATATAGAGACCCTAAATCTAAGATTGATTTTATGCCAAAATTTGGCTTTACTTTAATAATTTTATAATGTTACAACACAAGTGAGATAGTAAAATATTTAATCTTATAATATTATTTATGACAAAATGTTGAATGGCTACAAAACCATCCAAATTGTATGTCAAAATTGACCAAATACGTATGGAACAATGCCCAAAAAACATTCAAAGGAGTATCTACACATAGGAGCAATGTTTGCTTGCTGTTTTATCATATTGTTTACATTTACAATTAAAGTTTCTCAAGGACAATCAGCATAGACAGTTTTTGAGTTACAAAATCTTGTTTAACAATTTGCTTCCTGCATAAATGCCATGTATTAGTTATGTCTCTTTTTGTCAGAGTTAATAATGTTGTCCTTTGTCTATTATATACAGCATTACACAAATATTTTCTGACTTCCTGAATGCTCCTGTCTGCAGGGTTGTTATCTGCATTATGAACATGCTGGTATTTAGCTCTAGAATACTATTTAGCATGAAGAAGACCGAGAGTTCCATCAAACTGTGGTCAAAATATCTAAACCAATAAAGCAAATAATATCACAAGGTGTAAAATGCCTTATTTGGATATGACAAATGAAAAATTTATCTAAAGCACGTAAATATTTATGTACATTAGTAGGAAGCTTAAAATTAGAAAGTATGCAAGGAAGAGAAATATATAAATAAATACAATCTGCTACATAAATTAATTCAAAATTTCCCCAAGCATTAGAACTAAAGCATCATACAGTAGCCTTGTACTTTAAATTTAACAAATACATATAAATTGCTGAGATAACATTGAAGGAAACAATTGATTCCTACAAACTATCCACACATGCACTATGGAGAGAGAGAGAGAGAGAGAGAGAGAGAGAGAGAGAGAGAGAGAGAGAGCACCTGTGTATGTGTACACTAACAATAGTAATGTATTAATGGCTAATAAACATGAAATCTTTTCTCTGGTAAAAGAAAAATTTCTTTGAGTACACTCAGGCATTGAATAGATCCCACAAATTACTGCAGACTCAAGTGGACAGGTTTTAGCACACTTGAAAGAGTTTGCTTTGAGATGACAGCTCCTAATAACCCTGATTGCAGAAGGATGCTCAGGTAAGGACTTTTGTCTCATTCGGCTACCAGTCACGCACAGTCCAAGAAGGCCTGGTAATTGCTTAAAATGGCAGCAGATGCTTACATTGTCTGCATTAGGCTTGTTGTAGGTGTTTACCTCATGGCATTTTGGAAGTTTTCACCTGTATTTCGAAGGAAGCCAGACAGTGAACAGTAGTTTGACATTAATAAAAACCTATAACTGAAAATCCCTCAGCTAGTTAATGCTTTACCAAATAAATAAAAATGCAATAAAATAAGGCAACATGAATGTCACATTAGTATGAAGAGTAGTGTACTTTGTTCATGGAAACTTTAAATGATACAGTCCTATGGATTAAAGCTCAGCCATAACTAACAAAGACATGCATACCTCAAAACTTCTGTCCATTATGAAGAAAAATATATATACTCATTGGGTTTGCATTGTTCAAATATTAAGAACAGTTTATGTGTCTTTTCTCTGGAGATTGGTTTAATGATCCTGGTAAATCAACATTGCTTTCGATTATACAGCTATGTGAAGAAAGGGGAAGGTAGCTTTATTGATTTCTAGGGCATAGTGTTGAGAGTGAGAGTAGCATTTTATATTTATTTGTATATATGTAGATATTTATGTGTATAAATATTACATACTATACCTCTTTATATCTGTACCTATAGAAATATCACTACATATTTAAACATGAGAATGGAATATGCATGTAGGTTGTAGACCTACCCACTGCATCTGTCATATTGTGCGATGTAAATATGGAGATGCCTTATGTTGGAGTGATACGGTAGGTTGGGCAATTTATAGACAAGCAAAAAACCCTGGAAGATGCAGTTTCTGTTGGTGACTCTGAATCAAAAATGACACCTTCTAGACCCAGTCACAGATGCCTGACAAGCAGAAGAGATCTGTTTAGTCTCTTTACTAGAGCTTTTACTTCATTCATAAAGGCAACACCCTCCATGTATAATTTAAATTCAGGAGCCACACATTTTACCAATGTTTTAAGTAGCATTCGTGGTTTAGGTTTCAGACTATGTGGAAACATAATAATTAATTGGAAGTTCTCAGTAAAATCCATTATGGATAAAAAAGGGATAACGAGGCGTTTTGGGTTGGTTAGCACTGCAGCACTCTGAGAAATAGAAAAATCTGATGTCCACTTCTAGGTATGACACAGACACTAAAAAATATATAAGGAAAATTTATATTTCTACTAAATAACATTAATTATCAATACTCTATAGGTTCTGTTAATTGTATAATTGTCATTAGAGATAGTACCATTATAGTTTAGCAACTGGGGTGAAATATATATGTCATGTCTATTTTTGTTAGTTATCTGTTGGTATTACAGTCATATTATCCTATCTACTTAAAGCCTTAAGCAAAAGAATGACAAATTCAATGCTTGCTTAGGTCACAGATTTAGTTAAAAGATATCCATTATCAAATGGCTCCAAAATTAAAAGTACAAAGAAGGCTGTTGATGCCTCTCTATTGTTCAGCACATTCCCAGCCTGAATATGGTGCTAGGTTTATTCTCAAAAGCACGACCAAAAACAAATTAAACAAATAAATGAAAAGAAGAGAAGGTAAAGCTGCAGCAATACTTACTTTGAGGTACCCTTTGAGATATGCTTCATTACTGTGTGGCATATCCATAACTCATGAGCTTGAGCGATTTTGAAGAATAAATATTGAAGAGCCCTTAGCTGAAAGCAAGCAATCTGGCCATTTGGCCTCCCATGGTCATGAGAGGGACGGCTGAGTTTGCATTATGGATAATAGACAAGGCTCTTAGAGCCAAGAGGCTTAAGAGGCTTTGTAGTGCGGAAGAGAGCCCTTGTAAAGCCCAGTGAGTAGCGGCACTCTATTAGGGTCTCATCAAGTGCACTGACAGATGTGACCGTGGATTATTCTTGCCTAATACTACTTTTACACATAAGCCCATCAGACATCCAGAGGAAGTCATCCAAGATGGTGAAACTACAGCTTGTCTCAGTCAATATTCACCTGAGCATCCTAGGTCCAGAGTTTTCCTTTCCATCACCAAGAAAAATCAATAGCGCATACACCTTCATATATTTATATCTCCCCTTAGCATAAAAAGAATGAGGATCTCAGAGATTTCGCCTAACGGAACTTATTCAAGGCTTACACGGGTGCAATAAAAGTGCACATGTGGATTTTTCCATCACAGATTAATGTAGTAAGAAGTTAAAGGGCGCAAACCTCAAACCCAGCTTTAACAAAACATTAATGGATTCGCATAACATAATGTTATAAGGTATAATGTGTGCACACAGTACAAGCACTGACAACAGCATCAGAGAAAAAAATGTACTTCTTCCTCACACTTCATACTGTGTTCACTCCAGAGGTTCAGAAGGAAGATGAACAGAGGTCAGTTAATGTTTCCTCTAAAATATACCATGGTTGTCAACTAGGCTGCCTTGTTCTTAGGAGATAATGTGTAACGTAAACTCAATGAAACTAATTCAACATTAAGTGCTACTTAGGTAACATAGCAACCCTCTCACCACATCAACAGAAAACAAAGGATGATCCTTTCAAACCTCTATTGGGAGTATAAATGCCTGTAACT
Source organism: Arvicola amphibius (assembly GCF_903992535.2). Lineage (NCBI taxonomy): Eukaryota > Metazoa > Chordata > Mammalia > Rodentia > Cricetidae > Arvicola > Arvicola amphibius. Next base: position 84,087,487 of record NC_052055.2, read on the forward strand.
TTGAAAAGTAGCTAAGTTAGCTATAATATGTTTTGATTTAAAAGTTCTAAAAACACCCATGTCTGTATGCAGACATGTATATAAACATTGTAGTAAGTTCTAATAAATGGATATGTAATTATATTCATGAGGGAAAATTTCAAAATAGTTATTACATTAATAAGAAAATTGTAATATAAATAATTTCAAACCACTTCTATAGAGAGTATGAATACTTGTAACGAAAACCTAAAGGTATCCCTTCCATATATTTTAGCATGACAAAAACAAGGATTCCAGTAAGAAATGTAAAAGATTCAGAATAGTTGATGTTGCTTACTTTAAAGTACAATAAAAACTAACAAATTTCATTAAAAGCAATAAATTATAAGTGTTTAAATACAGAGAACACTTCAAAATTAAACTAAGTGGCTGGAGTGAGAAAAAAAGTGTCCAGAAAATATTAAATTTTTTGTTTCTGTTTTAAGGTCTTATTTAAAGTCAGTTTGCTTGTTCTGTTCTTTCACTACACTTGCAGACATGTTTAGCTATTTTTGTTTGTTTTTAATACTGTGATGTTTGTTTGAGGTTCATAGGCTCAAATTTAATCTTTCTGAAGTTATCTAGACTGCTACCATTACCTGAGAAATTTTGATAAAGGTATGTAATGACAACCAAAGTGTAATATTTGCTTAAGAAATGATTGTTTTTTGCTGATATTGTAATTACCTGATATAAGCATATGCTTTTTTACGTTTTCCAGAAATGTTGGTCTACCATATGGTCTGCCCCATTTGAAAAGAAGTGGGTTCCTTACACTGCATTAAGAAAAATAAAACATCATCCAAGGAAAGGAAGAGATAAGAAAACTCAAGGCTTTTTAGAAGGTACTGATACTGAGACAACAAACCCATGAGGAAACAAAAAAACAACCATGGTCCTCCCAGCTCCCCCTAAGTCCAGGACCATGGTTGTTTTTTTTATTTCCTCATGGGTTTGTTGTCTCAGTATCAGTACCTTCTAAAAAGCCTTGAGTTTTCTTATCTCTTCCTTTCCTTGGATGATGTTTTATTTTTCTTAATTCAGTGTGGGAGGACCTTGGACTTAACATAGTGAAGGGAACCCTGATGGCTCTTTGGCTTGGAGAGGGGTGGAGTGGAGGTATGGGTGGAAGGGAAGGGAGGGAAGGGGGAGGAGGAGGGGAGGAGATGGAAATCTTTAATAAAAAAAAATGAGAAAAAAAAACAACCATGGATCCTTCCATAGTTTTGTCTTTTGGGCTGTGAGCCTTACCCCTCAATGGCTTAGCAATGGCATATATCATTTTTTAATCATTGCTTCTAAAGCCTTGGCTGTGAAAAATGTGTTTAGTGGTCCAATGGTTTAGGATGAGTTCAGAGCAAAGAATCGTCCTATTCAAGAATAATCTCCAGTGAGGCACGGAAAAGTAAGCATAGAAATCTGGCACAAGGGTCTGATTGTTTCACAATTCTCAAACTGAGACCACATTTTCACTTCTCTAGATAAGATTTTCTGCAAAATAATGTTAATTTTCAACTTGAGCTCCAAGGTGACATATATGAATTAAATAATTTTATGTCTTGAGAATTATGGCCAGATACTATAAGATTAGGGATTTAATCATAATTTTTTTAAAGATTTTGAACAGACTGAGCATTGAACTTTAGAAAGTATGATTACAGACACATCTTGATTTACAAGAAAAGAAAGCCACATTTTTCTAGACATGCACCCCTGCTGGGGTGGGGAAAGAAGGTACTCATTAGGCAGCCTTCACTCATTTTGGGTAGCAGCGTGCAGGAGTATGGGAGTCAGCCCATGTGAACCTATTCTTTCTTTTTGGACATAGTATTAGACCTTTAACCTCTCAGGATATGCAAGTATAAAGGTAAATTTCCATCATAGATTAATGTATTAGGAAAGCAAAGGATTCAAGCTTGAACACTAACATCAGCACTATGAACTAATCTTGCCTGGATTCACTTGTTTGTAGAGTTTAGTGAACAGAGCTTTCTTCAATTGCATCTCAGTTAATGTGTCTACACAATGTAAATTCAAACAGCAATGCTTCACTTAGGAGCTGAGCACTCACCTGTTATCTCAGCGATCTGAAAGTCCAGACAGTCAGATTCCTAATATAAGACCAGCTTGAGCTACTAAATGCAACCATACATCTCTAACAACCAGATATGACTCATCTGAGCATAGCTAAGTAAAATATGCATAACTGAAAATGAGTCAGCAAATTAGACTCACTTAGCAAAGTATAGAGAGTATTTTTGTCCCATACAAAACAGAAAAAAATACATTTTTAGAATCTGTCTACCCAAATAGTTTACAGATTATTTCCTGATGAAAAAGGTGATTTTTTCCATATCTTTATTAAAATATTATTTTATATTTTACATGCCAAACTCAGTTCCTCCTCCTTGCCCTTCTTCTACCCACCTACATCCTCCCACTACCAATCCACTCCTCAGAGAAGGTAAGGCCTTCCTTGAAGAGTCAACAAAAATTTTTTAAAAACCTTTTTTTTCAATAAAATATAAATAGGCACTGCAATCTCCTGTTTCTTGATTTTTTTTACCCTAAATTCTTCATCAGTTTATATAAAGATTAAAGCAGGTGCAATTTGCACCATCAGTTGATTTTATGTATAAAATAGAAATACTTTTCATTCCTGGTAGTTGTTTATTTACAATGAAGCATTTAAATCATTTCTATTCTAATTGAATAAAGTGTAATGTTCATGAAGTCTTTATATACTTGTATATATAAAAATATTTTACAAGGACAATTAAATCACGATGTATATAAATTATAAAAGAGAGAATCAAAGAAAAATATAATAATAATATATTATAAATCCATTAATGCTGAGCAGTGGTGGTGCATGCCTTTAAATCCTAGCACTCAGGAGGCAGAGGTAGGCAGATCTCTGTGAGTTCGAGGCCAGCCTGTTCTACAAGAGCTAGTTCCAGGACAGGCAACAAAGCGACTGAGAAACATTGTCTCAAAAAACAACAACCCGAAAAAAATCCATTAGGTAAACACTTTTACATAGGAAAGGGATTTTAACCTGGTGAAAAAGATATATATTTTAAGTTTTACATAATATTCTTAAATACCATAGACTCTCTGAAGGATTGTGGTAAGACAATCATAAAACCGGAATGAAAACATAAGTCATCATACCTACTCTGCTATCTTATATGTAAATGCTGTTTCTCTAAGCAATGGTGATTTCATTCTCTATAATAAAAAATAAACTTATAAAGATCATATAATTTAAAGGTGTGATGTATTTCACTTGTGGTTTTACAAAATGAATGATTCATAATTCATGCCACCATCGTCTCTCAGGGACAACTTGAAGAACATTTGATGGCCGAGAAATAGCCCATTGATATTCAAGTAATTGATTAAAATATTCGAGGATGTTAACATTATGCATCATTCGGTATTTTAGAAATCTTATCAGCATAATTACAAAGTGTTAATGAATATTGTATTTCAAGCCTACAGTTGTACTTAATTTTTCAATTTCAAATATTCCATGTGATTTCTATCTTATAAAGTATGCCATTAATAATAACTGTGAAAGTTCTGCTTAGGGGAATTTTATTCTGAAGATCATCAGATGCAATAATGGAAAGCTTCTTTTTCAAATTCTAGAATGTCACCTCACAAAAGGTAAGCAATTTCTAAATATGGCTATATAAGTGCAGCACACACAATTTCCAAGGTCTATAATTTTTCTTTAATTAGTATTGGCATTTAAATAATTATCCTCCTTTGTATATTTTTCATGATAGGCATTCATCATGCTAGTCATATTAATATGTCTTTACTGCTCTCTATGCAAGCCTTATGTTGAAACTCTTTTTACATAGAAGTTATGTCTTAGAGTTTAGAAGCTTTCATCACAGAGTCTAGTCACAAACTTGGTATTTCCAAAGCAATTCATTCACTGTCAATGTTTCTTTTTCTCAGAACACATTCCCAGGGGTGTTCCAAGGACACTGAAGAGGGAACATTGTTAAACCCCTCTTCCCTTAGGAATTATCCCATCTGTTTAATATCTTACCATTTCATTCATGAAGTCCTAATAAATAGGAGTTTTGCTTTGTAGATGATTTCTGATGCATTCATGAACAATAAGTGCTTTTTGGAAAGAAAGACATTCAACAACCTAGAAGAAAAATACTCTCAAAAATATGTTAATTACAGTAATAACTAAACTACAGATTAATACCAAAAAGTGAAATATGTTTTTGTCTATAAACATATTTTCATTTTTTTAAATGGATAATTTTGTGTAGTTTTATATGGAATAGGAAATACATGTTTTTCGTTTTTTTTTCTTTCCGTGTGTACGTATATATAGAACAACTAGAAACTTAACATGTTAGAAAAGAAATAAAACTGAAATAAAAAATTTAGAAATAGGGAAATCAAAATTATAAAACAAGAAAATTGTTTCTATAGCAAGGTTTTATATCTCTACGTATAGGTTCAAAATATAATAATTGTCATGACTAATGTTAGAACAAGAATTCATTGATGATTCATCTAAACTCCTGTTTTAAATTTCTGCCAGACACTGTCATAGTGAATTTGACCTGACAGACACCATCACCTCACGTTTATCACAGATTAACAGATAGACGGGCATTAGTGAGGCAAATTGTGTTACCAAACTGGCAGTTGACAGAGAGTGGTATCATAATGATAGCACACAGACCGGATCTGTCAAGAAGCAAACTACAACCTAATTCAATCCCACATCTCAGGAGAATCCAGAAAGTGTCCAACAGAGATTAAGTCTACCCCTCTGCTCTTCATCTAAGATAAAAGACTGCAAAAAATATTTCAGATATATATGCTTTCAAATTTCTGAATTATACAACATTTACATCAAATTATTTTGTGGTCATACTTCTTTAATTCAAAATTGACTCATTCATTTGGTCTGAGAATTTAAGATTAAGACTATGAATATTAGGTGTTCTGAAATCATAAGGATGAATCTTTTGGGGCATCCTGTCCCTAATTTACTTGACAATACAGCTAGCTATCTGCTAAATTAAGACATACACTGTTTTTATAGTTAGCGCAAGAAAGAAAAATCGTAACTACTGCATCTGATTTTAAAGAATATATGTAAGTTGTTGACATGGCGAGAAGTTGTCTTTTTCCTTACATAGAAAATAAGCCAACTTGATATTCTGAAGTTTCATAAAACATAAAAATTTGCAAAAATGTCTTCCCTATGTGATCAAATTGTGTGGTCTTTAATCTTATCATGTAACTTCAATTATATGCTCTCTAATGAAAATGTTCAGTGCTAGACTTAGCATGACTCTTAGTCTTTTTATAATGAGTTTTGTGAATTTTACTATCTATATATACACTTCTTATCAAATAAGATGACATGGGAAAATTATTGTCAAGCTTTTGATGATCCATTTCACATTTTAAAAGAACACCTCAGGAATATCACAAAGTCATATGAAGTGGATGCTGAAGCATCCATAATGTATGTGTGGCTCTCATGTTTATTTCATTAGGTTAAAATTACACTTATAGTCTTCAAACCTTAGCATTGGTGTCTGTATTGTGAGCTCTTTAACCTTAAACAAGTTTAGTTCTTATATATATTTGGAATCTTATTCCTTAAAAATGCTGTGGCAGAGAAATTTTATTTTATCTTTGGAGGAATTTTTGTTTATGTAAATTGTTTCTTCAAGGAGTTTATTCATGATTGTTTTCATATGAAGAACGACTAAAAGTAAATAAATGTTATATACAACTTAAATATACAGACTGATCAGGTTGTACTTACCTATTTAGGAATACATATATAATGTGTGTGTTTAAAGAGTTGATTTTAAAAAGAGGCCAATTCTCAAGGAAGAAGTGTGGGTGTGTTTGAAAGGAGCAAAATGAAGGCATAAACAATATCATTAATGTATAGTATCAAAAAGTAAAATAAGCAGTTTTTTTCTTGCCAGGTATGGTGGCATACGTTTTTAATTCCTGCATTAATTAGTAAGGCTGAGGTAGAAGGATTGGTTGAAAATTAGAAGCTACTTATTTAGTGAGTGAGGGACCAGCAATGACAAAAGTTTCTTGGAAATAGAGATATTTTAAGAATCTATTACAATTTTTATGTAAGTTGCAAATTTGAATTAACAGATAAAATTAATAAAGTCTTTTCTTACTTCTCTTTTATTTTAGCTAAATTCTTCCATTTTCCCCTCCTTGTTTTATATGCATTTTGTTACATTTTTTCATTAATTGCTTACACACACACTCAGACACACAACCCTCCCACACTCGTAAGTGCAAAATAACTTGGTAATTTTATACACTAAAATTGTATCATTATCCTTTATCTGTATACACAGACATAAAGTTGATATATAAACACATATGCATGCCAGTCATACTTTCTGAATACTATCAGTAGTTAGGATAATATATATTAGTTACAGATGTCTAAGTAAAATATTGATATTACTTGATTCTTGAAATTATTCTATGTGACACTAGGTTGGGATGCAACAGGTCTTCCTACTGATCTTAAAAAATTAGCATTTTCAATTTTTATTTTGCAATTAATATAGTATATCCCAAGATGCAATGAAATATTTCAAAGAACACTTATGTGAACTCAGGAGAATTATAAAAAATATAGCTGTGGGCAAACATTCGGTCAGTTGTGTCCTGTTTCCTAGCCTTGTGTGTTTCCATGCTAGACGAGGTTAGACCTAGGGATATTGTTGATTGTTGCTACAAAATATTTAAAAGCATAGATTTACATATGTTTCAAAACATACATAATACATATCTAAATTTTTAATTTGCCATAATACGAATTTACATTCAAATGAATGTAATGAGATTTGCAAGTATAATTTCAGACAAGTTTTATAACTTTTTGCTTTCTAGAGGTCCTCAGTTTTTACATAAGTAAAAATCTTTATTAGATTAGCTGATTGTTTAAAGACACTGAAATTTGCAATGCCTACAGTGCATTAAAATATGTCTATTGAACCAGAAGTGGTGACACACACCTTTAATCCCAGCATTTAGGAGGGAGAGGCACCAGGTCTCTGTGAGTCTGAGGCCAACCTAGTCTACAGAATGAGTTCCAGGGGAGCCAGGTTACATAGAGAGACCCTATCTTGAACCCCCCCCAACAAAAATGGAATATCCATATAATGAATATATATATATGTGTGTGTGTATGTAATTATGTATATATACACACACATATATATATGTGTGTGTGTACATACATTGTTTTATTATGTCATGCATGTAAATATGTGGATATTTGTATATATGTGTACACACAGATGAGAAAGGAGGATAAGCAAGCCATGATGAGACCTCCAGTAAGCAGCATTTCTCCATGGCCTCTGTATCAACTCCTGACTCCATGTTCTTGCCATGTTTGAGTTCCTGGCATAACTTCCCTCCATGATGCACTATAAAAGGGATCATTAACTGAATCAAACCTCTTCCTCCCCAACAGTAAGAAAATACTAAACTTTAAAAATCTATTGAATTCAATAAAATTTCACATTTAATCTTTTAAATGCATTTTTTGAAGATATAGAATAAGACAAATCTAAATTTTTTAAATATAAGTTTTATATTTTTAGATCTTATAGAATTCTATTTTTTATAGATGTATCCTCTTAAACTTTTATTTGAAATGCAGTGAGCTTGTCTGCACTGAACAATAGTATTTTATTCTCCACATAAATGTTATTATAAAGTTACCCACTGGCATTATTATTAAAAAACACACACTTGGTTTTAAGATAAGGACATGAAATTGTAGGAGTAAGATTTTGAAATAAATCTAACAGATTCATTTTTTAAATTTCGTTCTTGCAATGACTGTAGTTCATGTTCTGATTTGGATATGCCTGTAAAATTTTTGTTCACTTCTGAGTTTGTATGAAAGCCTTAGAAGAACTGACTATAATTTCATTCTGTTCTACCTATATTGTACATTTTTTTCTCACAGAAATATGTGCTTTTCTAATGAATTACTTACTTAAATGCTGAGTAATATATCTTTAATTTTAAATAAAATACAAGTGTTAATAAATACACTAAAGAGTTAACATTTTTGCATCTTGCATTGCTTCATATTTTTAAGAAAGAGGTTTACTTATAAGTATCATGCATAGTATAAAACAGATGAAATAAATGCATAATATGAAATTAATATGCATAAGAGATGAGATTCTTCTTATGTACATATTAACATTTATAGGATAGTGGATAATTATATCTTCTGAAGTGAGAATAAATGTCAAAGCAATATTATTATACTCACTTTCCAAATGAATACAGGAAAAGATAAAGAAAAGAGATTATTAGTGAACAGGGAGAGAGAGATGAAACAGCAGTTAAGAACATATATTTTTCTTGCAGATGAGTTGCGTTTGATTAACAAAATCCATGGGGAGTGGCTAACAATCATCTATCACTACAGCTCAAACACTATCTGATATCCTTGCTGTCTTGGGACTCCTGTACTCATGTGCACATACATACATACATACAATCATACACTCATGATTAAAACTTTTAGTTAAATAAATAGTATGAATGAACCAAATCAGATCTAAAGTATGTTCACGTTTCTACTTCCTAGACTATGTTCTTTCCGTTCATACAAAATCAAACACTAAACTTAAATCACACTTGAAGATTTTGCTTTAAGGCAGAAAACAGGCAACTCAATTAGATGTTCTAGACTGTCCGCAAAACTTTTATTTTTCTATACACCTATACAGAGAATATACATATATTCTATGTCCACTAATTTGAGTTTTGTTTTTCCTTTCCTGAACATAACTGCAGTTATTGTCTGCCTTGTTTGTCTGTTACTTCCCTGGAAGACTAAACAGAGGATTTGTGTAAATACTGGGAATCATGAAAATATGACTTAAAATGTGTTAACTTGAGCTTTTCCTTACATTCCCCATCCAAATACTAACCAGAACCAACTCTGCTTAGCTTCTGAGATCAGACAAGTTCGGGCACATTCAGGGTGGTATGGCTGTAGACTCTCTTTACATCCCCTTAGCCTTTCACACAAAGTATTTGTAGTACTCTAAAGAACAATTAACGATAGCCTATCAAATCAACACTATTAACCAATAGACAGCAGCAAGGATGGTTGCTTTCATCTTCCACATTGAATTTCCCCTTGCCACTTTGCTTCACTGTCTTCAACTCCAACCCTGAAAGGTATCAGGACATTCAGAGATGTGGGGCAGTTGTGTAAGTCTGCATAGATATTTTAAACTTTCTTTTATTTTGACTTTGGTTATATAGCTCTTGGCTGATCACTACAGTTTTGAATATGGAATGTTCTAAATGAAGCATGTATACTCTATAGCAGGTACAGCCTAAGCAAAGACACCTAGGTCACTGAAAGCATGCCTGAAAAACACTGTACATTGAATTACATATACCAAAGATACAACTTTAAAGCATACATATATCTATACTGTTAATTCATACAAAAAAGACCTTGATACCTTTGAAACTCATTGAAACAGTATTAGACAGGTTTTATAAAATTGACAGAGAAATACACACAGAAAAACAGCATCACAATGACACAACATTTCTTATAAATTTTTCTATGTAACCATAGATATATTAAAAATAAATTTAATCATACAAAGGTAAATTCAAGTATTCTGATTGCCATGCTTCAAAAAATAAAGATGGTGAAGGAAACAATATTTTACCTTTTCAACAATAAAATTCTTCTTATATCAATAAATAGATTCACATTAAATTACTTTATATGAAAGACAAAATCATTTACATTTTATTTCCAAACTACTAAAATAACTTAGGCTATGTTTGGAGAGAAAATATGAAAGTAAATAAAATCATTAATAATGAAGATTTAGGTAAAATATTTTGTCAAATATCTTTTTATTGTGAAAAACGCATTTTTATTGATTTCAGTCTTCCATAATTCCTACTCTCTATATTTTATCTATTTTTCTAAGTTAAGAACAGTATTCCTCTTATGTCAGATTCTAATTTCTGTGTTCGGTAACATGTTCTGTATAGTCTGGTTGCTAAATGAATAATTTTAAAAGTGCAATATTTGAATATAAAAAGCAATTAAAATGTATTTATAATACAGTTTACATAAAATGATTGCTTCTGGAACCATGTTATCTTCAAAATAAATGAATGGTTACAGGTATCTGAGGCTTTTTTATGAAAAAAAAAAAAAAAAAAAAACCAGTGACAGAGTCTAGTGCCTGAAACATGGAAGACAAGGAGTTCAACATTTCTCGAATCCCTAACACACAAGCAATGCCAAGTAAAGACAGACGTGGTGAATAAATTACAACCTATTTGGATGTTTTAATTAATTCAAATTGATATGGTTATCTGTTATATGCTATCTACTAGCTTAGCTTCTGAAGATAGAACAATTAAATTTCCAACGTAGTAGAGCACATTTGTTTATTTTTGCTAGTGTTTTGTTTTTTGAGATATGATTTCTCTGTGTGACAGCCCTAACTGTCCTGGGACTAGCTCTTGTAGACCATGCTCACCTTGAACTTACAAAGATCTGCCTGCCTCTGCCTCCTGAGTGCTGGGATTAAGGACACTTGCCACCACCACTTGATAGTAAAGTAGATTTGTAGACAACAAAAATAAACACCTCAAGAGCAGAAACAACAACAACAAAACCACACATGCCTGTGAGATAATAGGTACTATACAGAGAAAAAAAGATTTGCTGTCATTTTAGTAAAAGGGTGAGAGATGTGGATACAGGAGTTGAAATTTAGGAAAGACATGACTGAAATACTATATAAAACAGTAAACAAACCATCCTGGATCATGGTGATATGAAAACCATTCAACAATGAGTCAGAAATAATCATAGAAATATAATTGTCAACATAACAAGTTTAACCACCAAGTGTGTAAAAAAAGGTGGAATGTGGAATTTTCAGATGGGCAGGACAAAGGTGTTGACTACACAGCCACAATGAGGGTAGAAGAATTTCCCAGAAATAGCCCAGCTAAAATCCCAACACTAAGAATTATAGTTAAGTTTATCATATTACACTATGTCTGGTATACTATACATAAATGATACTGTATGGGTTTTATAGGCAAACGATGTTACAGGTTAGTAACCTTTGATTAAAAATTTATATCATGGAGGCTGGGCTGTGATGGTGCACACCTTTAATTCCAGCACTTGGTAGACTGAGGTAGGTGGATCTCTGTGAGATGAGGCCAGCCTGTTCTACAAGAGCTAGTTCCAGGACAGGCTCCAAAGCTTCAAAGAAACCCTGTCTCAAAAAAATCAAAAAAGATCATGTTATAATATAATAAATTTTAACATATATCCATTTTTTCTTAGTGTTCAGCAATATTAGGTGGCAAATACTGAGACAATTGAGACAATAAAATTTCAAGATTGGTAAATTTTTACCAGTGTTACTATGTGTTGTTCATCAGCTCTTCTAGTCTCAACTTCTGGTTGTTTATGTAATATCAAAATCATTTTGAAAGATGGTTAATAAAAATAAAGGTTCCATAAATATTTATTAAAATAAATATATGTATATAATTTGAAGCTCAAATCTTTAAAATAATTTTAAAGCAAAATTTTGTATATAAGTATTATATACAAATATTATATCAATTAATTGATGCATTTAAGAAGTAGTTCTGCAAATAGGTTTTCAACAAAAATATGATGATATGTATTATTGATACAATATTAAGCATGCCAACTTATTTTATTATATTAAAATTTGTGAGCTGATTAAAGACTCGGGATAATAAATCAATGGTGTGGAAAAAAGGAATCAAACACTTAGGCAAGAAGTTAAAGGAGGACCAGTTAGAAAAACTTATTTATATATATTTGGGTCATAAATAATATGTATTCCTGGATATCAGGAATGAAGGCAGTTTCTAAAATATTGATGTAGGGTTTCATTTGTGGGGTACTTAAATATTATTTCAAAGTTAGAATAAAATACAGGCTACCATTCTGTCTGTATATAATATAATGTATAGAAAAATTATACAAATGGAAATGCAAAGAGAAATGTTAAAAATATGTGTTGAAGGAGGGACAGGAAATGCTGCTGTGATCTTGAAGATGGTATCTAAACTAAGCTAATTAAGGCACTGTGTTCTTCTTTGAATGCAGGAAGATGACAGTTCCCACTGAGGAAAAAATAGCAGTGTGGTAAGTAGGTCAATGGCAGATTTCCATCTGTCCCGTTCAAAACGAAGTTAGTTAATCACACACTTTCTTAGTCTCATTTTTCTCCTATTTTTCACAACTCTTATGTTTGGCCTTCAAAATATCCTTCTGCTTTTTTTAACCAAATTCTTTAAACAGTTTGATAGGCACAGAAGATATGCATGCAAATAAATAAAGCAAAAGTAGTATCTGCAGTAACTTATTCTGTAAAACTTCTATTTTTCTCTCATGAAATGAGAAGTTTCTATGATTTGGTCAGAAATAAATTGTTGAGATTATTTAAAAATCACACAATACATCAAATATTATATATGCCTCATTGACATATGCAGATTTTGTTTATAAATTTATAAGTATCTTTAAAATGTTGGTACCGCACCTTTTTTTTCTGATCCAGTTATTATCACAGAGAAATGTCTCATAACATTGGGTAATGGTGACATATATTTTATGTTTACACTCATTGCTTTCACCTCCCACATTATTAGCTAAATGAAAAAGAATATATATTAGGTGTCAGATGTTTGATTCATGGGTTTCAATAAAGTAAATAAAAAGTTTAAATCAAACTGCAATGAAAGAATATGAGTTTTCATTTGATGATGTAAACATAAAGTCAATAGCATTGTGTAGAACTGTTTGAACACTAAAACCTCAGATCAAAGCAAATTTGAGACTAAAAGTGATCATTGTCAATTCCAAACTTCATTGATCTGTCTAACTGATATGCAGTCATCTCATGGGTGACCCATGTAACACATTACAATGTTTTCATATAAGATGTGCTTGAAGATGTACTTAAAGAATTGTTTGCCTGTAGCTTCCCAGCAAAAGCTTAGTGAAAAGTTTGACTGTTAGTAAGAGATCTCTTAATCAAAAATTTTCTCTATGAACCTACTACTACAGATAAATTACTATTTGTATAGGAGAAATTTGTGCCCAAGCATAGTAAAAAGGAAAGAAGCAAAAATGCTCAGAGAAAGAGAGGAGACTTATTGTTAAATTTGCTATTGTTTTCCTATATCAGCATTAGTTTTAAAATTAGTACCTAAGTCCAAATTTATTAATTGTCTATTGCATTTATAAAATTTTATTTATAAAGGGCTATCTTATGTCTTGTCTCTGATTGGAAATACAGATCTTTTATGAGTTCAGTCGGGCTAAAAAATTCTTGAGATGTGCTTGGGACATGAATTTAGCAAGAGAAGTAAATTGCTAAAAATAGTAAGAAAGCAGGCTGCTCATGTTGCAATGACTTCTAGGCTGTCCTCAAAGTTTAAAAAAGCAAAAGGGACAGTTTTGTCTTAGCCAATCCAGAATTTTAGGAAAAGAGATAATTGAAGAAAAAAAAACAAAAACCAAACAAGCAAAAACCAAGAATTATGATCCTGATGTGTTAGAAACAAAAATACTTGTGAACCAAATCATGATATTTACCAGCTAGGCAGTAAGTGCACATCCGTCTTCCAGGGTGTTCAGCTGTTAGTAGTAGAAAATATGGAGTCCTGAATGAAATGAATACTTGTTAATGTTTGATTCACACAATATTCTCATTTAGCCTAGAGTATTTATTTATTTTTTTTTTACTGAAAATAAAAGGACAAATTTATTTTCGAACTGATTGTTAACAGTCATTTATTTTCAAATTATGTGGCTTTTAGAACATTGACTTTTCAACTTTTTGCGATTCATCTTTAAAACTATTGGTCATTTATTTAACAAAGACTGCAGGATACTCTAGGAGAAAAATCATAATGCATTCATGAAAGCACTGAGCAATAACTAAGGAATGAATAGAAAAGTGACTATTTCCCTCTTGAAATTATTATTAAAAAAAATGAATTCTTGAACCAGTGAGATTGTTCAAGTAAAGGTGCCTGTCACCAAGGCTGATGACCTGGGTTGGATTGTGGAGGTCTACAGAGCAGAAGAGAATCATTCATGCAAGATGTCGTCTTCTGACAATATCTCTCTCTCTCTCTCTCTCTCTCTCTCTCTCTCTCTCTCTCTCTCTCACACACACACACACACACACACACACACACACACACACACACCCCACACACACTCTTTCTCTCTCTCACACACACTCATACACACACACACACAGTAAATGGATCAGTAAACAAATACAAAACTGTAATTTAAATAAAAAGCGATGTATTTCACACCTAAGTAAACTGGCAAAGCAGTTTTGGGATGAGACTCAACTAAATCTTCGAGGACTTCATATGACAATACGCCATTATAAATGCAATTTCAATGTGCTTACATTTCTATATATTTTTGCCCGGTATCAATTACAAACACCTGTAACTCTTTCTTAGGAACCTTCCAAACATGTTCTTATTTTTATCTATATAATTTATTTTTTATTAACTACATACCCTAAAATTCACACATTATGGTTGATTTTTGCCTCCAGACTTATTCTTTTCCAGATAATGCTTTCCTTAATAATCCAATACTTCTCCCAAGCACAGCCTGAAGCTTTGTGAAACTATTCTACTTTGATGTAGTTCAGTTATTAATTTTGTATTTACTGATTTAATAAGAAGATTTTATGACATATTTTGTTCAAAACAGATTCTTGATTCATTATAAAGTATTTTGAATGGGGACTGGCAATGTGTGATTTATTTCCCTGTCATTTTTCAGAAGCTGTGAACCGGATAAGTTTTAATACTATGAAATTGTGAGTCAGAGCTTCTACCTGTATTGTAGGTGACGCTAAACTGGACAGTGGTTGGTGATGGGTTTTCTCATATTAAAATGACTTTTATGACACAAACCTCCTAGGTGATCATTTGCTCAATCATATTGCAGTCTAAAAAATTAAGTTCTATCTTTGTCTTCCCATTTTTACATGTTTTAATGTCATCCATAATGTGTGAACATTACATAGTTACTTAATTTCCTACATTACTCCTCCAACATGAAGGTTAAGAGAAAAAAATATCGATAACTTAATGTGCAAATTTTTATCAATTAAATGATACAGAAGAAATTTTTTTTCTTTTGAAACATAATGTCATTTATGTGGTTTTATTCTTTGTTGAGATAAAAGACTAACTTAGTATCATGCAGACTATCTCACTCTTTCCTATTCATGGCCTATTTTTCATCATATTTTCAGCACATACCGACGATATATCTGTATTTCAATAAACAACCCCAACAAGTCCTATTCCTATCTTAAAGGAAATTATAAACATTTGAAATAGATTTAAGAGAAAAATACACTGATATAATCACCAATACACAAGTAAACAATCACGTGAAGACAAATGATGTTTAAATAGACCAAGTGTGAATAAAGATGCATGAAGGAAACGTTAAATCTCATTTGTGTGCACACCTATGACTTGAAGCATCGAGGGAGAGTATGATTAATTCTTAATGTGTGTAAGGGTGTACAGAAGCTGTTTAATTACAAGTCACTGAAATAAGGAGCTCTAAGAAAAACTAATTTAGGAGGCGTGGCTCAGGTCATAATTTGGAATATGATATAATGGTGTTTTGTTATTATGCTGCAAATGCATTTAGGAAATGTCTCCCATCTGTAAAACCTTGGAGTAAATGGTAGAGTTTATAGAAAAAGTAAAACAAGGAATACTCAACACATGGAACGTAGCAACAGAAGAAAATGACAAACCCACACAAAACACAGTAACTTCTTATTAAATTGGCAGTTAAAACAAAACAAAACAAAGTTTCACAGGTATTTAAGTGTAATTCTTGTCAATAGATGTTTGCAGCATAAATAACATTATTATTCTTGATGATGGCATTACTGTAAGAATGTTCTTTCAGCCAGGCAGTGGTGGTGTATGCATTTAATCCCAGCATTTTGGAGTTCTTAACTAGCCTGATCTAAAAAAAAGTTCCAGGACAGCTAGGATCATTACATAAAGAATATGTGTGTGTGTGTGTGTGTGTGTGTGTTTTATATGCATATGTGATATATATGTGTGTGTGTGTGTGAGTGTGTGTTTTATATATATGCATGTGTGATATATATGTGTGTGTGTGTGTGTTTGTGTGTGTGTGAGTGAGCATGTGTGTATTATTATTAATAATACAATAAAAAAGAAAAAGAAAGTTTTTCCAAAATTCATATAATGTAAGAAACAATTCCTAGCAATTACCTCTTTGTGAAAGCTGATGCCTGGAAAAGTTTGGTGGAAGCTGAAATCTACCAATTTAGTGTTTCTTTGTCCTTTTTTAGAATTTTCAGCTTTTGCAGATCTTCATGTGTTATTAAGGCTTTCATTTAAGTGTGAACCTTGTTACAGATTACTTCAATATGTAGCATGCTGGGAAATACCACATATGAACCAATGTGACTTTTTTCTTATTAAAACTTACATCATTTCCCACACAATGAATTTGTATGAGTCAATTTCTACTAAAGCACCACAAGTTTTATCTAAATATCTTAAATTAAATTTATGGTTCCTTTGTGATAAGTGGTTATGTTTGTAGATCTGAACTTCAGAAAAAATATCTGGACAAAGATACTAAGATGAATTATCAGATAAGAATTCATTATCAAAAATTAAAAGAAGACTGAGAAAAATTTCTTCTCTATTTTTTCTATCCTGTTTTCATAAAATGATATCTAAAGATATAACCAAAACCACTAACAAAAGTGCAGCAAATGAGGACAATGACCTCAGGCAGTTCCTGGCCCAAAGTCCAGTTTTGCCAAGAAGAAAACAAATTCCAAGTAGAGTGTCTTCAGTGCCCAACATTCTCTCAGGAATAGATTGGTGTTGCCAAGAGCAATCGTGTCTCACTTCAACAGATCCTTAAGTTATTTAAATGTCATATTCTACAGCTCTTTGAAGTGGCTGAAGATTACCTATCTTTGCAGAATACAATCTCTATGTATCTAAAGAAACTGCTTAGTCTAACTATAAGTATGACAAACATAGATGACTATTGATCTATAATCCTTAATACCTATATAACTTAAAGACTAAGACTTCATGTTAGAATATTATACAATAAATAACTGTGCAATAAATGAGGATAATGACCTCAAAATGTAAACAAAGTATAAGTATCTTGATCAGAGGTAAAAATGTAAATTTCAATATGATAAATATATCATAAACTTGTATCAATTTACAAAAATGTTTTAAGCAGAGGTAGAATAAAAAATAACTTTGCCTAGGTATAAAAATATGGCGGATGAAAATAGGAACATATTCAGTATAATTTAAGTTGGTATCAATATACAAGAATCTATACTGATATCAATTACCTATAATAATAATTATATAATATATAAGATATCTATATTAATTGTATAATAATATACAATAATATATACTTGTATATAATAAGTATTTAATCTATTACTCATTATTATTATTACTGTGAGCATAACACTAATCTATTATTCCATCCGATTATCCCTTCGAATTTTTCAAATCTATCCCTTAGCTTACAAAAATTTTCCCCAAACCCCAAAGCTATACCAGTTATAGTCAACCCCTAAATGATGTCCCTAATCCTGAGGACGAACTTTTTTGGGAGAGGGGGCATTGTCTTCTAGAATTACTTCCAGCTGTCACTGGGGCAATGTTCTTTCAATGGGATCCTGTGAAAGTAAAATGATAGTTAAGTGTTAAGATTACTCTCTGGTATTGTAAATAGTTTCTGAGTATTGGAAGGGTTTTTCTGAGGTTCCTATTTGGAGTTCTGGCCAGAGTGTTGCAAAAAAGTACACCATTTCAGCTAACAAAGTTAGAACCATCTTTAGCAGTTGGTACCCAAAACAGGTCTTATAGTAGCGCTATCAGCATCATGACATCATATCTGCCAGGTTAGTTATTGTTGTCGGGCCCCATCTTCTCCTGGAAACTTTAAAGATTACTGCAGGAAAATTCATTGTGCAAAACTTAAACATTACTTATATAGACACATACAGACCTTCAATGAAAGGTATGATAGAGACAAAAATAGGAATGAAGAAAGGTAATTTTTTCTAATTTCTTTTTTCTTTCTGTCTCATACTAGACAGCTCTTGATATGAGACAGAAACTCTGAATGAATAATGAAGTCAATTCTGTATCTTGTGCTACAAATTCAGTGGTTTCAATATGCAAAACAACTTTTTATGCATATTGAGATCAGTAATTATATTGAGAGGTTCTTTAAAATATCTTAGTATCATAAGAATAATATAATTATAAGGACTTTGTTGCACTTTAATTAAATTTTCTGATTTTTAATCTGCCTATCCTGATCTATTGTATCAGAATAGAATGTGTGGACTCCATTTATTTATGTGTCATGAACAATGCTGGACAGGATCCAAGTAGTTCTCTTTATAAGGTTAATTCTATCACTTTTGGGATGATATCTTTTAATCTCCTCTAAGAAATTAGCCGAAGTTCTTTGCCAGAGTTTGATGTTTTCCCATAAGTTTTTAGTTCATCAGTAATAAAAAGCACTATAATCTCTGTTGGGTTTATTTCTGCTAGTTGACAAAGTCTCAATTTTCTTTTTATCATGAGTTTAGAGAACTTTTCTACATAAGTTTTTAATTTTTACTAGGTTTGTGTGGTAAAAAGATCCATTCTAAGATATTATCTTTTGTTGACTCACATAACCTCTGGTCCTTTTTCTGTACATATGATTCCAAGGTATGAAATCTTTCCATTAAAGATAACTTCTCTACCTTGGATATTATTTGGCTGGTATGCAGATTGCCTTTCTGAAGGGATGCTTTATCTGCTAACTTAAAACATTTTAACAGATTTTAATTGTCAAATTCAACAGAATATTTTACCACCACAGAAAAATACATGAGTGATTCTACAAAGAAACATTCCAAATTTAAAGATTTTAAGACCTAAATAACTGAGAGTTATTGTTAGTTTCACAGCAAATGAATAACCTTACTAATATGTATACAGTTCAACAAGAATGGAGGAAATTTTAGTATAGAAAGAGTGATGAATACAAAATCATGGAAGAGAGTGAAAGTAATTAAAATGACTGAATATTGAACAATTCTACCTATATAAATAGCCAAGATTAAGCTTGAATTACAGAGCTTAGGTCAGTGGTTACCTGAAGCCACACATACAAATGACTGTAAAAATATAAAGAAAAATTTCTGAGGTGGTAAAATATTCTGATTTTGGATTGTTATAATTTCATAGACATTTCATATATATGAGGATTGCAATCTGCTATATATACCTATATATCTATCTGCCTACATATACAAATATATATATAAATATATATGTGTGTGTGTGTGTGTGTGTGTAAACTCTAATAATTCTTTTTTTTTAAAGAGAAGCAATTATTTCCTTCAGAGTTTTAGCCACCACATACTGATAGCATGTAGCTCTGGCTACCCTTTAATCTAAATCTCCACACTAAAATTTATTAAACTAGATTTTGATGCTCTACAGAAAATTAATTTAGAGACTTAAAGAGACATACTTACATATTTTATCTTGGATAAGAATACACAAGCAATTTTACTGTTCATTGATTATATACTTAAGTCTAAATAAGATTATTCTTGAGATAGTTCTATAAGATATTAACATACCTTAAAATAAGTCACAGATACATTACTGATACACATTATAAACAATAAATATAACTAAAACAGATACTTCAAACAAATTAATGCATGTAACAAAAAATATTTAGGTTCAAGTGTTGAGGTAGAGGAGAATTTTCTGGCCTTTCTATGTTTTCTGGAAATGATGAAATAGTTGGTGAGGCAACCAAATTGTTCTTTTATAGAGTAGAACTTTGTTAAGTAAAAGGGAATTGAAATATGTGTTTAGAAGGCTCGAAAAAAATGAGCATGGGAGATAGAGGAGCACAGGCTTATTATCTGAGTATCTGAGAAAGGTTTTCCCCTCATAATGCATAGAAATCCTTCAGTGTTGAGCCCTAAATCTCTGCTATCTGGGAGATGTTTGAAAGTCAGTTCATTTAAGGAATAGAAGGCAACACTGACTTTGAGAGGAGAATGAACACTGCTGATATCAGTATCTACATCAGATATCAGATAATCCATGGGAAATAGATTTGATAAACAGGGAAAGGGAGATAATAGCAGTTCAGGTCACAGGGCCCAAAGGAGGTAAAGACTTGTGTCAAAGAATTCTGAAGCAGGCTAGGAATAGCACATAGGATCTGAAACATCTGAAAAAGAGAGATGTACTGAGCTATCTAGGATTTCTATCACATGAGGCTAAACCTCAAGCTCTGGATTCTTGATTTGACTACAAAGCCAGTGAGTAGAAGTGATTTACTTACATACATGAAAAAAGATAAAAAACAATGATAACAAAAACATAGCATTTGACTGTCTTAAATGTGGTGCCTTAAGGAAATGGACAAAGAGTACAAAGTGTAACCTCATCTTAAAAACGTTAATAAATAGGTGCAACTCTGAAAGAACTGGACTTATGGAGTGACCTGGTTAATATGCACTGTTATTAATATGATTTCAAAGGTTCCGTGGAAAAATGTGGTCCTAAGCAAATAAAGTAATGAAGGCAGGGTAATTTTCTTTCTAAAGGTGATTCATCAAGGCTATTTTTGAAAGCTAGAAAAAAAATTCAAATCAGGGTAACAGAAAATTGAGAAGAATGCTGAGGCGAGGACATAGCCCTTGTGACCAGACTATGATGCTGAACCGAAACATACTCATATTCCAAGCAGAATCAAGAAGGGACAGGGAATGGAAACACAGAGTGTCTCTGTTTGTGGCACATTGCAAAGTATGAAGACAACCTGGTTAAATAATTGCTACCTTGCTGAGTTAGATCCTGATATATGAAGGAGTAAGTAGTCTCACATAATTTCATAATTTAAGAGAGACGGAAATCAACATACCCAGATGTAAGTTCTACACACACACACACACACACACACACACACACACACACACGTGGTATCAAAAATTTAAATAATATTATGTGAACAAAATAATGCCTGCAGTAGCTGGCAAGAGATCCACCTCATATTTCAGCTATATCACTTTGGGTTAAATTCCCAAATGACTCTACATTCTGCTACAGTGATTTTGCTGCTCTATTCAAAATAGTGAGAACTTGGACACAGAATTGAAGTCATTCAAACTTGAGGTTACTGTGAAATGGCAGTTCTTGACCAGGGCATCAGAAAGATAATGCCTTTCCTTTTTTGGAACCACACAGTACAGACCAAGAACGATAACTCTTTATGTATCTGGCCTGCAGGCATTTTTCTTTCCTTTAAAAAATTAATCAACTCATCTATCTATGTATCTATCTATCTATCTATCTATCTATCTTCTATCTATCTATCTATCTATCCATCCATCTATCTATCTATCTATCTATCTATCTATCTATCATCTATATATCTATTTATCTTTATTGGTACTTGGTTTTCTCCTAGACCCACGATCTATCCAGTCTTGGATTCTTGGTCACTCAAGCAGTGTCAAGCAATGATCCTATCTAATAGTGAAGGTCTTAAATGTAATCAAAGTGGTTTGTTAGTCCCACAATGTTTGTGCCATGATTGCATTAGCATATTATACAGACAGGTCACTCTTGTAGATTGCAGATTCTGTAGCTGGTTTGGTGGTCACATTTGTCCTCTGATACCAAGCAGATTAACTAGAACAGTAGCAATTACTAGTGAGCTCTCTATTATCACAGCTCAATTTCTCTGTGTTCAGTCAGATAATAAAATTGTGCTCTTCAATAATAGGACTTTATAAAGTTTTGGAGAGCAACCAATAGACTCAGAAATAGATGGAGAGGTTAGGATATTTCCATGGGACACCTTTGGCCTAAAGAAAGGATATCCAAGTTCGACTTCTAGTGCCCACATAAAGTGCACATGCAAACAAGCACACACACACATGCATATTCATATGTGCATGTGCACACACACACATGTTAACTTTTCTTGGATATGTATATTGTACTAAGAATTTTACCATTTGCCTTTTTTCTGTTGTGTAACAAAGTGAATTTGAAACCAGTTTTAAAATCCTATATACATTGGACTGCAGAGGTGGTTCAGAATTTAAGAATACTTGCTGTTCTTGTGGAAAACTCCAACTCAGTTCCCAGAACCTATATCAGGTGGCTTACAACCTCCTATAACTCTCACTCCAGGAGATCCAATGCCCTCTTCTTGTCCCCAGAGACAGCAGAGACTCAGATGGTACACATACATACCTGACAAACCTTGTATATACCCACAGAGTAAAAGTAAATAAATTGTTAAGACTCCTTTAAAATTGTGATTAATATTATGCATACTTTAGAGTTTACAATTATCTTTTTCTTAAATTTTAAATTGTATTTCTTTTATCAATCTAGATTTGTCAAAAAATCATAAATTCTTCATAATTTCTCTTTCAAGATATACTATTTACACATCTTCTACAATATAATATTTCTTTATTATGGCAATGTATGGTAAGAAAGGAGGAACTTTCTTACCATACATTGCCATTTTCAGTTTTCCAATGGAAGGTGTATATGCAAAGAAAATAATGAAACTGACTCATAAATATATTACAGATAGAAACTCTATGTTGATTATTATATTTTTATGCAAAAAGTTAATTTTTTCTTTCACATGATAGAGACTTCACTCCAGAGTCTCTACTGCTTCTCTAAAACTGTTACTTCTGTTCTGAAAATATTTCAAATATGTTGAAGTTAGCACTACTATAATATACAGTATCAATGCTTAAACTCAATTTTTCTGGCCAATAATATTGCTCCTATTATGAAAAGCAATTTCTTCCTAAATCCTAAAATTTCAGGGATGTAAGAGTGCTTTGTTTTTCCACCATTATTTTTAGTGGAATTGGTCTACTTTCAATGACTGACTAAAATCACACACATCATGGACCTGTTGAATGCCTTGGGAGACTCATCGTGTCCTATTCTTGAGTTAGATTTATATCCAAGATGGTAAAAAGATGACTTCCCTTGAGGTGACAGATTTGGGGATTTTAGGTTAATAAGAACTTTCTATCCTATGATCCCCAGCTGGGAAAATACTAAGCTCATCATATTAGAAGTATTTCTAAAATTGTGCCTTAGAATAACATTAAGAACTCTGCCTTTTCTTTGTTTGAGTGTTGGGGAAAGAAACTAAAGGAATAGTATCAGAACCCATTGCTGTCCTACCAAGAAGTTTTACCTTTTGTGATATGTTATTCCGATGGTAATCTGTTCTAGACAATATTCAAAAAAGTGCACCTGTATTCTTTTTTAAATACGTAGACTAATGTGGTGTATTCTCTTAGCACAAAAACGTGAACAGCAAGAAAAATAAGATATAAATAACTTCTTCTGATAAAATAAAATACTTCTAGGCCTGTGTGTATATGAAACAAATATTCTATTAAATATATTTAGTTTTAAATTTTATTTGCTCTCTGTGTATGCTTTCACAAACACACACACACACACAACCCCCCACACACACATCAGAGAATACCTGTGTAGGTGAAGCAACAACTTGTGGATGTTGGCTTATTTCCTTCTATTAAGTTGGTTCCAGGGATGAAACTCGAGTAATGAAGTTTGCCTATATGTGCCATTATCCATTAAGCCCTCCCTTAAGTCTCCAATATATACTCTTAAGAGAATATCTTTTTCTTTTGTCTTAATACATTTTTGAGAAAAATAGGGGAATAGAAAAAAATAGCTTGTATTTAGTCAATAAAAGTTTAAAATTCATTAACTAAATTTTTGTCTCCTCCATTGCTAATGAGCATCGTAATGTGCTAAAGTTTCAATTACAATATAAAAGATAAGTTTCGTATGGATTTTCCCCAAAATTAAATATTACTATTAACAAATCAAGAATTTAAAAATTGTAGTAAAAATATTGTTCCCATGAGGTAAATGTGTTTGCTTTTATAGTTGAAGAAGTATAATGGAAATAGCATCTAAACACCATCTCCTTCCAAGTTTACTTTCCTGGGAAAAGAAATAAATGGGCCCTGAGTAATGCTGTCGTCTTGTGACTTGGTCTTTCTACACATTCTGCTTGGAGGAAAGGAGAAAGGAAAATTGAACAAGTCAAGAACAGACACACCTTGACATTTAGGGTCTAAAGGAATCACTGTGTCTTAAACATTTGATTTAATTAAACACAGTGCCCTGTGATAGCTTCTTTGTTTCCAAATAAACAAAAATGTGTCCAAAGTACCCTTAGATTAGATTAGTACCTGGTGTTTTAAACTATGCCAATAAGTAACTCTGAAATCCTGCCACTATGTATCACAGTCTTTTCCTGTGACTCACAGATCAGAATAGGTGTGACTAGAAGTAAATTAGAGATAACAGAACTAAGAACCAAATGTGGCGAAATGAGTACCGAAATAAAACACCCTGTACTGTTTTAAATCCTGAATCTCATGTAGGGGCTAAGAGGAAACCATAGTCTACAATCCTACTATAGTTGTTGTCTATGGGGCTTGTGTGTGCTTTTCTATCTGTATTTTTCTTAAAGCAAAAGTTTTTTTGTTATGAACTGATTTAAGTGAGGTTTGAAATTTGGCCTTTGGAAACAAAATGTCTTAAAAGAATAATGACTGTGTAAGCTAGGTCAGGCCCACACTATTTTTTTTTATCTTCTTGCCTATAATACAGACACATAATACAAATCAGAGTTTAATATCATCCAGGTAACTTTACTGTTTTGCTTCTTTAAAATATGGCATTTATGTGTTAATATTTTGTTATATGCGATGGTACAGTGATAGAACAGAGGGCATTGATCATGCCAGGTAACTAATCTGCCATTACATCACCTGCATGTTTCCTTCACATTTGGCTAGTATAAATATGTTCCAGCTTAGATGCATTCATTTTCCAGTTAACATACTTGGTATCTAGCATGACAGAATTATAACATTGTCTATACAAATAAGGGCTTAAGAATTGTTAATCACAGAGGTAACTGTGGTCTGCCTATGTTTTGTTGACAAGCTTTGCAAAACACACTTTTAAATTGTCATTGAGTAATTTACTAAGAATATAATTAGATTTTATTGCCTCTAATTCAATTGAAGGTAGTGGACTTTTAAACAGTGTACTAGCAAACCCTCCTTATCGCTGTCACCTTCTTCATGTGTATAGAAATGTAGATCAAAATTATCACAGAAATTTCTGAATAACGAATCATTATCATGCCCACATAATATATAAATCTAGGTTATTGAGGAACTTTTAGATGATATTGAACAAATTATGTCTGTCATTTTAAGCAACATTTTCATAAAGTTATGTCAATATTATTGGTCTGTAACAAGAGTTCATTGAAATGACATGTATAAAGTACATAGCATTTACTCTATGACATAAATAATAAACTCCACACCTACTTTTTGTTGCCTTATAGTCTTTCTTCTTCCTATGTAAGCTTTCCTACCTTTTCCCTAAAATGCTTTCTTTATAAACTGAGGTATATAGAATAGCATCTCGTTTGCACAAAATCTGTATAATGGAGACTATTCTTCAATTGACGTTCAGTCTTGCAAGATGATTCTGGTGTGAGTCCAGTTGACAAAAATCATACTTTTAAAATATCATTGAGTAATTTACTAAGAATATAATTAGATTTTACTACCTATAATAAAATTGAATGTAGTGAACCTTCAAAGAGTGTGCCAGCACCCCTCCTTATTAAGTGTATAGAAATGTAGATTAAAATTATCACAGAAATTTCTGAATAACTAAATAACTCCCATGGCCACATGCATGATGACAGCATCAAACCATGTTGTATAAATATTTAAAATAGTGACATCTTGGTTATATTTCTCTTCTAAAAATGCATGCATAAGAAGGAATAGCATACAAGTAAGAAAATATAGAAAGAACCAAGTTCCTCCCCACTCTATCTAGGCTGGGCAAGGTATACCTTCAAAAAGAATGGATTCCAAAAAGCCAGTTAAAGCTGTATGGATAAATCCTGGTCTCACTGCCAGTGGCCCCATATTCTGCCCCAGCTATACAACTGTAACCCACATCAGAGGGTCAAGTTTGCCAGGCAAGAAATGGTGAGGTCCCATTAGCTCAGGGAAACTGTTTCAGTGGGTGTCCCCATCATGGTGCTGACTCCTTTGCTCATATTATCGCTCATCACTCTCTTCAACTGAACTTTGGGAGCTCAGCCTCGTGCTCCACTGTGGATCTCTGCATCTGCTTCCATCAGCTGCTGAATAAAGCTGATATTTAAGATAGTCATCAATCTGAATACAAGGCAAGGACAGTTCAGGCATTTTCTCCGTTATTGCTTAGAGTCTCAGCTGGAGTCATCTTTGTAGATTCCTGGGAATTTCTCTATTGCCTGGTTTCTTGCTAGTTTCATAATTACTCCCTCAATCAAGATAATTCTTTCCTTACTCTCCCTCCCTGTCATTCTCTAATCACAACCATCCCAATTCCTCAAAT
Organism: Arvicola amphibius; assembly: GCF_903992535.2. Lineage (NCBI taxonomy): Eukaryota > Metazoa > Chordata > Mammalia > Rodentia > Cricetidae > Arvicola > Arvicola amphibius. The sequence goes on from NC_052055.2 coordinate 84,114,256, forward strand.
TCATCTTTACTTTCTCAATCACCCTTCCTCTTCCCCTTCCAATCTCCTTTTTCTCCTGATCTACACATTCCCAATTTTCTGAGGAGATCTTGTCTATATCCTCTTCCAAGGGAAATCCATGTATGTTTCTCTTAGGATTATCCTTGTTACCTCTCCTCTCTGGGGTCATGGGTGTTTTTAGTCTTAGCTATTCTGACTGATGTAAGATGGTATCTCAGAGTCTTTTTGATATGAATTTCACTGATGGCTAAGGATGTTGGGCAACTCCTTAAGTGTCTTTCAAAAATTTGACATTCTTCTTTTGAGAATTCTCTGTATATATCTGTACCCCATTTTTAATTGGATTATTTGTTATTTTAATATCTAGATTCTTGTGTTCTGTATATATTTTGGAGATCAGTTCCATGATTGATGTAGCATTGGGGAAGATCTTTTACCTTTCAATAGGTTGCCTTTTTGTCTTCTTGACTGTGTCCTTTACTTTACAGAAGCTTCTCAGCTTCAGAAGTTTCGCTCACTGCCCTCAGTGTCTATGCTACTGGTGTTATATTTAGTAAGTGGTGTTCTGGATCCATGAATTGAAGGTTACTTTCCTCTTTCTCTTTTATGAGATTCAGTTTGCCTGGATTTATATTGAGGTCATTGATCCGTTTGAACTTACGTTTAAACCATGCATATTCTAGAAAAGAACACCAAGACTTTTTCTCCATTTATAATAAAAAAAAAGCCTCCCATTTTCTTAAAAAAACAAGATGACTTTCCCTGGATGTAGTTGCAAAGACTTTGGGCTTAATGGAGGATGTAAAGAAGTTGGTTAATGTTTTCTCTTCTTGAAATATTGTATTCCCAGCTGTGAGATGCAAAACTACTAATACATAAGTGCTGGGATGTAGATCAGCAAAGTGTACACTTTGTGCTATTTTTAATAATCATTTAGTCAGGCTTTCTGACAGTCATGGTTCATTATGACTGGATTTCTTCTTGTTTCACAATTGTTCAGTTTCCTCAATTACAAATTCTGAAAAATTTCTTCCATGTCACATCACAGCATTCAACATTGTTAAAAGATAAAGATAGAATGGAATATTTAAAATAGATACCCAAACATAAGCACTGATATTCATGGAACTCCAAACTAAGGCAGTATTAGCAAGAGGATAGAAAACTAGGAAATTATTTACCTTTTCTTACTTTTTAAGAGATGGAGGAAGAAAGCAAAGGACATTTTGCTTTCTTGAGACAGATGTTTGCTTATCTCTATTTGTTTCAAAATCACTATGCAGTCAAGGATGACTTGAACTTATTGAGGCTTTTCTTTTTTAATTCACTCCTCTGCCATACACTTTATCCAGACCACAGTTTCCCATTGCCCCTCTTCAGCTAATCAATCCCCACAATTCCCCTCCCCTTCTACCCACATCTACTTTCCCTTCAGAACAAATGGCAGTTGTCCAAGGAATACTATGCCATATCAAGTTATAATAAAGTGAGGGACATCTGTCATATTAAGGCCTGATGAGGCAACCCAGTAGGAGGAAAAGCATTCCAAAAGCATGCAAAAGACTCAGATAGTATCCACTACCACTCTCGTAAGAACACCAAACTACACAACCATAACAAATTCAGAGAACCAAAGACAGGCCCGTACAGGCTCCCTAGTTATTTGTTCGGTCTCTGTGAGCCGCTGTGAGCCGTGATTAGTTTATTCTATTAGCTGTTAACTTGTGATTACTTCTGGCTCTTACGGTTCCTCTACAACTTCTTCCAAAGGTTCACTCAGCTCTGCTTAATTCTTGACTGTGGGTCTCAACATCTGCTCCCTTGAGTTGCTGGATGCAGCCTCTGTGATGATAATTATGCTAGGCTCCAGTCTATGGGTCTACAAGTATATCAGAGTATCATTAGTAATTGTTTCACTGACTAATTTTTTTTTGCCATTCATGGTTGACACTATTCTAGATCTCTTGGCAATCTAGCCTCTGGTTTCTGCTCCTTGAGGCAGTGACATGTTTTGGCTCCACCTCATAGCACGGGTCTCTTGAGGATTTTCTTAATTGAAAAACAAAATGTGGAAGTAAAAATCATAAATGATGACCTAACACAAAGACAAAACTTTTTCCTTTGTAACTATGGTTACAAATATCTGCAGAGTACATTTCACTGCACGGAACTGATCCTCTAATATTTTTCTCAGTAAAATTCATTTTTCATCCAAACAATCAGCATCAGCTACTTATTTCTGAATGTCAGCCAGTGAAAAGCATAACCACTGCAGAGCGCATGTTAATCCATTCATAGCATTTTCACAGATTGTCTAGATACACTTCCATTCTCATTGTCTGCTAGTTTTTGCAGTCTTATTAACCTCAGTATAATATCCACTAATTCTTCTCGTTTGCAGAGGTAAATATGGTGATTCTAAATTTTTTATAAAAATGGGTCCAGTTTTACATTGACTTTAAATTTCTTTTTGTCTTCTTACAATGAGTAATAGACAAATCAATCTTTGTGATTTAAAACTGGCTGAGACCCCGAAGAGGTGGCTCAGGGTTTGAGAACACTGAGATAGCAGAGGATCTAAGTTCAATTCCCAGCATCTACACAGAGTGACTCACATCTCACTGTAACTCCAGCTCCATATGATTTGATGACCTCTTGCAGCTTCTATAAGCATTGCAATTATCAATAAATACCCTGCAACAGAGATATACTTATTTACATAATTATGAAATAAACTTTTATGCATGTATTCGAAATGTTCTGAGCTAAAATAGGCATATGAGATATTTGAATAAGAATATGGAATTACATAATTTCAAATTTTCACTGGATTTCAAGATTTTAGGCATTCGTATTCAGAAAATACATGGAGAATTTTCTCTGAACTTGCTAAATGCAAATGAATGGACATTGCAAATATATTTCTTACCTGTAAACTGTGCTTTATATATATATATATATATGTATATATATATATATATATAGTTTTACTGGTTAGATTTAAACCCTTTCCTATTAATTTAGACAAAAATGGAGATTAATGTTTTGGGACAATTGCTTTGTATACTGTAAAGATTTGTTTTTGTCAAGGAATGTTCGTATTGGTTTAATGAAGAGCTAAATGTCCAATAACAGGAGGTATAGGTGGGACTTCCAGGCACAGAGAAGACTCTAGAAAAAAAAGAGAGGCAGAAAAGCTAGTCAGACAAGAAACAAGTTAGATACAGAATGAGATGGAGGTAAAGTCATGTGGTAGATCTTAAATTAATACAAATGGTTTAGCTTAAGTTATAAGTGCTAGCAGGACAAGCCAAAGCTATAGGCCAAGTTTCCATAACTAATAACAAGTTTTCATGTTGTTATGTGGCAGGCAGGACAAAAAAAAAGAGTCATTACAGATAATAAAATAAGATAAAATAAAAACAAAGAAACCAGAATATGGCAAGACAAACAGAAGAAAAGGACTCAAAGAAAAGGCATGAAAAAAGTATAAGAAATACATTTAGATGCAGTGATATACAGGCTAACGTGCAAAGGTGTCTTATTAAAACACTAAACCAGAAACCATAGTCTTTTTGGAAAAAACTTGTAAGGTTAAACCAACCAACCAAAATAACATCAAAATAAAAGAAGGAAGAAAGAAGGAAAGAAAGAATTTATGAAACAGAAAGAACTTTCTTTCTTTTTATATTTTTTTAAAAAGAAGTCAAACTATCTTATTTAGTATATATAGCAATCCAAGTTTAGACTCCTTTCCCTCCTCCCACATACTCTTCCATCACATACTCTTCCATCCCACCCCCATCCAATCCTCAGAAAGGTAAGGAACATGGCTTTGTAGAAGGTCCAAGACCCTCCCTAGTATATCTATGCTAAGCAAAGTATCCATCCAAAAATAATAGGTTCCCAAAAAACCAGAATATGCAGTATAGATAAATCCTTGTTCCACTGCCAGTTGCCCTTCAGTCTGCCCCAGCCATGCAACTGCCAACCACGTTCAGCAGAACAAGTTTGATCCCTTACTTGTTCCTTTCCATTCAGGCTGGAGTTGGTTTGCTCTCATTTGCTCAGGTAGACTGTTTTAGTGTGTGAACCCATCATGGTCTTGACCTCTTTTCTCATATTCTCATTCTTCCCACTCTTCAACTAGACTTTGGGAGTTCAGTCCTGTGCTCCACTTTGGATCTCAGCTTTTGTTTCTATCAGTTGCTGGATGAAGGTTCTCTGGAGGTGGGAGGAGAACAGGGGTGGAAGGGGGAAAGGAGGAGAGAAGGGGAGGGGTGAAGAGATCTTGAGGGAATGGGATAGTCAAGATGGAGGAAGGAAAGAGATGAGAGCAAGAAAAAAGATATCTTGATTGAGGGAGTCATTATAGGGTGAGAGGAAACCTGGCTCTAGAGAAATTCCCAGGAATCCACAAAGACAGCCCCACCTAAGACCCCAATCAATAGAGGAGAGGGGGCCAATATTGACTTGCCCTGTAGTCAGACTGATGTATATCTTAAATATCGCCATAGAACCTTTATCCCGCAGCTGATGGAGACAAAGAACTTCAAAAGATACTATTTAGTTTGGTTTTTTTCTGACCATGCATCCTTCCTTTATATACTCAGTGAGAATTTTTTTTTTCATTTATAAATGGTTATCAAGTGGAGATGGGCTCTGTGTTAGGGATGGGGGATTGTTGCTGGAGCTCCTTCCGCTCCTTCAGCCAATAGCTGCTGAGATACCAGCCCATTGAGGCGTGGTCTCTCCTTTAAAAATGCAGCAATTGCCCTCTGCTCTCTCTCTGGCTTCCTGCTCTGCTTCCAGCGGCTAGGCTCCCTTCCTGATTGCGCAGAGGGCTGTTGTCTGGGATGGTGATTTGTAAGTTTTTCCCCTTTAAATAAATAACCATTCTATTAATCATAATTCCAAACTGGTGTGGGATTGTTTGTGATTTACACCTTCAGGGAATTGTTTTTGCCTCTCCTCTCAGCACTAGGACACCATTTGGGGCATCCCTATGCAGGTTCTGTGCTTACTTCCACAGTCTCTGCATGTTCACATGTGTGCTGGCTCGGTTGTGTTTAGAGAGAGTGATTTTCTTTGTGTTCTTAATCCCCTGTTGTTCTTACAAACTTTCTGCTTCCCCTTCCACAGATTTTTCTAGCTTTAAGAAGAGAGACTTGCAGAGACATTTGGACCTGAGTGTTTCAAAGTTTCTTTCTTTCTGTATGTTTTTTTACCCATGTATCTTTGTATTAGTTCAAAACTACTCCAGGATGAATATTCTCTGATGGTAACTGAGAAAAGCATGGATTACATGAATGTATCAGAATGTTACTAGGATTAATTTTAGTGCTATATTCTTTTAGAAGAACAGAACAGAATAGAAGTATTTTGCTTTGTCTTATATACCTGGTCTATCTGGTCTCGTGTTCTTGGCTAGTTGATCAGTGTGTGGAATTCATTCTGTCTCCTTTGCCTTCTTTTTTGAGTTTTGATTCTTGAAGTTGAAGTTAGAATCATTCCGCTCAGGCTCTAACTGTTAGTATTAAATGAAAGAAGGCAAATTCTACTAAAGCAACTGTAGGGGCAACTATTTTTATAATTCATCATGTCTTTCATTCATTTGCATCATTTATCAATTCATAGAAGTACTCTACCAGGTTCCCTACAACAACCATACATTTCTATAACCCTGATTCAGCCATAGCAACTAAAAATTGGAATAGTTACAAACAAAGACAAGAGAATATGTACAAATCAAGAAACACGTAATGTATCATAACTTGATATTCTTGAATTCCAGGTCAAAAACTCCTAGGTATAGTCAAGAATAGCTGCTTCCTCTGTAAGCTAGTAACCCAATTGCAGTAAACCAAGAGAAGTACAATTTAGCTTAAGGACAAGATAAGTACTTAAAATATAGCAATAGCAATTATGCTCAAAATCTTCTATAGGATATCAATTAGTGCATAATAAAGACCATTAAAAGATGAATAGAACATCAAAAACAATTGTAGATATGAACATATGCAAAGAATCACATAAGAAAACACAAGCTGAAATAAATAAAACTGGACATTAAAATCTTAGGATGTGAAACAAAACCTTCATAGGTAAGCATCATTAATCAATTTTAAGGTATTAATCAAGAATTTCCATAGTGCTGGGATTAAAGGTTGTACCACAACACCAAGCCTAAATGACTAATTAGTGTAGCTAAAGAGATTAAAGGTGTGTGTGACCACTGCCTGGCCTGTATGGCTCACTATTGTGGCTGTTTTGCTTTCTGATCTTCAGAAAAAGTTTATTTATTAAAATATAAATAAAATATCAATACATTTCCCTTTTACTTCTAAAATAAAAAAGAAGGCTTTAGCTATTATAAGAAAACTATGTACAATAAGTACAATAATTATATATAGTATATACAGGCAATAAACACATAAAAATATCTATCCCATTTGCAGCTGTCAAATTTAGAGAAAATATTCCACACATATTCTATCTTGGTGAGTTCAAAAACTTGTACCTAATTTACTTTCTATCATAACTTGCTTTCTGTATAATGTAAACTAGCAGTGCTATAAGTGTCTAATCTTCAACTCTCTCAGAGACCCAAGCAGGAAATATTAACTAAATAAGCAGGAAGTGCAAACAACTGACTTCCAAAACAAACAAACAAACAAACAACACAAAAACAAACAAAACGACAGAAACAACTGGTTGCCTGGACAGTCACCCAAAGTTCCTCTGCAATGTTAGGGCATCCAGCTTTGAACTACAGGCCTAGAATATCCAACACACTTTTCTGTGAAGTAGGATATTCTGAATGGTTGTCTCTCATTGTCTTGACAAAGTTTGGCAGTCACTTCTGTGTCCTGCTTTTCGAATTAGGGCAGCATATTGTTAGCAGTCAAAACAAGGGATTTTATTGCCCAGGAGCTTACTTTTGCCACAAGTAAAATAAACTCTAAGTGGAGTTTTTTTGATCCCATTATCTTCTCTGAAGTACATTCGTGCTGCCAGGAACAGACAAGTCTCATTGTTATAAAAAAGAAGAACCTCTGTTATTAAAGCATCTTAAATGCCATATTATATGAACCTTTGACGTATTTGAAGATAAATTGTTTATTTAAAATACATCTTTGTTTGACCTTGAAAGCATATGAAATATGACAAGTTCTATTATAATATGTGATTTACTACTAACCTGCATTTCCTTATTATCCTAAAAGTTGGCAATAAAAATTTTCAAGTTCTAGAAATTTGCATTACATTGTTAAATGAGTTGTGAAAGTACAATACCTTAAACAAAAGTAGCAATGTATGTGCAGTATATTCTAACAAAATTAACCTCAAATTCATAACAATAAATTTGTATACAATACATAAAAGCCTTGTAGTACCAGGCTGCTTGTTCATTCTGGCCAACAAGAACCAAAATAATCACACAGAAACTGTATTAATTAAGTCACTGTTTGGCCCATTAGCTCTAGCTTCTTATTGGCTAACTCTTACATAATAATTTAACCCATTTCTATTAATCCGTGTATCACCACATCACTGTGGCTTGCTGTATCTGTCTCTAGTGGTTCCATGGCTTCTCTCTGACTCTGCCTCCTATCTCACAGCATTCCATTTAATTGTTTTTACCTATCTCTATTACCTGTGCAGGCCAAAAACAGTTTCTTTATTCACCAATGGTATTCACAACATATATAAGGAAAGCCCACATAAAAGCCCAATTCAATGTAAAGCATTTTAAGCTAGAAGTTACTTTCAAAGGTAGATTCAATCATCTACCTCTTTATCTTACTATATCTATATCCTCCCCTTTTTCTTTTTAGAGTAGATTCAATAATCTACTCTTTTAACCTATTATTATTGTAGCCTTGTTTTTTTTTTTCTTTTCAAAACAAGAGTTCTGACTCTAATCTCCTTTTTTCAACTTTCCTCCTGGCTGTAACCAATAACAACTGGTAATCAACCCCCTTAAATAATGGCAATTAGCCATAATGCATTGAACAATCAAAAACCATTCACCACCTCTCTTGGGAATGTGGCTGTCATATTCTTAAATTTATTTCCTGCTGCCTGAGTGGTGGTGATGGTATCTTTACAGTATCCTTAAAAGAATAATTTGGCTTAATTGTCAAGTTATGGGAGAGGTAGTTGTATCATTTCTTGTCCAGTCTCTGCATAATGAGAAAATGCAGGGCTTCTATCAAGTCCTGGCTAGAGTAGTCTGTTAGGCTGGATCATCTCAGCAATTCATCTTGAAATTTTTCTGAGCAGTTTGTAGTTCAGAGTCTATCATTAGGTGATGTTTTTCAGCTTAGTGGTTTTATTATAGTCCTGGAGAAATTGTCATTGTAAATTCTCATCCTTGTTATGGAGACTTCAAGGACTGTTGTTAGGTATGCTCATTGTTCACTTCAAAAAACAAATATACTGATGATGTTGTTGAAGATGTGAGGCTTATTGCTGCTGTGTAGAACAGTAAAAACCTGACTAGATTTCAAGACAGCTACCTAGTTTGGCAGCAGCCTATGAAGGGGGTCAAGGAGAACATGCAACTCATGGTAGAGAAAGAGAGAGACAGATAGAGAGAGAGAGACAGAGAGGAGAGAGAGAGAGAGAGACAGAGAGACAGAGAAACAGAGAGAGAGAGAGACAGAGAGAGAGAGAGATCTGAAAATTGCACAGGAAATAAGGAAAAGCATGTGGAACATGGAGTGTGGGGCTACCTGAAGGCAAAATCAAGTATTCTAGGGCAGATGATTCCTGTGGTGTTTCGAGCCCAGGTGCTTCTGGAGTTTGGGTGGCAGCTGAAGACTGTTACAGAGAAGCTACAGCAGGATAATCCCAAACTCACTCAAAGACAGAGAAAAGAAAGGAAAGCCTACCTGGGAGGGGCTGGTGTCCCATGTGCAGCTCTGGCAGGAGCCCCACAAGCCACTCTGGTGGGAGCCCCATGTGCACCTCAGGCCTCTGCTGGTGGCTAAAAATCCACAGGCAACTGGTCTTTTTTGTGTGAATTCATACCCCACAGATTGGATACCAAATGCTGCATGGTTAATAAAAACTCAGAGACAGATATTGGAGTTCAATCTGAAGATCAGAAAAGCAAAACAGCCAAGCCACTAGAGATTTGTTATCTCCATGAAATCTTTAGACTGAAAGAGAGCATGTTCCTGTCTATCCCACCTCATATTGTCTAGTAATTGGATTAAAGGTGTGCACCACTACCACCCAACTTCTAAGACTAACTTGTGTGGCTGTAGTATTAAGTGTTTTCCAGCACTGCCTGGCCTCTATGGCTGACTAGCATGACTGTTTGCATTCTAATCTACTGGCAAGTTTTATTTATTAAAATACCAATGAAATGTAACTACATATGTTAATCAAAGAAAATGCTAATTCTTAAAATGGGAGACCATGAAACAACCAATCCTTCAAAAAATAAGGATATAGTAAAGAAACCCAGATCAAAGGCACAGAATATTATTTAATAAATCTATAAAATAAAATATATCAAATATAAATAATTTTTATCTATAAGGTACAAGAAGTGAACAGAACATGAAATAGATGCACCCAGAAAATAAAATCGCCATAACATATAATAATAAAAACACCAAATATATAAAGTTACTGTGAGATAATTCTTCTATAAGCTGTGAATATATATTTTTCTCTTTGGTAAATATTAAAACTGGTTGTTTTATAGCAAAGCAGGATAAATTTAGCAGCTTATGTTTATATTAATGCAGACATGTATATTAGCTTAAAAGTTTATGTACTTTCTGAACAAGGAGACTAGACACCAATAAAAATGGCAAAGATCATCCATCATCCAAAATAGCTTCATGATAAAGCCTCATGGAATATTCCAGCCAAGACTTTACAATTATCTTGATTTTCTCAGGATCCCTCAAAGAATATCAGCATCCAACAATAAACAGGAAGTAATCTAGAAAACTATGTACACATTACCAAAATACTGGTTATAAATGTTTGTTTTCATTTATGGGGTTCATTAAAAATTGCTATTGGTCATAGCCAATTTCTTTCTAAATGATGAAGATATGATATAGAAATGATAGGAAGAAAAGGTAGATTGTTAAACTTACTTAATCCAAAAAAACAACTGTTAATCTCAAAATATTTTACATTGGTATGGATTTTGGTTTAATCTGATCTACAAAAGTGAAGTCCAGATGAAATAAATAATTTAAACGGATAACCCCACTAAAATAGAAGCACCAATTAAAAGCTTCCCCCCCCCCAAAAAAAAGTGAAAGGCTGGATAAATCTAACAAAGAATTCTACCAAACTTTCAAGGAAAAATTATTGAGAACTTTTCTCTGATGTAGGATTCCTCTTTGTATGCTGTGAATACCATTGATTAATAAAGAATTTGCTTTGGGCCTATTGAAGTGCAAACAGGACAAGGTAGGGTATTAGGGGAAAGGTATATGGGAGTGTTTGGAGAAAGAGAAGAAAAAAAGTGTATTAAATTATAATATTAAAAATAAAGCAGAGTATAAAATGCACAAAAGGGGATAATGTATCAAAAAGGGTTGTGAAGATGATCAAAAAATTAAAAGTACACTTGTTAACTTCATGTCAACATCTAGGACAATTAGATGAATCAGAAAATTTCTATGAGAAAGAAATGTTTTTCTTTCTCATTTTTTTTATTAAAAATTTCCATCTCCTCCTCTCCTCCTCCCCCTTCCCTCCCCTCCCTTCCACCCATACCCCCACTCCGCTCCTCTCCAAGCCAAAGAGCCATCAGGGTTCCCTTCACTATGGTTTTTTTTTTTTTTTTTTTTTTTTTTTTTTTTTTTTTTTTTTTTTTTTTTGGTTTTTCGAGACAGGGTTTCTCTGTGGCTTTGGAGCCTGTCCTGGAACTAGCTCTTGTAGACCAGGCTGGTCTCGAACTCACAGAGATCCGCCTGCCTCTGCCTCCCGAGTGCTGGAATTAAAGGCGTGCGCCACCACGCCCGGCTGTTCCCTTCACTATGTTAAGTCCAAGGTCCTCCCAGCTCCCCCTAAGTCCAGGAAGGTGAGCAACCAAACTGACAAGGCTCACAGTGAGCCCGTCCATGCTGTAGAGTTCATGCTCATCACCGTTGTTCTTGGTTTCTCAGTCCTCCTCCACCGTCAGCCACATTCAGAGAGTCCAGTTTGGTCCCCTGTTCCTTCAGTCCCATTCCAACTGGCCTTGGTGGTCTCCCGTTAGATCTGTCCCACCGTCTCAATGGGTAAACGCACTCCTCACGGTCCTGACTTCCTTGCTCATGATCTCCCTCCTTTTGCTCCTCATCAGGACCTTGGGAGCTCAGTCCGGTGCTCCTATGTGGGGCTCTGTCATTTTCTCCATCCAATGCCAGGTGAAGGTTCTATGGTGATATGCAAGATATTCATGAGTATGGCAATAGGATCTGGACATTTCTGGCACCCTCTCCTCAGCTGCCCAAGGAACTAGCTGGGGGCATCTTCCTGGACACCTGGGAACCCCTCTAGAGTCAAGTCTCTGCCAACCCTAGAATGGCTCCCTTAATTAAGATATATAATTCTTTGTTCCCATATCCACCCTTCCTATATCCCAACCATCCTATTCCCCCAAGCTCTTCCCATCCTCCACTTCACACTTTTCTCTCCCCATCCCCCCATCCCCTCATAAGTGGGGTGGGATGGAAGAAATGTTTTTTTATGATACATCTGTTCAGGAAACTGCACCAGTAATTGAAAGTCTACAAAACAAGAGGACAGCAGCTAAATGAATGTCTTTAATAACAAATTAACCAACTACTAAGGAAAGGATAACACATTAAAAGACTATTCAAAAGAAAAGAAAGGAAAGTGTGTGTGTGTGTGTGTGTGTGTGTTGTGTTGTGTTTGGGTGTACATAGATGGGCTTGGTATTTGTGCACACAATCTATGGTTAAGTATGCATTTTGCTGCTGGAGCACTAGTATCATATTTACACTACGAGCCTGGTTTTACATGTGTTTTGGGCTTCCATCTCAGGTCTTAAAGGTTACATGGCTAAGTTTTAACTACTCTGCTTTCTTCTTAGACCAAAAATGATTTAACTGATATTTGTTTGTGGAGACTGATTGTTCATTTTCTGGCTGCCCACAATCCTGAAATAATCACACAGACATCTGTATTAATTGAAATACTGTTTGTCCAATAGCTTAAGTGTATTTCTGGCTAACTCTTATATCTTAAATTAACCCATTTCTATTAATCTGTGTATCGCCACATGGTGGTGGCATACCAGGGAAGAGGTGTCTGTCTCTTGCAGGTGGCCACATGGCTTCTCCCTGACTCTGTCTAGTCTCTCTAATATATCTCCTCCAGTCTGGTTATATTCTGTTAAGCCATTAGCTGAAAGCAGCTTCTTTATTTTAAAAAAAAAAAGCCCCAGTTAATATGTTCTGAAAAAGAAGTCATGCCATCAAAATAGACATTAAAGCAGTCTACTGCCATTGCATACTCAATGATGCAAGACAAAATGCATCCTTGTCAATGTCAAAAAATGGGTATTCTCCTGATCATTGGGTTTCTGAAAGCATAATACATAAATAAAAATACAAGTGTATGTATAGAATAAGGTGTCATTATTTCCAGATAAAACAGTTGTCTAGGGCTAGACGGTGGTGGCGCACACCTTTAATCCAAGCACTCGGGAGACAGAGGCAGGCGGATCTCTGAGTTCGAGGCCAGCCTGGTCTACAGGAGCTAGTTCCAGGACAGGATCTAGAAAATACAAGGAAACTCTGTCTCGAAAAACCAAAAAAAAAAAAAAAAAACAAAAAAAAAAAAAAAAAAAAAAAAACAGTTGTCTAATGTTCAATTTTTTCATCATATGAAACCCAGCTCTATATAAATCAGTAAATACTCTGGAAAGGGGATCAATGCACATACAACTATTTATTTCCACTCTAAAAACATATGGGACTGTGAAATGAAGGCATCAAATTCCTTTACAATAGTATATAAGAAGTGATATATATATATATATATATATATATAAAATATTATCACTGAAGGCAGCCAAATATTACAGAGAAATATAATAGATGTGAATGTAATTCATGCATATATTGTGAGGTAACCATGCTTGTGTTAGAAGACTTTGTTGGTGATTGAGACAGAAATCCACCAAGTAGTGATTCAAGCAATAAATATTTATATATTTATATTTATATTTATATTTCAGATTAAAGATCGTCTTGCTGACAAATTCAGTGTCCTGTGAAGTGATGGTTTGTAAAAGACTCTCTACCACTTTGCTGAGAGGAGAAAGAGAGAGACTGTGCTGTTCAATTTTCAGATCACTTTCTTATTGGAGACTCATCTTCATGACCTTGTTTCAACCTCAGTTAAATAGAAATCAACTCTTCATGCCATGATATCAATAATTAGCATTTCCACATGTGACTATACAAATATTAGGGCAATATAGTCTGCAAAGTGACCAATTGACCCTAAAGTGTCCTGTGGCTAAAGTAAATTGACAAATTCTTATTGGGTTTTTAAAAGATCCTAAAGGATCTGGGATCTCACTGCTCCCAACAATTAAGGATATAGTAAAATTCTTATAGAGCTGTCAAGTACTTGGAACACTAACTTAGCAAAATAATGTGTAAAACATGTTTGTGCACATCAGTGACTTGTGATCCATACAGTCAGTATAAGGGAACAGTGAAGTCTGCTGTCCCAGATGCTCTATAGGAGCTGTCCTTCTGAAATTCACACAGGATTAGTGGTACCTAGGAGGCTCAAGAATTAGTCTCAAATTACTGTGTTTGCATAAAAATCAGTTAAATACCAAAGAAAGGCATGCACTCTTAACATAATGAAATTCATTTCATAAAATGAGTGACCCAGTGAAGTAATTCATAGCCATTCATCTTTTAAAATGTTGTTTATATAATTTGATTTTGCCCAGAATGATTGATTTATGACTGCAATCATTTATTTAAGCACATATCAAAAACTGTATGTTTAGATGTGTAATCCATATGGAATCTATTATATTCAAGAGAGTAGTTAATTTAAACCAACTTTATCTCATAATCATGCTGGTTTTTGTCATTGTTGTTGTTGTTTTTCAAAACATTGTTTCTCTGTAGCTTTGGAGCCTGTCCTGGAACTAGCTCTTGTAGGCCAGGCTGGCCTCGAGCTCACAGAGATCTCCCTGCTTCTGCCTCCCAAGTGCTGGGATTAAAAGCGTGCACCACCCCCGCCCACTCATACTGATTTTTTAACTATGGCTTTTCTGAACAAGGGCATTGTCTCTGAATTTCTTCACAGCTTCAAATGACAATTAGATCTCTTAATCATAAAATTAAAATCATTTATTAAGTTCAAAGCACTGGTTACTCTATTTCTTCTCTCTTAATGCTTTCTTCTTCCATTCAGAAAGATTTTACCAAATCAATCCTGAGATACTTTTGTTAAATAGCCTATGATTACAAAATATTTATGAGCTCAGTATCTCTGTTTTTTTGAAATTGTTAAAAGAATTTATACCATATCTGTGTTGTTGAATGTCTCCATAGAACAGGAAAAGAAGGTCATCAATAATATTTTGAAGTTACATCGTCTAGACTAAGTTTGGATTTCTACTTTGGCATGTTGCTTCTGAATATTAAAAGTGAGTTTATCTTTTTAAGTTGTAAGATGAATTATTCTGCTTGAGCAGGCCAAGCTGTTCTAAATAGCCTACTGCTGACAGTGCTTAACTAAAGTCAACAAAGAGAAGATAAGGCTTACTGGGATTGTTTGTTGAAATATTAATACTAATTCCAGCTGTAAAAATGATAAATAGTTTAATAAAGATAGCCTGTTCTTCCCCAACGTTTGCAGTGGTCTTTATTCCATCTGCGCAAGAATATTCCCACCAGACAGATTTAATCTCACAAAAGATATGGGTTACTAAAATGTGGCTATCTTACAAACACCCCTGAAGCTTTTAAAATAAGCAGACAAAGTGTGTTAGATGCATTTCATGTTCTTTAAAATAATACTTATCTTTTGTTAATTAGATTCTTTCAGGACACACATTCATTTGATCTAAGATGTCATTTCGAATCTATATAAAATGCATATCTGTACATCTGTACTGTGTAGTCCCATTGTTTTCTCTCTTTTGGGTTTTGTTTTTCATTTGTTTATGTAACTAGGATCCCTTTTCTTTTCTGTAAAGCACATTCATATGAACTACATGAAGTCAGACAAAGTTATATATTATGGATTTCAGAGGCAAATTGTTGAGGTGAACTTTGCCAGTGGGAATGTTAGGTGCTAATTTGTTGTCAAAGACGCTCTGTGCCATGGGCTGTGCATAAATATTAAATATAAAAAGTTCTATGTGGGGCCAGTGCCACTTCAGTTTCATAAGCTTTGTATGTGATATGGCATATCAAATCTGCCAACCGTGGGAACATCTGTAAACAGACGAGTGGGGGTGAATTGAGTATTAGTTTAAGGAAAACAATATGTGAGCAAAAAGCATAGGTATAGGTCAATAAGAAATTCATGCATAGAAACACAGAATTTTTCTATATATGAATGCATATCTTTATATACTCATATACACATTCACGTTATAGAGCCAGCTGTCAATCGCTGCGCCATAATTCCAATGAGTGCATACATTTCTAAGATGCATTTATTTAGAATCAACTGTTTTACTATTACACAAATAATATAAATAATAGCACATTAAAAACTTGTTACAGATACCCAAATATTCAAATAATATTTACAGTTCTTCAGTCAACAAGAAACTATGAAATACAATATACCAAGTATTTTATTATGAAATGTGGGATTTCATTGGAACATGGAAGGAACTAAAATCAAACTGTTTGTAGTCAAAAAAGCTGAAGATAAATAGAGGCTGAATCATAGGTATTTTGAAGACAATATCAAAAGCATATATTATATTCTTCCCCAGTTACTTTATATTAATGTAATTAAAAAATCATGATTAACTTCAGTGACATACTTCCTCCAGCAAAGCTAAACCTATTAAAGATTATATAATCTCCCGAAGCCACACCACAAACTAGTGATCAAGTCTTTAAAAATATGAACCTGTGGAGGGCATTTAAACAGGAGTCCACTTTCCGGCTCACACAGACCAATGGCCATGCTATGTTGTAAACTGAATTTATTAGAATTTTAAATTCTCCACAGATTTTAATTGTTTCAGTGCTATTCAGAATCCCGAAGTTCAAAGACTCTTCTGAGACTCAAGACAGTCTTTTTTCTGTGACCCCGCACAATAATAATAGCAAATTATGTATTTCTAACACACAATGATACAGTACATACCTTTCTATTCCAAAAGAAAAAAGTATGAATCAAAACATCAAACCAAGAAATGTAAACACCAAATTGTATATATAATACTTGTTTGACTTTTTTTATGCAACTGTCCTTTATAGCTGTCTCATTGCTCTGATATCACCAACCTCTTGAGTGTTTCCATTGCAACCCAGGATTCTTTCACTTGCACAGCGTAATATAATGTAGTAGATAAGATAAACTTTCTACTTGAAAGAACTTCTTTCCAGTTTTCTCATATAACATGCAATTTCCTCTGCTATGATTTTATATGGAAGTTGTTTTACAGCTGATCACCCATCTCCCTCTGAGTAAATTATTTGGAAATTTCAAAGCTGGGGTTAGGCCTAGTATTGTATCAGTGGGGGCTGCAGTGGGGTTTATAATGGTTTGTTCCTTGTTTGGAGACCTCCCAGGTGTCTTTGACTCTGCCTGATCCAGTGTTTCATTTGGTTTTATAGATCACTGAGGGCTCCACAGCACTTTGATCACCATGTTTAACTTCTGAATTCTAATCTAATATGCTTTTTTCTCAATAATATAAACAGCAACGGTGCATTAGTTTCTTGTACAGTTCCAAGGTCAATCCTTGTTAGCACAGGGAAAACTACTTGTCTGAATACATAAATCTAGAATTAGTTGGATTAGTCTTGATAAGAGAATTGAATTGCTACTTTTTATCTATAATGCCTTTGCCCGATTTGGACTGTTGCCCATTCTTTGTTTTGTTTATAAATAGTTTACACTTGTTTAGTGAAGTTAAATCCTTAGGTTGATTTAGATTACACTTTTATGATGTGCTTTAATGAAAAACATCTGCTTCATAATATATTCACAACCACCAAAAGTGTAAAGGAAATTGTTAAGTTTCTTTTATTTCTGACTCATTACCTTGATGAAAGCAGTTATGTAAAGAGCTGGGAGGAGTGCCTTGCAAAACATACAGTGCCAGGGGAAGTTGAAGCAATGAAACAAATAGGAAACAAGAGACTTGGTTGCACAATAGCACTTAGGTTATTATTCAGTGCTTTCCTTCTTAGTTCAATGTCAAGAGCAGTTCAGAATTGGCTGCTCTACTTTTACCTACTCTTGTGTGTACCCTGTGGAATAATAAAGCATTTATCACTTCTGGCATGATGATTCCTTAGGTAGCAGAGACAAGTGTATATGGCTCCTAGGTAAAGATATCTTTCCCAAGTTCCAAATTCAATGCATCTCTGATATTTATTAGAATTTTACCCATATTTTGAGCCAATAATATTTCATTGGGATAGTCAGCTAAAGTTAGATTGCTAAAGTATGTCTAATGAAGCTCACAATACCCTAGTAAGTGTTTATGTCTCAATCTCTATCTTTCCTTTCTCTTCACCACTCTGGGTATGTGTTGACAAAAACTAGCTAATTGTGGATCCGTGGATACAATGTGTTATTACCTTCATATTGTATTTTATTTTTTTTGTATTTAACATATGTGTATATTCAACACATCTGCAAATGAGTATCAACAGCTACAATTATTCAAAGAAATCAGAAGTGTATTTCTCTGTGTCTAGGTTATACAGAGAACCAGTGAAAGTAAAAAGATTGTACAAGTATATATAATTCTAGTCCCTGGCTATTGAAGTATAATTTAGAAATAGCTTTCCTTCTTTGTTTCAGTGCTCAGGAATAAAGTTAGGTCTTTTCTCATGGTCCTATAGATTATATAGC
Source organism: Arvicola amphibius (assembly GCF_903992535.2). NCBI lineage: Eukaryota > Metazoa > Chordata > Mammalia > Rodentia > Cricetidae > Arvicola > Arvicola amphibius. The sequence goes on from NC_052055.2 coordinate 84,132,331, forward strand.
CAGTTCCCTCCTCTTATTGTTTCAATTTATGGTTTTACTTTAGATATATGTCTTAAATGTAAGTAAAATGATAGAATGCCAATACTTGGTTTCAAATAAATTATATTTAAATATTTTTGAAAAAAGATGACCTAATAATTTTATGTATTTATCCATACACTAATTTAACTTAACAATATTTTAGGTGTAGGTAAGAACAATGAGAAAACTTCTAATAACTAGGTAGTATTCAATAACATACAATTCTACTGTGTTATTTGGCTTTTATCTACATGAAACAAACATAGACGTACTAGGAAGACTGAATCATAATAAACTCCCTCCATAAGGTTGTCTCTTAGGAATGTCTATGAAATATTTTCTTGATTAATGGAGTGAATGGTCCATGTCCATGAGGTAAAATATCGCCACTGGGCAAGTAATTATGAGTGTATAGGAAAGTAGACTAAACAAGCCCCAAAGAACAAGCCAGCAAGCAGTGTTACTCCATATCTTATGCCTGTATTATTGCCTCCATTTTCTTTCCCTCTTGGCTTCCCTTAATGATGGGTTGTGCCAGTGACATGTGAGCCAAATAAACCCTTTCCTTCCTGAGTATCACTGTGTTTTATCATAGCAACAGAAACCATAAGACACCCATCAACATAGACCCAAGACTTTGCATTAAAAAAATTGGAATGGGACTGATGGATCATGCGACCAAACCCGTCTCTCTGAATGTGGCCAACAGCGGGGGCTGACTGAGAAGCAAAGGACAATGGCTCTGGGCTCTGATTGTTCTTCATGGACGGGCTCTGTGGGAGCCTTCTCAGCTTGGCCGATCACCTTCCTGGACCTGGGGGGAGTTGGGAGGACCTTGGTCTTAGCATAGAGTGGGGAACCCTGATGGCTCCTTGGCCTTGAGAGGGAGGGAGGGGAGGTATGGGTGGAGGGGAGGGGAGGGAAGGGGGAGGAGGAGGGGAAGGAGGGGGGAGGAGGAGGGAAGGAGATGGAAATTTTTAAATATAAAAAAAATAAACCATGAGAAAAAAAAATTTCTCAAATATGCAGTTTGAAATTGTAATTTTCCGTGTCTCGCCCCACCCTCAAGTTCCCAATTTTTGCCTGGCGATCGTGTCTACTTCCAATATCCAGGAGGATTACTATATCTTTTTTGGGGGGATTCACCTTCTTATTATCTTCTCAAGGATCCCAAATTATAGGCTCGATGTCCTTTAATTATGGCTAGAAACCTATTATGAGTGAGTACATCCCATGTTCATCTTTTTGGGTCTGGGTTACCTCACTCAGAATAGTGTTTTCTATTTCCATCCATTTGCATGCAAAATTCAATATGTCATTGTTTTTTTTACTGCTGAGTAGTATTCCGAGACGCGGCCATGGGAAGATGGGGAGAGAAAAGCGTGAAGGGGAGAATGGGGGGAGGTCGGAGGAATGGGATGCTTGGGATACAGGAAGGGTGGATATGGGAGCAGGGAAGCATATATCTTAATTTAGGGAGCCATCTAAGGGTTGTCAAGAGACTTGACCCTAGAGGGGTTCTGGGGTTTCCAGGGAGACGCCCCCAGTTAGTTCCTTGGGCAGCTGAGGAGAGGGAGCCTGAAAAAGCCAGTTCCTATAGCCATACTGATGAATTTCTTGCATATCACCATAGAACCTCCACCTGACGATAGATGAAGAAAATGACAGAGCCCCACATTGGAGCACCGGACTGAGCTCCCAAGGTCCTGATGAGGAGCAGAAGGAGAGAGAACATGAGAAAGAAAGTCAGGACCGTGAGGGGTGCGTTCACCCATGGAGATGGTGGGACAGAACTAACGGGAGATCACCAACTCCAGTTGGATTGGGACTGATGGAACATGAGACCAAACCAGACTCTCTGAATGTGGCCGACGGTGGAGACTGACAGAGAAGCCAAGGACAAAGGTGCTGATCTTTGACTCTTCTGCATGGACAGGCTCTGTGGGAGCCTTCTCAGCTTGGTTGATCACCTTCCTGGACCTGGGGGGGAGTTGGGAGGACCTTGGTCTTAACATAGAGTAGGGAACCCCGATGGCTCCTTGGCCTGAAAAGGCAGGGAGGGAGGGTATGGGGGGAGGGGGGAGGAAGAGGGGAGGAGATGGAAACTTTTTAAATAAAAAAAAAAAAGAGACCAGTAATTTCACTTTGTCTTAAAAATAAAGTTATATCTGTGAGGGAAATGAAAAGAAAAAGAAATTGTAATTGTCAGTGAACCCTAAGAAAAACATATATAGATCCACCTGGAAAAGGGAAGTAGACAAGATCACCTGAAAACACTGGGAGCAATGGTGGGGAAGAAGGGAGGGTGGAAGGGGAAAAAGAAGAGGGAAGGGGAACGAGAGGAGAACTTGAAGGAACAGAATAGTCAAATTGGAAGAAGGACAGAGATGAAAGCAAGGAAACAGATATTTTGATTGAGGGAGTCATTATGGGATAGCAAGAAACCTGGCACTAGAGAAATTGCCAGGAATCCACAAGAATGACCCTAGCCAAGACTCTAATCAATAGAGGAGAAGGTGCCTGAACTGGCCTTGCCCTGTAATCAGATTGATTAATATCTTAAATGTCACCATAGAACCTTCATCCAGCAACTGACAGAAACAGAGGCAGAGACCCACAGAGGAGCACTGGGTTGAGCTTCAAAGGTCCTGTTGAAGAGTGAGAGGAGTGAGAATATGAGCAAAAAGGTAAAGACCATGATGGGGACACTCACTGAAATAGTTTGTCTGAGCTAATGGGAGCTCAGCAACACCAGCCAGACAGGGAAGGAAACAGTATAGGACCAAACTGGACCCTCTAAATCTAGGTGACAGTTTTCTGATTGGGGCAGACTGCAGGACCACTGATCGCATGATGTGGTATTCCCTCTATATTCTGTGAAGACCATTGGTGAATAAAGAAACTGTTGATAGGGCAGAACTAGGAAATCAGGGAAAATTAAACTGAGTGCTGGGAGAAAGGAGGCAGAGTCAGGAAGAAGCCATTTAGCCCTGCCAGACACAGACGCCAGAACTTTTCCCAGTAAGCCACAGCTTCCTGGTGATACATAGATTAATGGAGATGGGGTTAAATTAAGATGTAAGAGTTATGCAATAAGAAGCTAGAGCTAATGGGCCAAGCCATGAATTAAATAATATGGTTTCTGTGCAATTGTTTTGGGTCTGAGCTGCCGTGCAGCCGGCAAACAAACTAACAGCCTCCCTCTCACAACAGTAGGGAAACAAGAATTTATCCCTACTGGTTTTACTGGCTTTTGTGGAACCTATTATCTTTGGATGGATATGTTGCTTGGCCTAGATATAGGAGGGAGGAACTTGGACTTTCCCCGAAGCAATGTGCCTTATCCTCTCTGAGGAGTGGATAAGGGGCTGGGATGAGGTGGTGGGTAGAAAGAATTGGAGGAGAGGAGGAAGTGGGAACTGGATGAGTATGAAAAGTGAAAGTTTGTTTTCTTTCCAAAAAATAAAAGAAATTATAACGCAAAAGAAATTGGAATTGTCCTGTTGATTGCCTTGTCAATGATATATTCTCTGATATTTCTTTTCTGTCTAGAAACACTAACGTGTCCATCTGTTTGATTTTTTTTGAATAAATATACTTCGGTGATTTCAGTTTTTTAAACTACATTTTGAATCCTTGATTGATGCTTCATTCTCCATAAATAAAATGTGTTTATATATCCTTTCAGAAGATTTGTTCCTTCTTTGTGTTTTCCTCTTTTTGTCAGCATAAACTTAGTTAACAATATCACTTAATATGAAACATCATTTTATATTTTTATCAATTTACACTTAGCAATATATTTTTCTGCTTGCTAATAAATAGATATTGAGGTATAGATGTGTATTTATGTATGTACACACATATATAATTATGAAATCATACCATGTTTAATATTCTTCTAATGTTTATATTTATTAAAAAATAAAATAAAATTTTTACTCTGAAAAGTTATAAATTAGTTTAATTAACCAGTTTAATTTTCTTCTAAATTTTTCCCTCTACAATCAAAGATAGTGTACTTCACACAAATCATCTCTTTCAGGTAGACATGTCTGTCATCAGGCCAAATAAAAAATATTCTTTGCAGCTGAATCAAATCATTGCCCCACCCTCCTCTGTGTGATTGTGCAGACACAATGTGACCAGACACAATGATGGCCCCATGCTCCTGCCATCAATGCTGCCCCAACTTGATGGGCTGTATACTAAATTGTGAGCCAAGAAAACTTCTCCTTCCTTAAGTTGCTCTCTGCGAGGTGTTTGATCACAATAATGAGCCAAGAAAGTCAACATCTAGTTTCTTCTTCACACAACTCTTCATTCTAATGACCCTGGATTTGGGTTTTTTAATTGAATATGCACATTACTATGTACTACAGACTTCCATGTTCATCTTTTTTTATTGATTTTTCTTGAGCTCTACATTTTTCTCTGCTCCTCTCCCTGCTTCTCCCCTCCCCTTCAATCCTCTCCCAAGGTCCCTATGCTCCCAATTTACTCAGGAGATCTTGTCCTTTTCTATTGCCCATGTAGATTATGTATATATATATATATACATATATATATATATGTATATATATATGTATATATATATATACATATATATGTGTGTGTGTGTATATATATATATATATATATATATATATATATGTCTCTCTTAGGGTCCTCATCATTGTCTAGGTTCTCTGGGATTCTGATTTGTGAGCTGGTTTTCTTTGCTTTGTATTTACAAGCCACATATGAATGAATACAGTGATAATTGTCTTCCTGGGTTACATCACACAAAATGAAGCTTTCTAGCTTCATCCATTTGGCTGTAATATTCAAGATGTCTTTGTTTTTTTTTTTCTGCTGTGTAGTACTCCATTATGTAAATGTATCACATTTTCTTTCGAGGGGCATTTAGGTTGTGTCCAAGTTCTGGCTATGACAAACAATGTTGCGATAAACATAGTTGAGCACATGTCCTTGTGGCACAATTGAGCATCCTTTGAATATATGTCAAAAAGTATTATTACTGGGTCCTAAAGAAGGTTATTACCTAATTTTCTGAGAAAATGCCACACTGACATCCGAAGGGGCTGTACCAGCTTGCATTCCCACCAGCAATGCAGGAGTGTTCCTTTTACCCCACAATCGCTCCAGCATAAGTTGTCATCAGTGTTTTTGATCTTGGCCATTCTTACATGTGTAAGATGGAATCCCAGAGTTGCTTTGATTTGTATTTCTCTGATTACTAAGGATGTTGAACATTTCCATAAGTGTCTTTCAGCCATTTTAAACTCCTCTGTTGAGAGTTCTCTGTTTAGTTCTGTACTCAATTTTTTATTGGATTAGTTGCTTTTTTGATGACCAGTTTCTTGAGTTCTTTGTATATTTTGGAGTTCAGATCTCTGTCTAATAAAATTTAAGAACTGCCATATTTTGTTTGAGTGTTCTTGGAGAAGATGCTTCTTTGTTGACAATGTTTTTCATAAGGATAAGGTGCATGGAAACAGGAGATTTATCACAAAATCTTATTAGTTTATCTGTATAACTTAGGTGTGTGCCGACTGCGAGGTAAATGTAATATAAATTCTTATTTTTAATGTATAACATAAAACCTATGACCACAGAATCAGTAGCCACAGTCATTTTTCCTTAACTTTTTTCCCAGTAGTCTCCCCAAATATTTCTACAGAAACACCCCATGTTTCACTCAGACTTGTCAGCAGCTGTTTTCAAATTCATTTAGGGGAACAAATGAGTCTGATACCATAGTGAAGAATGTGTGCACCTACCTTACATACAACACTTAGAGTTTTATTCATGGGTCCCATCTTATACTTTCATACCATTCCAGTTTGCAAAGAATTAGGACAGATCTGCCACAGAAAATTCATGAAGTGCAGGGTGGCTGACTTCTGCACATTCCTTTCTTTCCTTTAAAATCTGTAAGAGAGGTGTAATCTGTAACATTTATATGTAGAGAATGAAATTTATACTGGAATTATTGACCTGCAGTTTTGCATACTGTAGTTTTCAGGACTTTTGGAATACAAAGCTTGTTTCATACATAACAAGATACATGAAAAAAGCCCTGGCATGTATGCTCATTAAGGGTGAGGCATCTCAAGAACTTCAGTAGACAAGCTGCAGCTTCAAAAGCAGAGACAGTGGTAATTTTAGATCCAAATAAGCAGTCTCAAGATCCAAGAAGAACTGATATGTTCAACTTTCACATAGACAGGAAAAGATCAATGTCTCAGCTTAATCAGGACAAAGAAAGCCACTTATTCATGGAAGAGTCACATGCCACTTGGAATAAGGGCAACCAGTTGAATGAGTGAGGCAGTCTGTCTTTCAGGATGGCCACTCACTCAAAAACTTTGTCAGAGGACCTTGAGAAAACCACTTGTGACAATTGATGGTCTAAGTAAGTCACCATATAAATCTTAGAAATACATAGAAAATTATTTTCCTCTCATGTTTTTTAGTTGAGTTCCATTTTAGACCTAGTTTGAAAGATGACGGTTTAAGCATAGAAATTTTACAGATAGAATGTTAGTTAAATCATATATATATATAATATATATATTCATAAATGTGATTTTTAAGCATGTGTTTCTGTAAATATTTGTTTGCCTATACACACTTCATAAACTATATTCTGTTTCATATATTAGTATCTAATGAAAGCAAGGAAAATGCAAACACTTAAGAGATGTTTAAGTCCAAGCTAAATGGCAAAATTGGATGTTATTCTACCATGTTAAAATGTATATATTTTAAGGTCCAAAATACATCTTCATGGGATTATTGCATTTTAGCTCACAATCCTTACTGAATTTTCAGTCTTTTGTTCTTTTTTTTTAATTTTCCTTTTGAGTGCTATATGAGTTTCATTCTATCTAATGAGGAAATGACATCCTAAAATTTTATGAGATCATAAGAAACAATATTGTGGACTTGCTAATTTTAAAACTAAATGAATCTGTCCTTTAATTTTCTTTCAGAGATACTGAACAACACATTTTATAGGACATTGTAGATTCATTTGCACATTTTTAGACATTCTTCACATTATTTTATTGCACTGTCACCCGTAGATGAGGCATTCCTATTCTACTTTATTTCTTACCAGAAGAAATATATTTTTATTTTAGTGGGGTGAAATACATTCCATCAATACACACCACAGTATACAAAATATGTTTACATTCTACATTCAAATATAATTTCAAATGTGAAAGATGATATTTATCTGCTCACAGTTCAGAAATATTTGCTACAACAAAATCTTTTTATTTCTAAAATTAGGAGTGTTATGAAGCAATTAAAAGCACATGAAGATAGTACAGTTATATATAAAAAAACATGTTTGATCTCCTTATAATTATACTATTTTTTTTCTCTGTGATCAAGAGTCTGAAGTGGTATTACTTCAAGCAGCTAATTTGCTGTCAAACTCATACATTACATAAGCTAATACACTTCCCTGCATTTTCTATGGGGATATTACTATTTCTACCTAATCATCACTGAAACAATAAATCTTCCAAAGTTACAGAGCTAAGAACAGGATGGAAATAGGCTTGCTGAAATAATACCACATTCTAATTTGACAAATTCTACTTTCTATGAAATATGGCATCCTTTTCTTTTCTTCAGAAGCAGAAATATTTTAAACCACAACTACATATACTGATGAATGCTTTGAAAAATGTGGATAATGATTTTCATTTAGCGTTCTATATATTAATGAATTAATACCAGTATGTTAAGCAGTATGGTGGGGGTGGAATGAATTTTAAGCATTGCTCTGCATAGAACATATCTTGATGGTAGATCATGTTTTATCCCAATTGTCTGACAGTTATGAATTATTTCCAGGCCATGGTAACTAAAGAGACTCTAATCCACTTTAAAATTAATGAATTCTATTCTATTGAGTAGATTTATGCTCATTGCAGAAATAATATGGATGAAAAGATTTTATTAATTCAAACCAAAGTCGTGGGAAAATCAAAAAAAGACAGACAAAGTTAAAGAATATTTATTTGGCAGGTTTAATAAATTCTACTATTCTATAACAAATTGTTCAAAAGGCTGGGAACTAAACTCTTATTAGCCTAGTCAAGTTCATATTGGCTCCTATCTATACCCGTGATTCCCATATATCTTCTCCATAAAAATGGTTATGAAGTCTAATCATTCAAAAATCTGAACAACCATTGTCTGGGAAACAAGGGATGTATATGCAATCACCAAATAACTACAGAATTGTGGGCAAGTCATCAATTTCTCTGTACCATATCAGCTAAAATTATAATTTATTTTAAAATTAAACTACAAGAATAATCTAACAAATTAGACTTACATATTTTCAGATTCTAAAACTTCTGCTAAAAGAGTAGCAGATTCTGAGTGGGAAGAATCAGTCAATTATACTCTTTCTTTCAGTGAAACTACTAATAGTGTTTATCAAGCCTGCATGTAAGGGAATTCTTATCTTAACCCTTAGTGTCATCCTAGATTAAACACATAAAGCAGAAATTCTTTAGAACTTATCCATTTGAGGACAGAGCAAATTCATAAAAGGCATTCATGTAACTCTAATTCAGAATTACTTCATCTCAGAATAAACTATGCTATCAATATTCTTCAAGATGCTTAGCTGTAAAATGCAATATATAAACATTTGGTCAAAATATTGCCTTGTGTAGTCATTGACAAAAGGCAAATAAGTGAAAAATGAACAAAAATGTTCTTTGGATTTTGGGATAATCTAGTAACAAGATCAATTATGATAAGTTAATTGTCATAGGCATGAGTCTATTGCTGTAAAGACATGCAATGACTAAGACAAGCCTTACAAAAGAAAGCAGTTAATTAAGGGTTTACTTAGAGTGTCAGAGGTGCAGTCCATTATCATCATGGCAGCAGGCAAACATGGCTCTAGAGAAATAGCTAAGAGGTCCATTCTGACCCACAGAGGTAGGGAGTGGCCTTGGCATAGGCTTCTAAAACCTCAAATTACATTCTCAGAGACATACTTCCTCCAGAAATGTCACACCTACTCCAACAAACCCACACCTCCTTATCCTTCTTAAAGAGTACCACACCCTGCTGACCAAGCATTTGAATATAGATATATGGCATGCTGTCAGTGCACAAAGTGACAGGGAAGAAATCAGTAGTTGTCCTTATTCCTGCCTCTGCAGTATTTTTTTCTCTGCTTAAACAAACAGTCCAACTTTGTTCTAGAGTACAATGTGAGTTACAACTCGAAAGTAGAATTTTTGTTTCCTACATCGCTCCCTAGATTGCCACATTGCTAACCTAGGCCTGTTATGTGAAACTCAAATAAAGTTTCACCTCACAGTGAGTTCTTAGGAATCACACTCACTTCCAGTGTAAAGAGAAAGGAAAGGCAGAAAAAAGAGTCTTTACCAAGACTCCAGAGCCCTGATTCTCAACTGGCAGCACATGGCCCATTTGAGAGGTTAAATGATCTTTTCACAGGAGACGCCTAAGACCTTTGGAATACACAGATATTTGTATTACAGTTCATAACAGTAGCACAATTATGGTTACAAAGTTGCAATTATAATAATGTTATGGTTGAGGTTCACTAGAACTGTGTTAAAGGGTTGCAGCATTAAGAAGATTGAGAACCATTGATCCAGATGAAGTCAGTTAAAATTAGAGCATACAATACCTATCCTAGGTTCTGTGCAGAGCATGCTCACAGTTTGTCATCAGTCAGAAGCAATGCAAAGGAGTCACATATTACAAGTATCAGTAATTTGTGGATGTGAATATAAAGAGGAGGAAAAACTAATTAAAGCCTATTCCTTTTAGGAACTATTAAATGAATTGTTATTCATCCAGAGCTGGTACAATTAGGATATTTTTAGTTTAGTTTTATGTGTATGGGGCTTTATTTGTGTGTATATTTATGCAACTCATTCATGCGTAGTGTTCATGGAGGCACAAAGAAGTAAACTGGATGCACTGATAAAGAAGTTTCAGTTGGTGTAGCTACCATATGCATGCTGGTAATTAGACACAAGTCCTCTGAAATAACTACAAGCACTTTTAAATGCTGAGACTCTCCGCGGACCCACAAAAATTAGATATTTTTAATTAAAGAATGATAGCATTATATTCATCTAGAGTAAAACTTATAATAGTTTTATTTGTGTTCTTGTAGTAAATTAATAAGTTTACGATTTTTATTCATCCATGCTTTAATACTTCTTTTTGGAAATAAACGTCTAGTATTTATATTTTTTCTTTTATTCTTCTCACATACATTTCATCTTGACTACAGTTTCCCCAACCTCAACTCCTCCCAGTCCCTCCCCCACCTTCCTTCTCCCTCAGATCCAGACCTCATCCATTTCCTTTCAAAAAAGCAGGTTTCTCAAGGATACCTATGTTGAACATGGCCAACAAGTAACAAATATTAATAGGCAAAAACAGTCGTATCATGGCTGAACATGGCAACAAAGCAGAATAAAAACAATTCCAAGAGCAGACAAAAGATTCAGAAAAATCCTCTACTTCAGCTGTTGGGAATCCCATAAGAACACCAAGCTACACAACGATAAGGTATATGCAGAGTACCTGACTCAGACCCATATTACATTTGTATTTCCTGGATATGAATATTTGCACATATATAAAATGAATTATAAAGAGGAGGAAAAACTAATAAAAGCCTATTTCTTACTTCTCTCTTTGAGGCCCTTTAAGCCTTGAACACATTGGCACAGGAAAGAATATTCTTGAGAGAAAACTAATAGCACAGGCACTGAGAATAACAATCAATAACTAGGATTTCATGAAAATGAAAAGCATCTGTAAGGCAAAGGATATCATAAATAGTACAAAACAGCAGCCTATAGAATGGGACTACATTTTTACCAACTCCACATCCAAAGATAACTAATATCCACAATATATAAATAACTCAAGAAACTATACATCAACAAACCAAATAATGCAATTTATAAATAGGGCACAAATCTAATTATCAGAAATTGAACCTCAAATGGTTAGGATTTCATCTTATCCTCAAAAAATGGCTAAGATAAAAAATACCACACAGTTGGAAAGGATGTGCAGAAGGGAAGTGTAGGCTTCTATATCCACTGTGGAAATCAAGATGGCAGTTCCTATGAAACTGGGAATTGATCTACCTCAAGACCCAACTATAACACTTTGGGACACATACCCAAAGGATACTACATCTTACCACAAGGGTACTTGCTCAACCATGTTCACTACAGCTTAATTCATAATAGTCTGAAGCTGAGACCAACCTAGATATCCCTTAACTAAAGAACATATGAAGAAATTGTGATGTATTTATACAATGGAGCATTACTAAGCTGACTAAAAAATAATGTCATCATTTGCAGAAAAATGGATAGGACTAGAAAAGATCATCTTGAATGAGATAACCCAGACTCAGAAGACAAACATAGTATGTACTCATAAGGGCATATTAGCTGTATAGAATTACCATGTTACAATCGACAGACCCAGGGAGGCTAGGTAACAAGGAGGGTTCAAGGGGGGAATGCCTAGATCGCCCTGAAAAGAGGAAAGAGAAGAGCTTTTGTGGGTATATTGGGGCAGTCGGGAATGGTAACAGGAAAAAACAAGCAGGGTTTGGGAAAGACATGGGAGACATTATTGAGAAAGATACATTTGGAGATTAGATAGATAGATAGATGACAGATAGATAGATAGAGATAGATAGATGGATGATAGATAGATAGAGATAGATAGATAGATAGAGATAGAGATAGAGATAGATAGATAGATAGATAGATAGATAGATAGATAGATAGGTAGGTAGATAGAGATAGATAGATAGATAGATAGATAGATAGATAGATAGATAGATAGATGATAGATAGAGATAGATAGATAGAGATAGAGATAGATAGATAGATAGATAGATAGATAGATAGATAGATAGATAGATAGATAGATAGATGTAGTGCAGTAGAAACTCCCTCAATTCTACAAGAATAGCCCTAGCAACTCTTTCCTAGTAATGGGGACACAGAGTACAGATATCCATTTTCTATAAGTAGACAATAATCCTAGAAGTGGGACTGGAACATCAAGGCAGAAACAAAAACTTTGACCTACTCTCTGTCATAATACAGAATGACTTTTTAAAATATTTTATAGATATTTCTTTAAAAAGAGTGATATATAAATGATAAATGGATAGATAGATGGATAGATATATAGATGATAGATAGATAGATAGTTGATAGATAGATGATAGGTAGATATATAGATAGATAGATTATAGAAAGTTAGAGACAATTATTTATTATTCTCAATGAAGGTGTGTGTTTGAATAAAAAATGTTTCTTATAAGCTCAGATATTCAAACTTCTGATTTGGCAGTGTTGATTGAGGAGGTTACAGACACATTTGGAGGTATAACTTTGCTAGAGGAAGTATGTCATCTGGAGTATGGGATCTTTAATGTTTTATTGGTTCAATCAAAGTCCATTGTACTCTTTTTGTTTCCTAAATGTAAGTGTGTCGTCATCTCTCAGCTTCTTAGTGCTGTCATGCCTTCCCTTTATAAATGAAGTTTTTTGTGTCCCAGCAATTGCTCTCAAATAATAACCCAGAGACTTATTATTAATTATAAATTTCTTGTCAATAGTTTATGTTTTTCTCCTGAAAGCTATATACTTATACTATATATTTAATAAACCCATTTCTATGAATCAGTGTACTTTACCAAGGCTGTTTACCTCATCTCAACTTCCTATGTTTCTTCTTTCATGTCTGACTTGTGCCTCCTCAGACTTGTTCCCACCATTCTCTTTGTCTCAAAAATACTACCTAGTTATTGGTCAATGAGCTTTTTATTAAAACATACTTGATTTTTCTCATTGGACCATTGACCTAGCGGTTTTATTCTGCTATGTATGTTAAAAAGGCAGAGATCTTTCAATTTATAATCTAAGTAATTACCTAGTAGTCACTAAATATTCACCAAATAAACTTGGGCCTTTAAATATATGTGTACTATATACTATACATATTCCCATTGACAGAGATTACTCATCATTTTATATATTTAGTAATTGAGAGTAGAATGAGCTAATGCTGATCTGTTGGTAATAGGGCTAGGATTTGAAATATTAGTTACTTTAGTTTTAATCTGGAAACCATGAACACAAAGCTCACCCTAATTAATGCTTAAATAATTTAAGAGAACATTTTATAATTTTTTTCCAGTTTATTTATTTTTTATTAAAAATTGCCATCTCCTCCCCTCCTCCTCCCTCTTCCCTCCCCTCCCCTCCACCCATACCCCCACTCCCTCCCTCTCCAGGCCAAAGAGCCATCAGGGTTCTCTACACTATGTTGAGTCCAAGGTCCTCCCAACTCCCTCCAGGTCCAGGAAGGTGAGCAACCAAACTGACAAGGCTCACACAGAGCCTGTCCATGTCGTAGAGACCAAGCCCATCGCCATTGTCCTTGGCTTCTCGGTCAGCCTCCACCATCAGCCACCCTCAGAGAGTCCGATTTGGTCGCATGTTCCATCAGTCCCATTCCAAGTGGACTTGGTGGTCTCCCATTAGTTCTGTCCTGCCGTCTCAGATGCGTTCACCCACTGAGACGGCAGAACATTTTATAAATTTTGAACATTTCTTATGATAAAAATAATTTTTAAAAATTTCTATTTAAACACAGCATCTTCATCCATTTCTTGAGAAGCCTTTATTATCTCTTGAGTATGTATAATTATCTTAATTCACCTATTTCTTCCTTTTACACTGGCCTTTCTTTGAACTGTATGAAATTATCTTTCTAAACAAGCTCCAACTAAGGTTCAGAAAAATAAAGGAAAAATCACAATATCCCTCATATTTTTCAGAGCTATAAATACGGCATTAAATATTTTGAATCTTTATGAGTTGATGCTGTGTCAAACCTTATCAAATTCTTTTGACAATAATGCATTATTTTCTAAAGGTATTTCTCAGGGCAATATCTACATAACCCAGATCTTAGAAAATTGTGTTTTATAAATGTGGATTTGTAGAAAGCAGCGAAAAACCAAGGTGCCATAAAGAGTATAAGTTTAGAACACAAGCAGAACATTAGCATGTAAGTAAACAGAGACTGATAAAATAGAATCATTAAACCTATGTACTATGACCCTTAGTCTCACCATTCCCTCTTTGTCTCAGAATTTATCTATTTATATTTGAATAGAAGATTGTTAGTTCTAGAAAAATGCCAGACTACCCTCTGACCTTTCCATTATAAATAAATGAATTGAAAACAATTTGTATGTTGCCAACTGTATTGTTTTTATGTAATTTGATCTTCAAAGAATTACTAAGGGAGTAAATTTGTTTTTTGAGAAAATATTCATAAATTGAAAGATATTCTGGTATGATAGGTAGACAGAGAGACACATACAGAATATACGACTTAAAGTAGTTTTCATTAAAAATTGTTTGTTTGAAGTTTCACTTACCCTGATACCCAAGCCACACAAACAAGACAAACACTCAACTATGAAAGAAAAATACAGACATATCTCCCTCATGAACATTTATGCAAAAATAGTCATTACAATGCTATCAAACTGAATCAAAAAATACATCAAAAAATCATCCAACATGATCAATATGGCTTTATCTCAGAGATGCAAGAATAGTTCAACATATGAAAATCTGTCAATGTAATCCACCATATAAATTGAAAGAAATAAACCTTTTGATCATCTCATTTGATGCTGAAAAATCTTTCAATAATATCCAATAACCACTAATGATAAAGGTCATAGAGAGATCATGGATACAAGGAACATATTTAAACATAATAAATAAAAGCAATATACAACAAGCTAACGGTCAACATCAAGCTAAATGGAGAGAAACTCAAAGCGAGTCCACTAAAATTAGGAACAGGACAATACTGTTCACTCTTTCCAAATCTATTCAATAAAGTACTCAAGTTATAGCTAAAGAAATAAGACAGCTAAAGGAGGTCAAAAGGATATGAATTGGAAAGGAAGTAGTCAAATGTTTACTATTTGTAGATGATATGATAGTATACATAAGTGATCCCAAAAATCCTACCAAAGAACTTCTATAACTCATACACTCCTTCAGTAATGTAGCAGAATGGGAAGACTAACTAAAAAAATCAGTAACCCTTCTGTACAAGTAATAAAAGGACTGAGAAAGAAATCAGATAAACATAACCCTTACAATAACCACAAACAACATAAAATATTTTGGGGTAACACTAACCAAATGAATAAAAGACATGTAGGAAAAGAAATTTGGGGCTAGAGAGATGGCTGAGAGGTTAAGAGCACTGGCTGTTCTTTCAGAGGTCTTGAGTTCAATTCCTAGCAACAACATGGTGGCTCACAAACATCTGTAATTTGATCTGGTTCCCTCTTCTGGCATGCAGACCGAACACTGTGTAATAATAAATAAATAAGTAAAAAATGAATTTAAACTTTTGAAGAAAGAAATTAAAGGAGAAATCACACAATGGAAGATCTCTCTTGTTCTTGGAAAGGTAGGATCAACGTAATAATGGTAATCTTATCCAAAGCAATCTACAGATTCAATACAATCCCCATCAAAATCCCAAAACAATTCTTCACAGACAAAGAAAAAGCAATAACTTCATATAGAAAAAAATCCATGATAACAAAATAATCCTGTACAATAAGAAGCTTCTGGAGGCATCACAATCCCTGACATCAAGATCTATTATAGAGCTACAGTAATGAAAACAGACAGATGGACCAAGGAAGTAGAATCGAAGGCTCTGATATTAATCCACACACCCATGAACACATAATTTTTGATAAAGAAGCTAAAATTATACAATGGAAAAAATATCTTCAACAAATGGTGCTTGTATGTGGATGTCAACATGTAGAATAATGCAAACCATTTCTAACCCCATGAACAATTCCAAAGTCCAAATTGATCAAAGACCTCAAATATAAATCCAGTCACACTGAACCTCACAGAAGAGAAAGTGGGAAGTAGTCTTAAACACATGGGCACAGGAAACTACTTTCTAAATATAACACAGACACAGACACTGAGAGCAACTAAAATAAATGAGACCTCCTGAAACTGAGAAACTTCTGTTAGGTAAAGGACATGGTCAATAAGACAAAATGGCAGCCAATTAAATGGGAAAAAAATCTACACCAACCCCACATCAGACAGAGGACTGATCTCAAATATTTAAAGAACCCAAGAAACTAGACATCTAAATACTAAAAAGTCCAATCAAAAATTAGTGTACAGATCTAAACAGAGAATTTTCAGCAGAAGAATCTCAAATGTCTTAAAGACACTTAAGGAATTGCTCAACATCCTTGGCCATCAGGGAAATGCAACTCAAAAGGACTCTGAGATACCATATTACACCTGTCAGAATGTCTAAGATCAAAATCGCCAATGATACCTTATGCTGTAGAGGATGCAGAGTAAGGGGGACACTCTTCTATTGCTGTAAGGAGTGCAAACTTGTACAGCTTTTTTTTGGAAATTAGTATGAAGGTTTCTAGAAAATTTTTTTCAGTCTACCACAATACCTAGCAATACCACTCTTGGGCATATACCCAAAGGATGTGGACCCATACCACAATGACATTTGTCCAACTATGTTCACAACATAGTTGTGATAGCCAAACCCTGGAAACAACCTAGATGTCATTCAACCAAAGAACAGATAAAGAAAATCTGGTACATATACATGACGAAGTACTACTCAGTGGTAAAATAATGATGGCAACTTGAAATTTGCAGGCAAATGGATGGAACTAGAAAAAACAATCCTGAGGGAGGTAACCCAGACCCGTGAAGACAAATATGGTATGGCCTCACACATAAGTGATATTATATGTAAAGCAAAGGATAACCAGTCTATAATTCATGATCCCATAATAGCTAGGTAACAAGGAAAACCCTAAGAGTGGCATATATGGAAACCTCTGGGAAGAGGAAACAAACAAGAACTCCTGAGAAAATAGAGACCATAGGTAGGGGTGAAAGGAGGGTATATAGGGAGGGGAAAGGGAAGAGGGGAGGTGAACATGAGGGAATGGGGTGGCAGAGATGGAGGAAAGACAGAGAGCGAGAGCAAGAAAAGATGTATCTTTATTGAGAAACCCATTATGGCACTCAAAAAGTTCCCAGGAATCCACAAGGATGACCCTATCTAAGACACTAAGCAATAGTGGAGAGGGTACTTGACCTGGCCTTACCCTGTAATCAGATTTATGACTACCTTAATTGTCATCATAGAAGCTTCATCCAGCAACTTATGGAAGCAGATGCAGAGATCTAGAGCTTGTCCTGGGCCAAGTTCTCAGAGCCCAGGTGAAGAGAGGGAGGAGTGGCAATATGAGCAAAAGGTCAAGACCATTATGGGAATACCCATACAAACAGCTGATCTGAGCCAGTGGGAGATCTGACTCTGGACTGACAGTGGGGGATCCTACATAGGCTCAAACTAGGTCTTCTGAATGTGGGTGACAGTTGGGTGGCTAGGGCAGTGGGTGGGGCCACTGTCAGTGGGACCAAGATTTATCCCTAGTGCTTGAACTGGCTTTTTGTAGCCAATTCTTTTTGGAGGGACACCTTGCTCAGCCTATATATAGGAGGAGGGCCTCAGTCTTGCCTCAAATTCAGGTGTCAGACTTTGGCAACTCCCCATGGAAAGCCTCAGGAGTGGATAGTGGGTGGGGTAGGTGGAGGTGGAGGTAGTGGGAGGAGAGGAGGGAGAGGGAAATGGGATTGTTATGAAAATGAGAGCAGATTGTTTTAAAAATAATCAAAAAGTGGAAAGAAATTTAAAATTACTTGCTTGTATAAGTTAATGTCTTCTCAAATACTTATAAAGGATTTTTAAGCAGCTATAAATTTATTGCTAAGATACTTTTGGAATTAACTTATGTATTAAAAATTTTTTATGTGTATAATAATCTACAAAGCCTAAAGCAGATATTATATTTTTAGAAATAGTATTTAAATGATGATAATGTTTAATGTTAAAGAGCATAAAGCAACATTTTTTGATTATTCAAAAATATTTACTTTTTTCACAAATAATTTATACATATTTTCTAATATAAGATATATAAGCATAAATACACAAAAACAAACAGAATTATCAGCGTAGACTCTATGCTTGCCACATACATTTGGTGACAAAACAAGTAGAATATTAAAATTCAGTTGATGTAATTTTTACAAGTATTTCAGTTAGATCAAAGAAAATATTTCAACCAAAAAACTTACAAAACTACACTATATACCTAAAAGAACACAAATGTCAGATTTATACAGAAATGTATTTTTCAAGAAAAGTATGGATTAAAGAATATAAACTTTATAATTAGCATAATAATATTTCAGTGAACAAGTATATTAGTTTTCTTTGTAACCTGAAAGAAAAATTATCACTTGAATGATATGATGCCCATTCCTTCTCAAGGACTGCAAAACTGCATCACTGATGAAATACATGATGGTGTATTTGTATCACTACTACTTGCTTACTAATGAATGTACTAATGTACTAATGTACAAATACAAAGAGACCAACACAAGGTCTTACCAACTCATGCAAACCAGTGATAGGTGCCATGCTCAGGTTCAAGGTATGGGAAACATTTTTGGCATAGTAAGCATTGATGCATTGAGTTTAAGCATATAGTAGGGAAAGCTACATCTATCCTTTCTTGCATCTGGTAACACAGCCCTTTACTGAGCTGTTTTCTGAAATAATATCTCCACTCCCAGAATTTGTAAGAAAAGAATTTTACTTCTGGTGAAGTCCATAGCTCATAGGCACAATTCTTTTGAAATGTCCATATCTGATATATTAAGGTCGATGTTGGAATATATTATGCTATTCTATCATCTGTATGTAATTTGATCACTATGGGTGGAATTTTAAACTGGATTTTAGTTTTTGCCAATTGTTGAGAATTTTAGTGTGGTTTATATAATAAAGCTAAAGAAAAGAATTTCATTTGATCTTACATATCAATATTGTAACTTAATATATTTATTGCTGCTTTATTTCTCTTGCTCTACTACCAGTATGTAAATTGGAGTTAAGCTATAAACGATGCAGTGACATTTTGTAACAAATCTCCTTTGACACAATTGTATTTTATGCACTTCCTGGGTATTCTAGGCAACCCTTTACTAAATTTTATCAATGTCTAGGAGGAAATTCTTCTAATCTTTATTCCCTTATATGATGTTGCTGAGTGATTTTTTCTCAGATTTTATACTCTTGAATCTGCCATCTTTAGTGCTCTCAACTTCTGTTTTGAAAATGAAATGATCTCTGTTCAATAGCAACTGACTGGAAGCTAGTTTGGAGCAGACCCTGTTGCTTATTGCTGAAAGCAAAAGGTAACAACAAGAGATAAGTTTTGAGGAAATATCAAGATAAAATTTTATTTGTGCAGAATATTGGAGTTTTACAAGAGAAAACACTATTTTTATTATACAGCAAACAAAAGACCAGAGAGGACATAGAGAGACAAAGCACTGAGTGAGTTCATGTGCTCAGTTCTCACTTTTCCTCATAAATTCAACAGCCATTGAGACTGAAGCAGTGAATGCTAAATGTTACTGGGATGAAATTTGTTTGCAAATGTTCCAAAAACTAATATGTTCTTAGCAAAATATTTTTCATTTCCCTCCCCTCCACTCCGCCCATACCCCCACTCCCTCCCTCTCCAAGCCAAAGAGCAGTCAGGGTTCCCTACACTATGGGAAGTCCAAGGTCCTCCCAACTCCCCCCAGGTCCAGGAAGGTGAGCATCCAAACTGACAAGGCTCTCACAGAGCCCGTCCATGCCATAGAATCAAGCCCATCGCCATTGTCCTTGGCTTCTCAGTCAGCCTTCACCGTCAGCCACATTCAAAGAGTCTGGTTTGATCGCATGTTCCATCAGTCCCATTCCAACTGTGCTTGGTGATCTCCCATTAGATCTGTCCCACCGTCTCAGTGGGTGAATGCACCCCTCACGGTCCTGACTTTCTTGCTCATGTTCTCCCTCATTCTGCTCCTCATCAGGACCTTGGGAGCTCAGTCCGGTGCTCCTATGTGGGTCTCTGTCTCTGTCTCCATCCATCACCAGATGAAGGTTCTATGGTAATATGCAAGATATTCATCAGTATGGCTATAGGACAAGGCCAGTTCAGGCACCCTTTTCTCTGCTGCCCAATAAACAAGCTGGGGACATCTCCTTGGACACCTGGGAACCTGTCTAGAGTCCAAACTCTTGCCAACCCTAAAATGGCTCCCGTAATTAAGATATATACTTCCTTGCTCCCCCAACCACCCCTCTTCCATCCCAACCATCCCATTCCCTTAAGCTCTCCCCATCCTCTCCTTCTCTTTTCTCTCCCCGCATCTCCCCTCATCCCCACCTCACCCCCACCCCCGTGCTCCTAACCCCTGCCCGGCAATTTTGTCCATTTCCAATATGCAGGATGATAACAATATGTTTTTCTTTGGGTTCACCTTCTTATTTATCTTCTCTAGGATCACGTATTATAGGCTCTATGTCCTTTATTGATGGCTAGAATCCACTTATGAGTGAGTACATACCATATTCCTCTTTTTGGGTCTGGGTTACCTCACTCAGTAAAGTGTTTTCTATTTCCATCCATTTGCATGCAAAATTCAAGGTGTCATTGTTTTTTACCGCTGAGTAGAATTCTAAAGTGTATATGTGCCACACTTTCTTTATCCATTCTTCTATTGAGGGGCACATAGGTTGTTTCCAGGTTCTGGCTATTACAAATAGTGCTGCTGTGAACATTGTTGAACAAACACTTTTGTTGTATGATTGGGCATCTCTTGGGTATATTCCCAAGAGTGGAATTGCTGGGTCCTGAGGTAGGTTGACTCCCAGTTTCCTGAGAAACTGCCACACTGATTTCCAAAGTGGTTGCACAAGTTTGCATTCCCACCAACAATGGATGAGATTGTGTTTTTTTAAGAATGTCAGAAGCTTTGTCCATAAAGTGTGACTGACTAAACATGAGCTGAACAAGGATAACAGCAGCCAACATTCTATCATGGAGAGTGGAAAGTCCAAGAGGCTGTAACCTTACACACAGAACTACTGACAACTAAGGAATGTGGAGATTGAGGAGAAGAGATATTCTTTCTCAGGGAAGAGTATACACTAATATACTGCTCATCTGTTACCAAATGATCATCCCTTAAAACATACATATAAATAATGTTATAACAGACTGAGCAGATTGTATTTGTACATTATGACAATGTATGTTCATACATCAATGTATGTAACAACAATTCATTAAGAGAAATCATGAAATTGAGTGAAAGGAAGAAAGGAAGAAACAAAGGAAGGAAGGAAAAAAGAAAGAAAGAAAGGAAGGAAGGAAGGAAGGAAGGAAGGAAGGAAGGAAGGAAGGAAAGAAGGGAGGAAGAAAGGAAGGAAGAAAGAAAGGAGCAAGGTTTCGGAGGAAGAGAAGGGGAAGTAATTATATAATCTCTAAAACAATAATTAAAAGTAAATATGTAAATATATTTTTTAGTTTCTATATCCCCATCAACATTTGTTGTTATTTTCTTATACTTAAAAAGTTTTTTGTGTCTATGCATGTGTTTGTGTGTATGTCTGTTTATGTGTGTCTCTGTGTGCATTGTATATGGGTGGGGTATATATCACAATGTGCATATGGAGGCCAAATGACAATTTTATGACGCTAGTTCTTTTCTTCAACCTTCATATCTGTTTTAGGAATTTAATTTTCACAAGCATCTTCCCAATATGGCCCCTTGATGTAAATTGTGTTAAGATAGAATTTCAATATCATTTAATTGGCATTTCCATGATGGCTAAGTATGTAGAACAATTTTTCACATGCTTATTATTCCTGCATATTTCATAGTTTGAGACCAATCTGCTTATTTCAATAGCTCATTGATTTGATTTTTTTGGTATTGAAAGTTTTAATTTCTTTATCTGTTCTAAAGATTGGTCCTGTATCCATTGTATAACACCAAGTATTTTCTTTCACTTTGTAGACTTTTTTCACTTGATTGATTCCTGATATTTTAAATATTTATGCATTATACATATTTTATTAATTTCTTCAGCAAAGGTTTGTTGAAATAATGATTGAATCAAACACAGGAAGTTTATTTTTAAGATCTTTGGATACATATTTATAAATTGTCATTCAAAATATTTGTGCCAATTTGTACTTCAATCAGCAAATACACGACTGTCTCGTATGACTCACAGAACTGAGTTGCCAAATGATGCAAAAAAGAAAAGAAAATGGAAATGCAGTTAACAGCTATCAACATGCTGCTTACTTTCTCAGTGGAGAACTAATTAAATGAGTTGTAGAACAAAATACATGTAACTTATTACAGAAATAAAATATGTCTTCACTTACAAATTTGTCAAAATGTTCATAAACCTTAAAATCACAAGAAATTATAAGCAATTTCCTGATTGCTTTGCTCTGTTTTAAGTGTATATTTTGTTTACTTACATTGGAGTCGCCAGATTTTGCGGTACTGAGGTTCTAAACCAAGATGTTTTATATTCTATGGAAGCTTTAGACCCAAGTTTCTAGATTTCAACATGAATGTTTATAAATGTTAAGTATTAAGCCTGTGACTTGTTTTGGCTTGAAGACCAATATATTACTAAAATACTCATAAATTATTCCATCAAATCTATATGTGGCTTAATAAGAATAAAATGAAATTCAAATAAGAACCAGGTGGTGTTGGTGCACTCCTTTAATTTCAGCACTTAAGAGGCAAAGGCAGGAGGATCTCTATGAGTTTGAGGTTAGCCTGGTATACAAGAGCTAGTTCTAGGACAAGTATCAAAGCTACACAGAGAAACCTTATCTCAAAAAGCAAATACAGAAACAAAAAGCAAAACAAAACAAGTCAAATAGGGATTATATTTACAATGGCACTACTGAGAAGCAACACAAACCTGTCTTATCTGTTGATCATCCGCAAAGCATCCCGCACTTTGCATGCTAATAGGATTCTAAAAAGTTATCTACTCAGTCTATTACTTTGTTGATTGGAAGGTGACTAAGAGCAAAGATCAAGATCTTAAATGTGGAAATCCAGGCTAAACCAAACCATTTGCTGGATTTTGGAAAAATTGTGGAAGCATCTGCTTGCTATAACAAGCGCCTACTCTGTTCCTGGTGCATGCCTTTCTAAATAGACTTTATGTCAAAGATGAGAACTGATAAGTTTTGAGCAAGCTAATATGTGGTAGTATGAATGCAATTGGTCTCCATTAGCTCATATGGAGTGGCACTCTTAGGAGATATGGCTTTGTAGGTGTGAGTATGGTCTTTTTGGAGAAAGTGAGTCACTGTTGAGGTGGGTTTTAAGGTCTCTTTTGCTCAAGCTTTGCTCAGTGTAATGCACACATCATTTTCCTATTGTGTGCAAGATATAAAACACTCAGCTAACTCTCCACTACCATGTTTACTGCATGCTGCCATGTTCCACAATGATAAAAATGGTCTGTGTCTCTGAACTGTAATCAATGTAATCAAGCCAAACCAATTAAATATCTCTTTTGATGTCTCTTCACAACAATACAAACCTTAACTAACACACAGTCTAAGCACAGAAGTGCTGGTATAGAAGTTCTTGATCATGGTCTTTTTTGCTGGGTCTATAGGTCATCATTGCACATGTACTTGCTGTTGTGATACCACACATTAATATAACTTTGCTATTATGTGCACATTGACTACCTAATGAAATAAAACAAAATACGTCATATTAGAAGGTTTTTATTGCTTCCTCATTTGATGCACATCTATTTAAATATTGTTAATTTTTATAATATGAAGCCTTAGTCTTTAAGCTTTATAACTGTTAAGAATTACAGGTCAATGTTCACCCATGTTTGCCATATTTATAGTTAGGCTAGTCAGGTTATTCAGATGCACAGAGATTGTACTCTGCATAGATAGGTAATATTCAAACACTCCAAATAACTATAGAATATGGCATTTAATAACTCAGAATTCTGTTTATGTGTGACACGCCTGCTCCTGTAATCACCCATCTATTTCTGAGAGAATGCTGGGCACCAAAGACGCTCTACTTGGAGCATGTTTTCTTCTTGGAAAATCTGGTCTTTGGACAAATAACTGGCCTTGCCTTGACTACTGACAACATACAAACTGTCCAAACATGACAAGCAGGATACAAGTAAAAATGACTGCTGATACTTGCCAAGAAAGCATCGGAAAGTCTTCAGAATTTTCCTGCCTCAGCAAATGGTCTGTCAGATACTGTAGGCCTTAGTCAAATTTGCCCCACTGTAAAATTGTTGTCTCTGTCATTTTTCATACCATTTGGAAGTCACTTGTTTACATGAGGACATGTAAACATTTATTCAGGTAATATTATTTTCCTTCTTGGGTCTTTGATGGGGTTGAAGACTAGATGCTCATAGTAACTTTACCCTTATAAATTAACTAAGACATTTTTATTCTATATCTTAGACTCATGATAGGAGAACTTTTAATATAATCTCTGTTATTTTCTAGTTACCTTAGACTGGTAATTATTTAGCATGTCTTTCTTTTTTGATGTTGTTCCTGATGGTTGTTGCTCTATTTTTGTGTAGGTTTTTGTCTTTTAGTTTCCTGGAAAATACTTGATATTGTCCTTTTTGTATATAGTTTTCTATTAAGTTTAGAATTCTCTTATTTAGATAAAGGGGGAGGTGTTGTGGGACTATATTCAGCCAATAGCCTTTTGGTACCAGTTCATTGTGGAATACTCAGAAGTACTACATGTTGACTGATAAGCACAGACAAAAAGTGTGCTCATTCCTTAGGTTGGTAGTCTGGGTTCTGTTTGCATCTTCCAGCGCCCACAGAGGACAGCGACTCTCTACCCTTTTCTGAGTTTTTCCCCCAAATAAATACTTTCTATCTTTTATTTCTAGCAATTGTGAACCTTATTAATTATGACTATACATGCACATACATGCCTTATTTTATGTAATTTCATTGTAAGTATATTTGACTTCCATACCTAGACAAAGACACTTTAGATAAGGTAAAGTTATGTTACACTAAGGCCCTTAAAGCACAGTGTTTTTATAGGCATGACAGAAATAGTCTAAACCTGAATTGTTTTCTTTAAACTATGCAGACATAAAAATAATCTGGAAGTCCCAATGAAACAGGAAAGAGTAAACACCATACTCAGATTTGAGCAGAATTCCACAATGGTGTTTCAAAATTACGTTTCTAACAAATTCACAAATAATGTTTAGATTGTCAAATAAATCATATTTTAAGGAATATTGTCCTCTAGTTGATAGTTTACTCTTGTCCAATCCCCCAACCTATGTGCATTTTCTCCTTGGTTAAAATATTTACAAAATGTAGAGGAAAAATCTTAATACCACACCAGTATACCATGAGTATTTTTATCACATTAAAAAAAAAAAACTTTTGCTGTATTTATCCATGTTTGTTTATTTATGTTTAGTTGTTTTTCTCTTAGAGCCCTGCTTATTTCTGAAGTAAAAGAGGGGAGAGGAATTTGAGGGGAAGGATGATGGGGAGGAGGTTGGAAGAACGGAAAGGGGGGACTGTGGTCAGGACACATCGTATGAAAAAAGAATCTGTTTTCAATTTTATAAATAGGATTATCTGTATTAGAGTGGATTAAATTTGTTCATTGTATTTGTACAATATAATGATGGTGGAGATGCATTAAAGTAGTAATGCCATACTCTAAACACAAAGAAGCAGTGCAGGGTGACATCCTGGAATAGAAAATGTTTGATTCTAATAAGCAGTATTTCACTAGGTATTGGCAACACATTATAAATATCCTTTGAAAGACATTTTTTCTTTTAAAAAGGAATATATAGAAATGTAATTCAAAGGAAAATGTCAGAAAATAAAATAATACATTACTGTAGATGATAAACAATTTTTATTTTGAAACCTGTGACATTTTTAGTTAATATAGATGGAATGTTACTTAGTTTTTTGAACAAGAGCTCAGGATTAACATTTATGTCCCCTCAAATATATAATCAACATATATATTTATGTATACAATAATATACTTATAGCAGAACACTTATAATAAAATATAAATCAAAATATAAGTAAAACAACTCAGAGCACAATGAAATTTTATTAAATATATTATTTAAGCAATGAATAAAATTCACTGAACTATAGACTGTCTTAGTTTGGGATTTATTACTGTGAGGAGATACCATGAACACATGACCATGACAACTCTTTTTTTCTTTGTCTATTTATTTGTTAAAACAAAAACAATCTTTTTTTTCATTTTACATACCAACTCTCTTACCTCTGCTTCTTCCCTTCCCTACACCTAACTCCCCCATCACCCATCCACTCCTAAGTGAGGGTAAGGCACATTGGTTTGGTGAAGGTCCAAGGCCCTCCCTACCATATCTAGGCTGGGCAAGGTATCCATTCAAGGAGAACAAGCTCTAAAAAAGCCAGTACAAGCAGGAGGAATCCTGGTGCCACTGCTAGTGGCTGCGCATTCTGCCCCAGCCATACAGCTATGGCCCACAGTCAGAGGGACTAGTTTGGACCTGTGCTATTTCCTTCCCTGTCTGGCTGGAGTTGGTGAGCTCTCATACAAGGATGATCCCACGTAAGACCCTAAGCAATAGAGGAGAGGATGCGGGAACTTGCCTTTCCCTGTAGTCAGAATATGTTAAAAACCACCATAGAACCTTCATTCAGCAACTGATGGAAACAGAGGAGGAGACCTGCACTGTAGTAGCACTGGACTGAGCTCCCGAAGTCCAGTTGAGGAGTGGGTGGAGTAAGAATATGAGCAAAGACTATAATAACTCATAAAGGAAGGAAAACATTTGATTGATGTTGAAGGATTAGTGGGCTGTGTTCCTGCCACCCGGCTCCCGGCCGCCTGGCTAGCTTATGCCCTGAAATAACTACACAGAAACTGTATTCATTTAAACAGTGCTTGGCCCATTATATCTAGCCTCTTCTTGGCTAATTCTCATATTTTGCTTTAACCCATATCTAGTAATCTGAGTATCAGCACGGGGTTGTGGCTTACAGGGAAGGTTCTAACCCAATCCATCTCCGGCTGGAGCTTCATGGTTGTTGCCTGACTCTGCTTTTTTTTTCTCCCAGAATTCTGTTTGGTCTACTCTGCCTATCTAAGCTGCTGTCCTATCAGGCCAAGCAGTTTTCTTTATTAATTAACTAATGAAAGCAACAGATAGAAGACACTCCTACATCAGATTGAAGCTGCCTTTTTCTATTATCATTATGATTGGATTCCTGGCAGTTCTCAGGCAAACATGAGGCTGCAGGAGGAGCTGAGAGTTCTCCATCTTGACAAACAGGCAGTAGGAAACAGTATGCTGAACTGGACATAGTTTAAGTATATAATACTTCTAAATACTTCTAAGCCTGCCCTACAGTGACACACTTCTTCCAGGAATGCCACACCTACTCCATCAACCCACTCCTTATCATAGTTCCTCTATGGATCACACATTTAAACACATGCATCTATATGTATCATTCCTATTGAAACCACTGCACTGTCCTGCCAAGAAATTTACTTACAGATGGACCTCTATATTTCTTCTACATCAGAAATCACCATGTTCAAACATGTCTTTAATTACAGTAAAAATTGTGTGAATTCATCTTCATGACATAAACATCTAAAATTTTGTATATTTCAAAGGAAAAAGCTCAAAAACTTTTCACAAATTTTATTATAGTTTAACATGTAAAATTAAGATAATAACATATAGTACCATCTTCAATTTTAATGATTAACTATGATTTATTATTAATTTCAGAAACAACTGATTAAAAAAACAGATATATGATTAAAACAGTTTTAAGAGCTGAGACCATGTCTTATGGAACACTCTGTTAAATACTTCCCAGTATGCAATACGTATGAATATGTGGTATGTGTGTATGGTGTGTGTGTGTGTGTGTGTGTGTGTGTGTGTGTGTGTATGTTTGCGTGTGTGTGTGTTTGTGTGTGTGTGTGTGTGTGTGTATGTGTGTCTGTGCATGCATGTTGTATGCTTGGATCTGAGGCCTGAAGGCACCCACTGAAATTCCAAATGTAGAATAGTGTCTAGAAACTGCCCAATTAACTAATCCATATTCTTGTACCTTGGAACAAAATGCCAGAGACACATGGGCAGTGAGTGGTAGAAGCTGTTTATTTAAGGGCCAATTCTGAGTGTAGAAAGACCCTGGAAAAAGAACAAGTACAAAGACTTTGGGACCCTAAACTTATACACATAGAACTTACATGGTTCTTCAACTGTGACTCACATGTTTTTTTTTCTGCTACACTGCCCCTTACATGTAGCTCACATGGAGAGGGTTTTCTAATCTCTCTATAAACTGGATTCATTTGTGTATTAATCTTGATGCATTTGTCTCATTGATCTATTATCTTGCCACATTCAATGCAGAGACCTGTGGTGCCAGAAATCTTTCTGGTAAGTAGAAGAATGATAATCAGTCTTGCATAACTTCTTCCATGTTCAGAGGGATGTGGCACCTGCCTAAGAGTTATAAAACTACATTTTTATTTTATTCCTTATTGGAGAAGAGTTTTTGCATTCCCTGTAGTAATAGTTGAATCACATCTCAGTAGCATAATGAATTTAGTATGAAATTACCATAAGCCAGAAGATACACATTATGGAAGATCAAATTGGATAAGCAAGACTAGTATGATTATGGCAACCAATGGCTTCAGGAAAGGCAATAGAAAAAGAGATGATTCTTGTGAAGTTTGCTCCTAAGGTATTAGTTCTTAGGTTTTAAAGAACACATGATCATGACAGTTGAGTATGTAACTAAATATAGGAAAATATTTCTAGAGGAAACCCAGTGATGTGTAAATATTAGAAATAAAATAGTCTTAGTTTACAATTGGTGAGTCATAACATTGCCAAAGAAAAATAATGAAGGAAACTTATGACTACTGATAGATATAAACCAACAATTAATACTTGTGCCTAGAAATTCAAGACATACATTTTTTGTTTAAAAATATTTTAAGATTTTTATACTTTTAGAAATATGTGTGTGCAATTGACTTTGTCTTTAAGTGGTTCTTGAGGCTGTGGAGAATTAGAAAATATTATTAAAGTGAATAATTTTTTTCAAATTTGGCTTGGGTAGGCATTTACCCAACTTGAAAATGTCAGAGAATTTTATTTCCCTAAGAAGCCTGATCTGCTGGTTTCAGTTTAGCTTTTATAGTTCTAAGTATATACATTATAGTTCTAGATATATACATTATAAATTTCAGCTGCAGAAGTAAGCTATGAATCTAAGAATCTTTCTTGACTTTTAGGTTGGGACTCTATTTATACCTTATTATTGGACCATATACTGTGATTTCTCAATGTTAGCAATAGGTCATTGGGCATTTGAGAATTTCTTTTAACACAATACACAAAGCTCATTTATGCAATAAGAAGCCCTGAATTATTGACTAAGACAAAGAATAGACTCAAATATTGGACAAAAAATGAAGAATTTTCACTGTCACATCAAGAGTCATTTCAGTGGCCTCAAGTAAGATGTTTGTTAAGTCAACTTGGGAACCATCCGTTTTTGGAGGTAACCATCACTGAATCCAAAAGCTCATTCCCCTTCTGATGGGCATTTATTATCCTAAGTAGTGATTTTCCTCTCTGTAGATTCTGTTTTTAGAATCCTTCTCCCAGTGGTCTTTCTTCAGTTTATTTTTTTGGAATTCTCTTTCTTTAGCCTGGTGTTTCTCTGTGGTGGTCATTTGTTATTTGTCTAGAAAGCATATTATTCTTAATGTTCAAGTTATCAATTGGCCTCACTCTTGTGACTGTAATCAGAAAACTTTAGTCTCTTTATTTTGATTGTCAAGAGCCCGAAACATGGCTGGAGAGAGGGCTCAGCAGTTCAGAGCACTGACTGCTCTTCCAGATGTCCGGAGTTCAATTCCGAGCACCTACATGGTGGCTCACGACCATCTACAAAGGGATCTGATGCACTCTTCCGGCATACAGGTGCACATGCAGAGTACTCATACATAAAAGTAAATAAAGTGAAAGTTAACACAAATATGAAAGTTAAGGTAGCATGTCTGGCTTCTGATTGTTTCCTCATAATTTCTCCCTAATTTTGAAGCATGTAAGAAGAATAGCTAGAGAGATGGCTCAATGGTTAAAAGCACTTCCTGTTCTTCCAAATGTGCTGATTTGAAATTCTAGCAACTACATGGTGACTCACAACTATCTGTAATGAGACCAGATGTCCTCTTAAGGAAGAGACCTGGGCAATCGTCCTCAGCAACTTAGACCATGAAACCCAACATGGACAAGTTCAATAGAATGGTCATATATAGGCTGCCCATACTTCAGTTCAATGACCAATGCTTAAGCATTTCCAGGGCATAAGTTACAGTTTTATTCATTTTAAGAAGAATAAGCACCGTACAATCTCATTTTAGGAGACATTTCAATAACCTTCAATTATAATCAAGTTAATGGTATGTAAGTTTTCATTAGATTTTATTTCTCATACACCTTTGTGACTTTTTTGTAACTTTTGCAATATATTTAAGATTTCTGGTTTTTTAAATTTAATTTTAATTTTGGATCAATTCTTTATATGATAAAACTTTCATTTTTGTATATTCTTTTGCCTGAAATATAGTTTTGTTTTTTCATTAAGCTTATTAGCCAGGAGAATTCACACATATCTATTGCTTTATACCTCACTAAATCAAAATCAAAAACAAAACAAAACAAAAATGTTGACTGTCTCCTCCCTGTCTCAGTTTCTTTGTAAAATCTAGAAAAATCTTTAAAAGTAAAATATATTTTAGTGAAAATCTAGTAAGATACTTGAGAAACAGGGCAAAAGAGGGTAACAGTCTGGGACTTGTTTTTAAGCAGCAACATTTAGTTAAATATTTGTCAGATTTTGGAAGTTCCTTTGTTCAAAATTATTCAGCTTTAACTTAAGACTATATGTCATCCAAAATAAGGTAGAACTCCTGAAGTTTTGTACTTCTTGTGTGCTTCTGTCTATTTTTATTGGTGAAAACTGAAAACAAGAGATAAGGCATATCTCAGTTCTTGGATTCGGAGGGCAACAGAGCCTACCAAGAAGACCCAAACATGAGGTTACTTATTCATGAGGGAAACCCTGCATCTGTAGCAAGTGCAATCACCATCTGAAGCTAGTACAGCTCCTCAGAAAAAAGGACTTTATGTGATCATCTTATAGAATAAGAAATAAGACAAGAAAGAAGCAGAAAGTAAATTCAGGAAGACTGTTCAACTGCAATTACTTCTCTCATTGTAGTTTTATTTTTTTGTGTTCTTTACCAATACTACTTCCTTAGCCTGGAGTCCAGGATTAACTCTGAGATCCAATAGAAACAAGAAATTTTCTTTTAAAATTACAGTTAGGGAATTGGAGAGATGGCTAGGCATTTAAGAGCTGAATGTTCTTCCAAAGAACCTGGGTTCAATTCCCAGCACAAACATGGCAATTCCCAAATGTCTATAACTTCAGTTCCATAGACTGTGGCACCCTTGCAACAATACACATAAAATAAAATTAAATAAATTAGAACTCTAGTTAGACTATTCATTTAAAGAATTTTCAGATAACATAACAGTTGAGTCTATATGACTATTTAAAAGCTAATTTGCTACAATAAAACAATACTTCATTAATATTTAATGATATTTATAAAGTATTTTATAATATTTATAACATTTGAAAACATAAGAAAACACATATAGACTATTCATATATACTCATATATATATTTACAAAAACATCTTATAGCTTGTATTTAAATATGTCAGTTGTTCACTTTACAGTTTGTTGATTTTGTTTCTCCCTCCATGACATTAAGCAATACTTAATCCTTAATTGGTAATTTTAATAATCTATTTTCTACTACTAAGTATTGCCATTTAAAATGCTTAAATTATTCATTGGAAAGTGCAATACATATACAGAATGCATTATGACCATATTCTGTCATCATCTCCACCCATTTTCTCCAAAAACACGGAAATCCTCTAACACATCCTGGCTTCATGTTATTATTTCATTTTACTTGTATTTTATTATTCAATGGGCTTTACCAAGGCCTCTCACCTGGGTATGGTTGTTAAACTATGCATTGTACTGTGAATAATTCTTCAGTAGCTATATTACTTCCTATTCTACACCAACCAGTAACCCTCGAGAAGATTACTGGTTCAGTCAGTCTCTTGTAGGCCCTAGGTAGACAGGAATGGCTCTTTTGACAAATCCTATCTGTTGAGTGCTTAATTTCATTATGTGTCCTTTTCTGCAGTGTTCTCTGAGTCTTGCAGTAGATAGCATTTAGGTCCTGTTTAAAGCTAAACACTCAACTGCCTCTTCTTCTCAGGACGTTTAGCATCTGTGATTCTACAATAACCATTATTTACTGAACATAGAATCTACTTTGATCAAGGCTGTTGACCTTGCCAGTCTGTAGACAGAAAAAGAAAGTGGTTGGTCTACACACACACACACACACACACACACACACACACACACCCCTCACACAATTTTAGACCTTCCTAATCATTATCAAATTTAGCAAATAAACATTAAAAATGAAAATAAAATGATAAAAGTGAAAAAATGTGGACTGCAATCAAATAAATGTTAAGATATTTATAGTTAGGAAAAGGGATGTAGCATTATTAGTATTAAAATAAAGAGAAGATACAATTAAGTTCTGACTACCTGACCTACAGCTTTACAGTTTTCATTATAGAATTCTGTCAAGCCAGGGACTGCATTGTATGAGAGCAAAGACGGATAAATCAAATTGCTAGCCTGTTTGCTATCAGACTTTGCACTGCTTATGGAAGTTCTGAATAAGCTTATTCAAGTTGTCGCATTAATGGAATGAGAGTGATACATACCGCTGTCATTTGTTGAAAGCCTTCTACAGAATAGTATTTCAAAAATGTCATTCCCCGTGGGAACGTTGAAGCGAGCAACACACAGCCAAAGGAAGGTTACAACCCAGGTGAAGTTGAACTCAAAAAACAATGATTAAAATATAGGTATCCATATGATAAAGAGATACTACTCCTTACTCACTGGTGAAGATAGGAAAAGGCAACTGAAACCTACTATAGTAGGTGGACACGTTCTAGTCCTAGAGAGATTAAGAAATGTGAAGGTTTAGGGCTTTGTTATAGTTTAGGGTCAGTACTTGGACATGGGCTCTTGGGTTGGATCTTAATTTTACCTTCTCTAAAGAAGCCATGACAGTTCTCTAAAGGACTTTAGCTTGAGGCTAGTATAGGTGATAAAAATTCTACTGAGTTCATTGTTTGTAGTCCTATGTATTTGGAGACTTTCAATGAGTCTCTTACAGCATTTGAGAATTTTTAGAATTCTGAAAAAAAATCAAATGTATTTTTGTAGGATTTGTGTTGTGACTTCAGTGTGTATGAATATAAAGAATCTCAGTTTCCATTTTAAATTTGAGTGAGATCAAAAATCCTTTTGTTTATTACCCTCAAAGTACTAACCTTGGAAAAGAAAAAGCTCATAATTAAGTATTCTAGATGACATAATTCATCCTTATGATGCTATTCAAAGAAAATAATTGGCATGACTCAACTGAAAATTACCCTATTTTTTTCAGAAGATGTATGAGTCAAAGTATTGTGAGTTGCTAGGATGTTTAGAAAGTGCTGAATTATTTTAAGTCATTTTTTAGAATGTCTGTGATGAGAGAGCTTTGACTCAGTTCTTAAATACAGGAGCAGACTAACAGAACTTAGGAAAACAGCATGACAGAAAACACTGAACCCAGAAGAGATAATATGGGAATGCCAGGATCAGGTTAAGATATAAGAAGTCAGAGCATGTTCTGAGAAAATGAGACTCATGGTTTGGGAAAGATAAACCATAATAAAATGAATCAATAAAAGAAGGATTTTGTAAGCAAAGAAGTAAAAGGATTACAAAGCAGACAGAATGAAGGCTTAGTGTTGTGATGCATAGAAGGAATTATTGTTTATCATTGATAACTACAATAAATATGTATGTTATGTCATAAGGAAAAAATAAATAGCAATGTGTCTTGTTAGAAATTTCCATGACCACAGCATAATCATATCAAGATATAAAGCTCTTACTTTAATGTCTCCTGTTTAGAATATTTTCTCTTCACTGATTTTTAAATCAGGCACTGATGTCAGTAATTTCACATTGTAGGGATTCCTGTTAGCACAACACAAGGTTCTGAAGGAAGATAGAGATTAAGAAATAACTTAGTTGCTTAGTAGTTCAATTGATTATTTTATATTAATGAGAAAAGATGCTCCTAAAACCAATAAATTGATCTCAATTTTTTATTGGCTATTGCTCTACATTGTTTTATATTACAAGGCAAAACAACTTAATTCTTCCTCTTCCTCTCTTTCTTCTTGTTGTATGAACCAACTCAAATAATGTCCAGAAATTTGCTTGTCTAATGATGCATGGAGCACTAGTTAAACAAAAGCAAACAACACTATCTCTGTGCTAAACATTGCCAATTGGACATTGTCTAAGAGCACATATGAGAAAAACCTTGGGTGATGTCTGTGAGGGTAAAATCTATTATATTAACTGAACTGAGAAGACAAACATTTGGGAGTTGGCATTTCATGGACTGAACTCCTGGAGTCAGTTAAGGAGCAGTGAAGATGAGGAAGAACATTCATCCCATTCATCTTCCCAGCTGTAGACATGATATGACCTTGAATTTCTCCAGCCACAATTGCCTCAGTGTGATGTACTGAGAACTTGTGCTGTAGGAATTCTTACAGCCATTAGCCTTTACGTTACCTGCCCATTTGGGCATGAACTCTTATACTATATATGCCGATGTAAAGCACACATGCAGCCTCTCTTCTGGCTGCTAGATTCAGTTGCTGTTTCTCATTTGAGCTGAGTACTGTAATCAGTGAGTCTACCCCTAAATAAATAACCCTGTATTATACTCAGTTCTGAGCTAGTGTGGGATTTCTTTTAAGCGTCTTTCTTCAAACCATGAATGAAAATAAGCCCTTGTTTTCTAAAGTTGCTTCTGTCAAGCTTTTTTTTTCCCATGAGACAAGTAACTAACACAGTTTTGAAAGAAAACAAAATAGACGTCTTTTCAACTACAGCAGATGAAATCATGTAATTTCTTAAGGAGTAGCATGTCATAACTGGCACAACGCTAGTCAGTGACAAGTAATTAGGAATGAAGTAACATTATTTTTTTGGACCACGATCTTTTCAGTTATCTATTATTTCTCAGGACCCAGCAGACATGATTTGATGATATTGGAAAATTAATCTTATCAAAACTGTTATAAAATAACTCTAAACAACTATTTAATCATCTATCTGAGGACAAAAGCCAAGACTATCATAGAAAAGGAGAAGCATGTTGAAAATTGTACTCTTTGAGTAGGTCTATGGAATGTATTCTAATTAATCTTACTGTTTTTAGAGATGAGGCTGCTAAATTTGCATTGCAATTGTAAGTTGCACTTCCTAAATCTACTTTGGTTCCACCATTACCTGACATTTCAGACTCATATTTCTTACTAGGAAACTTTTTTTTCCTAAGTATTAGAATAACACATCACTTAATTGTCTTATTTATGTGACAAGGATTTCCTGTTCTGGAAAATTCATTATGATTGCTTTATATAATATTCTTTAAGCTTGTTTGAACCCTTGAATTGAAGCTGAACATTCATTGACAACCTAGCCACTGAACTCAGATAAAAGAAACAGATATTAATTGTACACCTACTACACGACTGTCTCTGAGAGTCCTGAAAGTTCAAAGAAAACATATTGAGTTGTTTGCTTAACACTGATGATGTGAAACAGACAAGACAAAAAAATTAAGCACAATATGGTAGGAATAAAATGTTTGGTAGATACCCAATGTCTAAATGGTTTAAACTATATCTTGTTAATGCTAAGGAATTCTTGTGAATAAGAAAACACGTTCCAAGTAGACAACACGCTGTAAGTTCTGCAACAAGGATTGGTAACATAGACGGTTCAGGAGTATTGAGAATGTATGACTGTCTATCCAAAAGTAATACTCCCAGAAGGGGACTATTTATAGCTCATGCTCTTTGCCCGTGCCATCTCACAGAGAAGGGTCTTTTTGAAGTATATTATTCTGTCATATGAAACAGTGTATCCTTATATTTGTTTATCTTTTCTCTTGGCTATGTTAGAACTAGCACCATGTCTGGAACAGAGCTCGTGCATGTAAATGGTGTCACCTAATACCAATAAAAGTCATTGTGGTTTTAAGAAGAGGTCTCTGTCTAATAAAGTCTGTGTGTTACACACCTAATTTTCACAGTGGACATTCTGAAGGAGACTTAACAGCTCTCTTATCTGTATGTGGACTAATACCACATAATGTGGATCAACTCTAAGTTAATCTGAATCTCTTACGCTACCAATCTTATGTTCGGTTGTCTTGTCATAAAGAAAGTGAAAGAGTCCAAAGTTTAATCCAACAAGGTATTGAGTCATCCTACATTTTTAAAGTGACATTATAAGCTGTTTGTAAAACGGGATCAAATGGATAATGCAAAGTTTGTAAAACTGATATTTTACATAGTATGGAGAAACTTAGAGAAGTGCAGCCTGATCTTAAACGTAAGGTAAAATTATAAACCTCATAAATGTAGGAAATTAATATATATTTACTATAAAAGAAGGTTAGTGGTCTTACTTGTGATATTCTCAGAGGAGTGAGGCTCTACCCGAGGGCATGGAGGTTTAAGCAATAGGCCTGGTTTCTAGTGGTATTTCATTTGTAGTTTCATAAATAATGCTTGCCTGACGTTCAGAGAGTAAAATAGCTGCCCTGATCAAGCTTACAGACCAGGCAGTGATGACACACACCTTTAATCCCAGTGGTCACACTAGTTTGCCATCAAAATTGGGCAGTAGTGGTGCACACTTTAATCCCAGTGCTAGAGAGGAATATAAAACAGGAAGAGACAGCTCTCACATACAGTTTCATTCTGAAATTCCTGGAGATAGGATTGTCCTTTGAGATTAATGTAAGAGCCAAGGCTGGCTGTTTTGCTTTTCTGACCTTCAGGTTGAACCCCAATTTCTCTCTCTCTGTTTTTATTGATTGTTCTACATTGGTTTGCTGATATTTTAAAAGGCATATTGTTTCTGTGCCAGAAAACTTCAAAAAATGTGCTGGAAAGCTTAATATTCATCAGACAAGAGGCTTTGATCAGTCTTGGGTGATGGGTTCCTTTTATATCCTGTGTCTCCACCATTTTCTCTTTCTATCCTGCCTCATGTGACATTTCTTTGTAAGTTGTACAAATATATCTTGGATTACATCATAAAAGCCAGTGACCAAATGGGGTGCTTATTATAGCTTACTTTTCTGTTTTCTTGCTTTTCTATTCTTATATTCAGCAATGAACATGATTAAGGATCCACCTTAAAGGAGAAAAAGACAAGATGTCCTGATAAAATTGGGGGTATAGGGGTAGGGGGAGGGTGGAAGAGGAGAGGGGAGAAAAGAAGAGGAGTGGTAAAACATATAACAAACTTGTACAGCCATTTTTGAAATCAGTGTGGCAGTTTCTCAGGAAATTCGGGATCAACTGACCCCAGGATCCAGCAATACCACTCCTGAGAATATACCCAAGAGATGCCCTATCATACTACAAAAGCATTTGTTCAACTATGTTCATAGCAGCATTATTTGTAATAGCCAGAATCTGGAAACAACCTAGATGTCCCTCAATGGAATAATGGATAAAGAAATTGTGGAATATATACATATTAGAGTACTACTCAGCGGTAAAAAACAATGACATCTTGAATTTTGCATGCAAATGGATGGAAATAGAGAACACTATCCAGAGTGAGGTAACCCAGACCCAAAACGATAAAGATGTTATGTACTCACTCATTAGTGGATTCTAGCCATAAATGAAGGACATTGAGCCTATAATTCATGATCCTAGAGAAGCTAAATAGGAACGTGACCCCCCCCCCCCAAAAAATGTAGCTATCCTCCTGGATATTGGAAGTAGACAAAATTTCCAGGTAACAATGGAGAAGTTTGGGGTGGGGATGGGAGGGAGTAGGGGGAGATGGGGAGAGAGAAGTGAGAAGGAGAGGATGGGGAGAACTTGGGGGAATGGGACGGTTGGAATGGAGGAGGAGTGGATATGGGAGCAGGGAAATAAGTATATACCTTAATTAAAGGAGCCATTTGAGGGTTGGCAAGAGACTGGACTCTAGAGGGGTTCCCAGGTATCCAAGGAGATGTCCCCAGCTTGGTCCTTGAGCAGCTGAGGAGAGGGTGCCTGAACTGGCCCTATACTATAGCCATACTGATGAATATCTTGCATATCACCATAGAACCTCCATCTGGCAATGGATGGAGACAGAGACAGAGACCCACACTGGAGCACTTGACTGAGCTCCCAAGGTCCAAATGAGGAGCAGAAGGAGAGAGAACATAAGCAAGGAAGTCAGGGCCGCGAGGGTTGTGCCCACCCACTGTGACAGTGGGGCCTGTCTAATGGGAGCTCACCAAGGCCAGCTGGACTGGGTCTGATGGAGCATGTGATCAAAGCAGACTCTCTGAATGTGGCTTACATGGAGGGCTGACTGAGAAATCAAGGACAATGGCACTGGGT
Source organism: Arvicola amphibius (assembly GCF_903992535.2). Classification (NCBI taxonomy): domain Eukaryota; kingdom Metazoa; phylum Chordata; class Mammalia; order Rodentia; family Cricetidae; genus Arvicola; species Arvicola amphibius. The sequence continues at coordinate 84,171,217 of NC_052055.2, forward strand.
TTTGATTCTACTGCATGTACAGGCTTTATGGAAACCTAGTCTGTTTGGATGCTCACCTTCCTAGACCTGGATGGAGGGGGGAGGACCATGGACTTCCCACAAGGCAGGGAACCCTGACTTCTCTTTGGACTGGAGAGGGAAGGGAAGGAGAAATGGGGGGGAGGGGGACGGAAATAGGAGGATGGGAGGAGGTGCAAATTTGTAAAAATAATAATAATAAAGAAAAAAAACATATAGCTTGATAAAAACAATATTAAAAATAAATAAAAGTAAAATCTACTGGAAAAAATAGCTTAAAATAAAATAAAACAAATAACTAAATAAAATAGAACCAAAAGAAGCTGCTGCTATATGAAAATACCATGTAGACATTATTGGAGGTATCAGCTTCATAAAAACCCAAGGTATGTACACAGAACTCTTCACACAGCTCTCTCATTTACCAACAACATATGCTTACACATGAAATAAATAACACTTCCACTTAACAAGATATGTTAAAAGTGGGCCATGTCTTTGTAACTTTATTCTGGATATAAAGGACTCATAATGTTTCAGTTCTTTAGGTGTTTCCTATATTAATTGCTATTAAACTTTTTTTCCTAATCTAAATTGAAAATTCAGGTGACAATTGAGGTCAGGAACTCCGAGATAAATATTTTAGTGCTCGATTTTGTTTTGAGCTAGCTCAAGTCACATTTCTTTCTCAATGAAACAGCTCTGCTTGTTTTAGTGGTTTGTTTATACATTCATGTTACAGAAATGAGTTGTGTCAGGTTATGGGAGTAGGAATGAGAAACATATCATGAGAATGAGAGACACTCTGCTTCTCTGTCTCAAGTTTATTCTTTTATTTCACTCTTAGTTTGTTTTGATTGATATTTCTTTTAAAAATTTATTCTTGTTCATATATATATATATATATATATATATATATATATATATATATATGAACCTCTGTTTATTACTCTTTCTCAGTATTGTATAATTTTGGGGAAAGAAACATGACTCATGTTTCCGTATTTCAAAGCTGTCACCTCTAACATTCTCTTTAAATCTTCACGTTTTTGTTTTTAGTTTCATTTTAGAGAGGAGGGCCTGATAGAGTCTAATATTTTACTCTGTTTTCTGTTTCATTTACACTTAAACTTCATTTTCCTAATCCAAGTTAATTATTCAGGTAGCAATTGTAGTCAGGGTTAAGAAGGGAGCCATTTTAATGCAACTTCTTGTTCAACTCACATTTCCTTCTACAGTGAACTGCAGTTCGAATTGGTTTGCTTGTTTGGTTGCTTGCTTTTTTTAAAAGAAAATCAAATACCTTATATTGACTCCTGTTTCATAAGATTTGAAAACTATAGAGTTCTCTTTCAATATAACCATGATATACCAACTTATGACATGATTAGAACTGAGCATAAGTAACTGTCAATAGTGTTATAGTTTATTAGCTTCCCATTCGGGACAAGGATGATACACTCACTCATATTGTAAAAGGGGAAATCTGCCAAGCCATTGCCTTGCACTTGGGGCTCAACCCATTGCTAACTCTCTGCAAATCATGCTTAGTAATAAATTAAAGCTGGTTAATTAAGTGGTGCTGCCCATTGGTCCTGTCAAAGAGAGAGAAAATATTCCATTCAGAAATTCTAGTTCATAATTAAACAGTTATGTATTGACACTTAGACATTTATTTTTACTTTCAGAATTTTGTCAGGCAGTTCCTCTGTGAGAATCAAGAAGCTCCTTGGTAGGAATACAATGGTAAATAATCCCTGATTTGTTGGTACTTTATTCATAATAGAGAAAATTTTTGTGTCCATAGTATACTGAAAAAAATACTAATGGTAAGGTAGGAGATTTGTATGGTGTTCTTCTGGATGCAGCAAAGAAAAATAATTTAAAACTTTTTTCTAAATTAAAGGTACAATTAATAATGGGAAAAATATGGGTTATACTTTAAAATTATAAATTAGGAAGATACTTATTATAAGTATGAGCTATAGCTTACTAATTCAGCCCTTGATATATGAATATACCTTTGGAAGAAGATCATTAATTGCCATCATCAATTACATATCTTATATTATTGAGATTTAGGGTAGATGAACAGCAATATCAAAGTATTTAAGGTTAGGTGGTGGTGTCTCATGTATTAAACCACAGAACTCAGGGAGGCAGAGGCAGATGGATCTCTGTGAGTTTAAGGCCAGCCTGGTCTACAAATTGAGTTCCAGGATTGGATACAAAGAGAAACCTTGTCTCAAAAAAAAAAAAAAACCAAAAAAAAAATCATTTAAGTTTTCCTTGTTCATTCATTTATTCATTCATTCTTTCATTAATTTTTTATTCATATTTTTATAAGCTGTTAGAACAAACCAATAGATCCCAAGAACTAAAATTTGTATAGTTTATGATAGATCACAATCAGAAATATGTTTGTTGAATTTTGCTTATGACTGATGTGAACCATAAGAAGCAATACTGAGTGAGGCACCGTGAAAGAGAATTGTCTCCATGGTAGGAAAACAGAGCAAAGACTAATACCATCAGTCCCATTTCTAACTGAAGTGATGCTTCTTCCAAAACTGGATTACTCTACTGAGGAATGAGTTGGCAGAGGAGCTCCTTTTCTGAACAGCACACCAGCCACTTTGTGCATTAAGCCCATCATTCAGCCAGAACTCTTGTCTCTGCTGGAAGAACCCAGCCCAGCTTGCATCTGACTCATCCTACAGGGATCAGATAACTCCAGCTCAAAATGAACTCAGCTGTCCTATTGCAGATCACAGTACCTAAACATTTCTCTCAGCTAACGTTGTTATCAAGTTCTTTCTTAATGGGGCCTTAACTCAAAGCCTTGCATCTGACAACCTTGTAGACTACAAACAAATATTTCTGATATGCAGTAACAGGGTCGTGTCACGCCACCATCTAGGCTCTCTGCTTCTCCTAGAACACAGTTTGAACAGTCACGGCATATTTTTATTGTTATAGAAACTGAGAAAATGTTATAGAAATTGAGAAAATATATTTCCAGTTAAACTGAAATGTGACAGAGGGAGTTGAATAATTCTCTCATTCTCACCATCTTGATAAACCCTAAAAAACAATGTATGGTAGCATAACACTACCAAGAAGACAAAATGGATTTCTCTGCCTCTTTCCTGAGAGTCAGTTTGGTAGTACGTGACTGTTGTGAATAGAATGAGTTGGTGCAATACTTCATTCTCTTTTCATTCATACTTCATTGTAAATTTTGTAAAAGAAATGTTACTCACCCCTTTCATTTGGTGCTAAAGTGGTGTCTCCAGGGCAACAATGTCAACTTTTATACTTTTTGATGACTTTCATAGCTTACCAGTGTATGAACATACACTAATCTCTAAGCAAGGACTCAGATGACTTTTGGGTATACATAGTCCAACTTACAAGTGCCCTACAAGGTTGCATATAGCCCAATCTTATGGAGGCATTTTTGTATTTGAGGTTCTACCCTCTCAGATGACATTAGTGTATATCAAATAGAGATAAAACTCTTCAGTACAATATATAAGCATATGTTTAAGGTAAATGTAAACAAATCTGCACTCAAACCAGGGATTCTTATGAAACTACTACCTCCAATAAAATCTCTGTGTTATTTTTATATGGTAATTACTTTTTAATACTTTCTTTAATGAATAGAGGTTTAGCAGAACACCTTATTTTTTCACAGGCTTTCATGATGTAATCAAAGATGTATTTGTACAAATTGCAAGGAAATATTTTATTGAATCAGGATAGAAAGAGAAAATTATGGAGACATGGGATGTAAAGGAAGCTCATCACACCAGAGTCTGGTCATTGCCTGGTGAATATTAAGCACTTCAGCACAATTTCTTGGAGGGTTTTTGACACAAAGGCAAGATATCTTTTAAAAATATTAAAAAGAGAAATGAGGCAGGGTATATGTAGATCCTCTCCTCTCTCTCTGTTTCCCAAGATCCAACCCCCCACTCTCATCCACAGTTTTGAAGGAGAAAAAATCACGACGGTCATTCATGCAAGTCCCCAGCACCTTGCTCCCATCTGCCCTGGAAACCACAGATCTTCCCCACTTCTAACCATCCCTTCCCTCATTTGTTGTATTGTTCCAGACTCCAATCCTAGAAGGCATTTTCTGCTAATCCAAGGGTTGTTTCTCCTAAGGCAAAAAGTAGAATGAAGTCAGACCCATACCTCTCCTATTGCTCCTGAGATCCAATCCTGTTAGTTTCATACCAAGCTCTGTTACAAGAAATCTGTTATGGTATGCCATTCTTCTCTGACCCCATCATCAAGGGACCATAAAGACCTTCTTCTCTAACCTTCCCTTCCCAAATTATCCCAATAGTCCAACCTCCAACACCAGCGGGCATTTTCTGTGAACACTCCAGCTAAACACACAAGGGAAACAGGCAACACACAATCATCAAACTCCAAATAACAAGGGAGGAACAGAAACCAAGGAACTAAATATCTACCCAAAAAAGTCCAATCCAGAAATTAGCACCTAGACACGTAGACCTATAATTATCCAAATCCTAAAGGCCTTAGACACCATCTTAAAAAACATAATTTTTGTTTGCAAAATTTTTTTTGATAGTAGCAAGGGCAATATGTCTCCAGTAGATTCCACTTATTTTGCCAGAGCAGACTCTGAATATTCCACACTAGTTGAAGATCAAGGAAATCACCTCAGAACCAATTATATGAAGATGATAGAGGTCTTTAAAGGCGAAATAAATAATTTGATTAAAAATATACGACATACACACATACACACAAACATAAATGCATATGTGTGCACACGCGCTCGCGTGCACACACACACACACACAGACACACACACACACAATGAGGAAATGAATAACTCCCTTAAAGACTAAAGAAAGCCAGGAAAATAAGCAAACAGTAGAAGGAAATGAATAAAACTGTTCAAGGCTATCCCTACTTTCTGTTCTATCAGGTTCAGTGTGTCTGGCTTTATGCTGAGATCTTTGTTTCACTTGCATGATAGATATGAATCTTTTCATATTTCTCTATATGCAGACATCCTCTTTGACCAGAAGCATTTGATAAAGATGCTGTTTTTTTATCAGTGTGTGTTTCTGGCTTTCTTATCAAATATCAGCTATCCACATATGTATGGATTTATATTTGGGCCTTTATTTAAAATACATCAATAAGTGTTTCTATTTTATGTCAATGCCATGCAGTTTTTATTACTGTAGCTTTGCATAAATATTACTGCAGCTTAAAACATAGATTGGCTCCCATACACTGATAGTGGGAGACTACAATACCCCTCTATCAGCAATGGACTGATTAGTCAGACAAAAACTAAACTGAGAGATACTGGAGCTTATTGACATAATAAATAACATGGCTAATATCTCTGAGCATCAATATCATAGGCACAAAGATAAAAAAATTAGTAAATGAGACTATGAAACTGAAAATCTTCTGGAAGGCAATGGACACATTCAAACAAAGTGATATAGGTTATAGAATGAGAAAATAATTTTAACAAATTTACATAAATATAAAATAAGAACTCAAGAATCTAGATATCAAGAAAACAAATAATCTAATTAAAAAATATGGTACAGACCTAAATTAAGAATTTTCCTCAAGGAATTGAAATGGCTACAAAGCACTTAAATAAATGTTCAAAATCTTTAGCCATCAGGAAATGCAAATCAAGACTTTCTTGAGATTCCTTCATATATCTGTCAGAATGCCTATGATCAATAACACAATTGACAGCTGATGGCAAGAGTGAGGAGCAAAGGCAACTCTCCTCCCTTGCAAATTTATACAGCCGCTATAAAATTAATATGGCATTTCCCCTTAATGTTGGGAATCTATGTACCCCAAGATCTCACTATTCAATTCTTGGGCATATGCTCAAAAGATGCTCCATTCTATCACAAGGACATTTGCTCAACTATGTTCATAGCAGCTTTATTCATAATAGCCAGAAATTGAAAACATACTATATGACCATTAATAGAAAAATGGACAAAGAAACTGTGGTGTATTTACACAATGCAGTATTACTTTAAAAAATAAAATATAATGAAGATTTCAGGCAAATGAATGGATCTAGAAGAAAATCATCCTGTGTGAGGCAACCCAGATCCAGAAAGAAAAGCATGATATGTATTCACTAATGAGTGGTTCGTAGCTGTTCAGTAAAAGATAATCAGGCTACAATTCATAGACACAGGGAGGTTAAGTCAAGAGAATGGGGGACGGCATGGAGCTCTCTGAGAGGAAGTAACAATAGATTGCATGGGCAGACTGAAAGCAATTGAGGGGTGGATTGAGTGTATCACATAGTTGCCGTGGGAGCATCATGGTATAGAAACCTAGTGCAGGAGAAACTTTCTGGAATCTCTGAAGGTGATCCTAGTGAGGAATATTGCTAACGGTACGTAAGGAGTCTCAGCTGCCCATCTTTTATTGCCAGGCAAGGATTCCAGTGGAGGGACTTGAGTGTGATCAGTTTAGTTGTTGGCTAAGTGGTTGCCATTAAAATTCACAAACAACTCAGGCTGTTCCTGAGGCAGTCTCGAAACTGAGAGTATGGCCCCATTGCTGAGGGCAACACCTACACAACTCATTGAATATGGAGAAGTTGAGTTGGTACCTATGTAAATCTTTCACCCCTATGTTCTAGCATCTCAGTTACAAAGAGTAATCTGTCTGCTACTGAGAGAGCAGAGCAACAAGGACATCATCTCAAACACAAAACCTTTGACCCACAATCCATTCTGCCTGCAAAACATTCAAGTACAATAGTGGCACAGAATTTGTATGACTAGTCAACCAATGTCTGATTTGACTTAAGGACCACTGTATTAGAAGGAACATATACCCAACTAGGAAAACCAAGGTCCAGGTAACCCAAGACCTAGGGTAAACCAAACACTTGTGGTCTAAAAAAATCAGTAAAGTATTTTCTAATGATATTCAGCAATTCTCAAAGAACAGTGCCCTATCCAGTCATCATCAGAGAAGCTTCTTGCAGCAGCAGATGGAAACAGATTCAGAGACCCACTGCCAGACATTACACTGAGTGAGAGTCTAAATGGAATGCATTCATCAAATCTTCCTTCACAGAGCTCAGGGATTTCTGTGGAAATAGTAGTAGTCTGAGGGATGGACGACACTGGGATAATAAGACCCTCCAAATCAACTAAGATACAGACACTGAAGCAACAAGCCTAAACATATGCATTATAGCTATTTGCTTAGTATTTTTATGGGACTCCTGATTTTTAGAGTAAGTAGATCTCTGACTCTTATGTCTGTCTTGGGATGCTTTTACTCCTGTTGGGTATAGACTGTAAACTGTCCATGTTGGTCCCTGATATGTTAGTTTTTACATTATCTCATTATACTTTACTTTGTCATTTTTGTTTTTTTATCTCTTAGAAACCTGTTCTTTTCTAGTGAAAGAAAACAATGTATCTTGATGGGAGGCAAAGAGAGGCAGAATGGGGAAAAGTAGAGGGATGAGAAACCATAAACAGAATATACTTTATGATGAGACAATCTATTTTCAATAAAAGAAAAAGGTGTTAAAATTTCAGTAAGCTGAGATTGTGCTCTAAATGCTTTTGATCTCAAGTAGACTCCCCGATTCCTTTCAAAATCTTACAAACAAGACCATGAAGCTTTTTTTTTTCTAGTAAATTCCTACATTCCTGAAATTGATAGCATTACCATATTGCTGAGTTTGGGCTATGTTCTGCTTTAAATTTTATAAACAGAAATTTTATAGACTATAAACTGTCTTAGAGACCATTTTATTTACTTTTTATTTTTTATGAAGAAAAAATACTTAATTAGAACTGGTTTATAATTTCAGAGGATTTGTTCATTATCTACATGGTTAGATACATGGCAACACACAAACAGACATGGTACTGGAGAGGTAGCTGAAAGACCTACATCTGGATTGGTAGGTAGTAGGAGGAGAAAGAGAGACACTGGACCTGGTTTGAACATTGAAAACCTAAAGTCCACACTAGTGACACCCTTCCTCCATCATGCCCACATATACTCAAACAAGCCCACATGTCTTAACCATTTCAAATAGTGCAATTCCCTATGAGCCTAAGAGGGTCATTTTTATTCAAATCACCACAGAGAAAAATATTTTAGCTTACAGTTCCAGAGAGATAGAGTCCATCATGGTAATGAAGGCATGGTGGCAGAAGTAAGAAACTGGCTGATCATGTTCCATTCATGAGATTTCAATTTAAAAGCAGCCTTCGATTCCATTATAAAGACGGAAGATGATTCTGCACCCGGCTAGACACATGAATGGTACCTTCTTTTTGATACCACTCTTGTTCCAGAAACTGAAGAATGACATACCCCTTGTTATACAAAGTGTGTCACTCTATTTATGTATTGCAATGAATTGGGACTATAGGAGCACAGAGTGTATTAAAATTATTGAAGTATTTAATAACTCCTTGATAGATCTCACAACATGGTAAATACCTTGTATATTGATAGTCATGGTTTCTGTCACCCTACTGTCTATCTATACATGAAGGCATGAAGAATGCAAGCAGAGAACTTCTGTCTCAGACAATTTAATTCAGCTTGTTCCTGCCACTGATGAAGTCTACTCAAATTATCCATTGCAATCTTCCCATTCCCCTTTGGACCTGCCATCTATTTGCCTAATCATTCATTTATCTTCAGTTAGTCCTACACTTTTGCTTGTATGAAGTTCTCCTAGAGTCTGTAATTCACTTTGACCTGGCAGGCTGACTCTATGGCCAGCAATCAGCAGCCAGGCTTCCTCTATCTTATGTATCTGGATTTGGTTATCTTATTATCATAGACACCATTTGCATTTCTCTCAGCTCTCCTATTTCACTAGACATCTGAATCATTTTGAAATACATTCTAGCCTCTGAAGCTATTTAGCCATTCTTTATCTTATATACGTGCATGCATATGGGTAGATGGATAAATAGATAGATAGGTTTACCATGTGAAGTATAGTATGTGGTTTGAGAGTTAATTATAATTTTAAGATTGAAATAAAAAATTTAGTGTTTGATTTGTTTGAGTTATCTAGCTAATTGGCCTATCTGGGAAATATTTGCTATTGAAGTCACCATACTTTGTACTATTATTATTTCTGTTATTTAATTCATTCTCTTTTTATTAAAAATATATTCAACTATGTTTCTCACATAGTATGTAAACAATACTTACCAAATATACTTCTGTCAGACATGCTACAATCTACCTAAGATCTAATTTAAACTCCCTAGTATCCTTTTGAAGGTTATGTAAATAGCAGTAAATATTATGACTGTAAATAGCAGTCATAATAGATGATTATAAATGCAGATATTTAGATAAAAATTTGATAGGTACTTCACCTCCATCTATTCCTGTTGATTGTGAGTTCACTAGCCATGTGTTTTTACCGAAACAAAATCATAAATAAAAATTAGTTGTGAAGGTGTGGTAACATGTTCCCTTAATGGATACTGGAAAATGCAGCAGTCAGCATAGACAATCCTGATATAGCTAACATTTCCCATGTAGTTTGGGGTTTGTTTGCATCCTTGCTACAGTTGTGGTTGCATGCTCTCTATGATGTATCATAGGACATTCAAAAGGACAAGCCATTTGAGGGTACCTATGTAGGTAATCTGAGTTTAGTCATATTTACTACTTGGTATGGACTGTAACCCTCTTTGATAAATTTGGTCTACCACATAAGCATGTGAGTGTTCTCTGATATCACTGAAAGTCTGGAGAGTATATTAGGCTTTTTGATCATAGCACATATGAAAAAGCACACAAACAGGATGTAGTTCCACTTGTTCGTGCTTTGTCCAGCAAGACATGCTTCCAGAGTTCACTTATATGACCAGAAAGAACTTGACTAAGAGAGGAATGACAATTGAGAAAATACATGCAGATGCTGCCTGATGTAGTAGATTCTGATTTGGTAGGAAAAGTAGAAAATTAAAATAAAAAAAATGGGTGAGATGAGGTTTTGGGTTGCCTTTTCTTACAGTTAGCAGAATGCAAGGAAGGAACTAAAAATCAGATTTCTGCTAACAAGTACTTCCTGAAATACAAAAACTTGGAAAACATGGGAAGAATCTGACAAGGAAGAGGGAGACAAGTATATGGGTAATGAAAAGTAGTTTTCAGGACCAATAATTAATAGGAAGAGGTGAAAATGCACATCAGCATGTTGACAATGACCTTAACAATGGCTATCAGAAACTATGATAATCATGAAATATTCAGAATCTGAACTTTTTCAATTAATAAAGATTTTTTAATAAACAATCAAGGAATCCACCTCCAACTCTGGCTCATGAAAATGTGAGCAGAGACATCGAGTTTATTGAGTTAGCCAAATATGAAATTGATGATAGTAACTAATATGTTTACCAATTTATCCTTGAGAAATAGGCTGCATGAAATGAGCTTAAGATATTGAAAGTCAAATGTGGCAAGATTGTTGCTCAGTAGGATTTTTGTAGGTAAGTGTTTACCCTGGTTTTATGTCCCACCCAGTCCTTTTGCTGCCTGGTTCCTGCAATCATTAGGTCCCAAAGAAATAACACAGAGGTCTATATTTATGATAAACTGATTGGCCCATCAGCTCAGGCTTCTTATTAACTCTTATAACTTATATTAGGCCATTATTCTAGTATATGTTAGCCACATGGCTTGGTACCTTTTTCAGCAGGGCAGCTCACATCTTCCTTCTTCTGTGTCAGGGAAGGACTGTGGAGAGAGCTTCCTTCATCCCAGAATACTCCTGTTCTCGTTGCTCTTCCTCTATTTCCTGTCTGGTTGTCCTCCCTATACTTCCTGCCTGGCCAATCAGCTTTTATTTAAAACATAATTGACAGAATACAGACCATTCTTCCACACCAGGTAAGAATGAAATTAACAAAAGGCTAAATATTTTGTAACTTTAAAACCTAGAGAACAGTTCATGTAAGGCATAAATGTTCAAACAATGCGGAAGAAAAAGCTTGAATTCTAGAGCTGAACAATCCCACTCCACACAAGTAAACAGTATGTTTATTTTACCCTTCTAAGAAACATTGATGTGAAAATTGTGTGCCCAACCAGGGACCCTTTTGGCAGCTGGGCATGGTCAATTGAAAATCAAGAGCCATAGTACTTGCTTTCGTTCCACTCAGGCTATAATGGAACATTGCTTTGCTCCCCAGTAGGCCTTTGCCAGGCAAAGCAGCACACACCAGAAGCACTGAGCCCATCAGTGATGAGAAACTGTGCAGCAATTGTACAGCAGTAGCTACAACCCAGAATGAGGAAGCCAGATGGTTCATGGAAAGAATATATCTGAATGACTGAGAAGTAAATAGGATATTTTCTTCCATCAATTTCTACTGCACCCAACATGGCTTTGTAATAATTTATAGAGGAAATGAGACCTTTTGCATCCCCTTAGGTGCCTGAACCAACATTTAAACAGATAATGATAGGCATTCAGAGATCCTGCCCACCATCTGTACAATGGTTTCATTGAATAATTCCAAACAGTTACATGTTTTATAGCCAAGGATAAGCATCTGCAAAAACAATAAATAATAGTAAATAAGTTTCAACAAAGGTATATGCATGGTATATGCAAAGGTATATGCAAACCCAAAAGACAGATTATTTTAGTGAATTTGCATTACCTGGTATTAGCTGTCTTATTACAAGTTATCAAAGGAGGCCTTTATGAAGCTGCATAAATGATAAAAAGCTATTGACTCTGCTCTTGGTTGTAAACTATAAGTAGGTGGTGCATTTAATTGCTGATATACAACACATTTAGGTGTAGAACGTGAAATAAGGAAGGGACTTAGCCAAAAAGCACCTCAATTATGGTGGCTTTCATACTGAATGTAGATTAAGGAAAAGAGAAAGAACTCATTATAATTTGGTGAGCCTAATGTCCCTTTATGGAGCTTTGGACAGGAATTATGTCAAGACTGATATCATCATTGTTACGACTGGCTACTTTTGAGTTCATTACCAGCAAAATCAGCAAGGAGTCCTCAAATCTTATACACGTTCCCTTGGCCTAGCCAGAGAGGTTACCATGCATTACTTATCCAATCATGAATGTGGCCATGTGATCACACATGACTAGCTCATGAGCTATCAGAGACTCTGCCCTGTGTAAGGAAAATTAGTTTGATAACCTAGTTGGCAATACCTTGATTACTATCACCTGTAGAATTAAGCATCACAATACTGTTTTCAGTTAGATTATTCCATTGCCAAAATGAATGGACAAAGTTACCTCACCTCAGTGCTGATGTTGGAGTGGTCATAGTATGCCCAGTTAAAAAACTATTCTGTATACTACAACATCTTCCTAGTTTATACTCTTTCTTGCTGTGATAAACAACTCTGACAACATTACCTTAAGGAAGAAATGGTTTGTTTTAGTTCATACTCTCTAGTTATATTCTATCAGCAAAAGGGAAGTCACAGAAGCAGGAGATGCAGACAGTCATATTACATCTACAGTAAGAAGAGAAATGAATGCATATCAATGCTCAGTTTGTTTTCTCTGTCATTGTACACTTTGAGGTCCACTGCCATGGAATACACTCATTGACAATTAAGATGAGTTTTCCCACATCCATTGGATAATCAAAATAATTCCCCATAGGTATACTTGGAGGCCTGCCTTCAAGGGTTATTCTAGATTGGACCAAGTTGATAAGAAAACCTTGCTTACAAGCATCCTAACTTTTTTTCTCTGCTTCTTACAGTTACTTGCTCTTTTGTGATGGTCTCTGCACCTCAGAGTTGATAATGTATGTACTATTCCTTTTTGAGAAATGGAACCCATATCACAACAAAATTCATGCCAGTTTAGTCAGTTATAACACTTTGATATAACTTTAAGACATTGGGAAAAGATTTTACTTCTATTACTTGGCATAAAAAACACTGAAAATACAGTTGATTGGCACATCACATATATTCAAGTAAATGATTTTTGTTGTTTCCCCACTATTGAGACAGGCAGGTATATATAAAAAGCTTAACATCGTGGAGTCCCACTTGGTTCAAGCTATGCTTATCTCCTTTTCTTAGCAATAAACTTAACAACCTGGGATACACATCTCCCTGGATTTGATCCAAACAATACCATAAGTACCCTTGTTATGGATACTGTGTAACAAGGCCCCAAACAATATCACATACTCTTGGGCATTATAGTTTATGTACCTTGTTTGTTAATTGTAGTCTACAATGTACGATCTTTTCAAATAAAATGTGTTGTTTTGCCATTAGAAATCATTACATTTAAAAATAGTCAACAAAAACACCAATAATGCTGCTATCCATGGAACACCTCTGTGGGTCTTTTTTTTGTTTACTGTAACAATTTTAAATCACTCTTGTGTATAACAAGTTTTATATCCAATCTAACAGTAATTGGTTGCATCAATACAAAGTGTATCAAAATTATGCCAGTAGGTACATATTATCTGGTATATTGACAATTTAGTACATAAAGTGCTAAGCTGAACAGGGTTTCTCCAGAAGCCTTCATTCTGCCTTCCAAGCAGGACTATGAATTCCGGCCATCTTGACAGAGACTTTGAAGGTGAGTTGTAAACTGACTTCTCAAAGTTCCATCACAAATGCATGTAGGTATCATCAGAAATAGGGTTTCACAGTCTATTCCTGGAGAGCAAAGCACAAAGAAAGTAAACAAGTAAGAAAAAAACTACAATAGTGGAAATATTGGATTTCAGGTCCTAAGGCACTCCATGTTTAGCAATTAACAAGAAAATAACTCACTCTCACGCTGGATTTTTATTCAACAATCTTAGGACTTCTCAGCGTACTTTCTCTCAACCACAGAGGATATCTTCAAACCATTTCAATTGTTTTTAATGATTCTCTAAAGATACAAAAATATAAGACACACAAAAGTTAGAAGTATATCACAAATACTTTCTATAAAGAATGGCCAGTTTTCTGAAGGTCTACTGCCACCCAAATCCAAGAAAACACCAACTGGTCTCAGGTCTTCAGCAACAGAGGGATACTAAAACGCAGATGTTGTCAAGGTCCAACACAGCATGAAAACTTTCCACACTATCAGTTGTTTACTCAAGTAAGCAAGTTTGGTTTAGTGGTGTGCATGAAAGGCACGACCCTCCCTGAGCCATTTGTCTCCTCACCTTGCACATTGCTATGAAGCCACTCTACATCTTCTCTCACTCTACTTGGTCCATCAAGGAAAGTTCTTGTTATTGCTCTACTTGGTCTGGAGATAATAGAGGGAAGGTTCATGCTTGTGTCTGCTATATCAACCATTTGAGTTGGTGTGACAGTCTCTGGACTGGTGGTATTTTAACTGTGTTTACAGCTGATGCTTTTTAGCCCCAACTCACTGGGGAGAAGGCCCTGGGTTATTTCAAAGGGCTACATCAAAAACAGAATGGGCAACTTGTTCTATAAGGCTTTCTTTGGTAATATTAAAGAAGTAAACTAATTTGTTTTATTATATTAATTACTAATACTAACCTGTCATGCCTCACACAAGAGAACTATCATCTATTTGTATGTATGTATGTATGTATGTATGTATCTATCTATCTATCTATCTATCTATCTATCTATACATCTGAATGTATTTATTATCATAAATATTTTGGTTACAGAATGGATACAAAATTCTAAAGAAGACACAGTAGGGATTTCAGTTGCTTTTTTGTATGTATGTATGTATGTATGTATGTATGTATCTATCATCTATCTATATCTGAATGTATTTATTATTATAAATATTTTGGTTACAAAATGAATACAAAATTCTAAAGAAGACACAGTAGGGATTTCAGTTGCTTTTTTGTATGTATGTATGTATGTATGTATGTATGTATCTATCATCTATCTATATCTGAATGTATTTATTATTATAAACATTTTGGTTACAGAATGAATACAAAATTCTAAAGAAGACACAGTAGGGATTTCAGTTGCTTTTTTGTCAAATTGACACAACTAGATTCACCTGGGAAGGGAGAACCTCCATCTGATTGGCCTATAAACATGTCTATTGGGAACATACCACTTCAATATGTTATATACATATGCAAACTAAGCAAGCAATGGAAAGCAAACCAGTGTGCAGCATTACTTTATGGACTCTGCTTAAGTTTCTGACTCTAGGTTCATGTCCTGAGTTCTTTCCTTGGCTTTTCTCAATAGGAGGCTGCATCCTGTAAGATTTAATGAACCCTTTCCTCCTCAAGTTGCTTGTGCCCAGTCTTATTAGAGCCTAGAGAAGCAAATCAAGATAAGTTTAAGATTTTTTCAGAAGTGTGCTGAAAGAATGTAAATAAAATCTATACTGATAAGAAAATGAACCCAAACCAACTCAGGGCAAGGATCTGCTATTGTAGGGTCAACTTTGGGATGCCTGCCTGGGAAACTGCACCCCCTCTTCCACAACTGGTCTCTTCAGGGCCACTCAGTACCTTAGGTGCCAGACCGGGGAAACATTGCTCCCTCTTTCATGGTGGACATCCTCATGGTCACCCAAACCTTGAATCGTATGTGTTTTTATGGGGTAATTGATACCATTTATATTAAGAGATTAATGGCCAGTGGTTGTTAGTTCTTGGCTCACTATGGCCTGCCAAGCTATGCAAATGTTAGTCTTAGAAAACAGGGGTACAGCCTCCCCAGCATGCATCCCCAGGACTGGTCCATTCCTGTGGATGCGAGGAGTGGAAGAGGGGGACACAGAACTGCACCTCACCTATTCCTTATCTGCTCTCCACAGGGCCGGCAAGGAAAGGGGAGCTACACTAGGGAACCTGCGGCTCCCTCTTCCTTGGCTGACATCTGCAAGGTTTGACATGCCCTGAAGAGCCAGGTCAGGGAAGCTGTCGCCCCTCTTCCATGGCTGTCCTCTGTGGGGCTAGACAGGCACTCATGGCCAGGGTAGGGCCTGTCCTGTCCTGGAAAGACAGTCATGGAAGAAGGAGGGCACATCTTACATGTATTGCCATGCTAGGGATTAACCGGGCCTGATGAGATCAGCCATGGCAGAAGGGAGTGTGAGGCTTATATAAAAAGGCACCCAGGGCTTGATTAGCCTTTGTGAGGCCAGCAGTCTATTCCCCTCTGCCACAACTGGCCTCACTAGGGCTAATTGATCCCTGTCATGGCAGTACATGTAAGCTGTGCTCCCCTCTTCCATAGCTGTCCCCCACCAGGATAGAACAGGCCCCATTGTGGCCTACAAGGATTTTTAGGCCCTATGTTAGCCTACAGAGGAAAAGGTATTGCAGCTTCCCTGTCCTGACTCCCCAGGGCCTGACCTTTCCTGTGTGGGGTGGGTCATTGGAACAGAGAGATACAGCTTCCCCAGCATGGATAACCAGGGCTCTATTTCATGACTGACCACAAATCAACCTAAATTCACCGTTAGCAGGAAATTGAATTCGAGTAAATGTCTTTAAAAAGAGGCCTCATTGTGCAAATCACTCAAATTTTCAAGAAAAAATACCAAATTTTCTTAAAGAATTAAGAAAATACATGAAAATAAACGATAGGGAGACAACTACAGTTTCATTTTCCCAAGCTAGTTTTAATGTGATTCCACAACCAGACAGTGCACAACAAGAAAAGAAATTGATTAGCCATTGTGACTAATGAATGTAGATCCAAACTTTTCAATAAAACAGCGCCAAATGAAACCTAACAGCATATCAAAAACTTCATTTGTCATGATCAAAAGAGATTTATCACAAGGATGAAAGGATGATTCTCTATCTATAAATCAATAAATGTAATACAACTCATGAAAAAAGAAAGGACACAAGGCATGTATATTATTTCTCAGTAGATGCAGAAAATATGCTTCATAGTGTTCAATGTTTCTTCATGACAAAATCTTGGTACAAATCCGATATAGAAGGATTATGTGTCAAATCAAGGGGGCCATTGACTGAAATGTCTAGAACTGTGACTTAGCATGTGACCCTTTCCCCATAGATGCCTGAGAAATTTTGTTACAGATGAACAACGAATATAATGAAATCAGTGTCTATATTCCATCAACATGGTGATTGACTGTTGGAGTCAGAGCTCTGTACTAAGGCTTGAAGCCAGGAAGAATGAGACCTATAGGTTTGTTTTGATAGAGTCTACTTTTACACAATTGGATAGTCTATCATTACATGAATATACATTTGTACTTATTTTATTACTTTCTAAATCTACGTCTATTATAATAGAGTGGTACCTTTAACTCTTTTAATGTTTTAATTTCTAAATCTATTTTTTCTTTAAAAAGTATAGAGCCAGGTGGTCCTGGTGTGTGCCTTTAATTCCAGCACTCAGGAGACAGAAAAAGACAGATCTCTGAGTTATAGGACAGCTTGGTTTACATAGCAAGTTCTAGGACAGCCAAGGCTACACAGAGAAATACTTTCTTGATAAAAACAAACAAGCAAACAAAACCAAAAAAGAATAGACACCTTGGCTTGTTTTTTGTTTTTGTCTTCATAGAATTTTTTTTCTTTCACTGTCAGATCGTGTGTTCACATAGCATTTAAAGTTCAGAAGTATGCTTTGTCATGGAATTTGTATTACAAAAGCATATATTCAGTATAAATCAATAAATAAAGACATTTACTTAAATACATGCCTACATTATTACTTAAAGATGTCTGTCGTTTCAAGAACAAATTGATTACAATGTATAGTCATTTTTAATTGTATGCCTTTTGACAAATGGTTCATTAAAATAAGAATATTTTTCTGTACCTGAAAACATTTTTGCAATGCAAATAGTAAGAATGTTTTTTCAGACTTGTATAACAGATAATATGACAAGTGGCTAATATATTACTTTTAAAAATTTATTTGATCCTATTAATTAAAGGTTAATGCTAGATTTTGAAAAGATGAGATTTTAACATTTTTTTAACCTTCAAATGCAGTGACAAACATCCATAGTGTATTAAAAGAATAATTAAACCTCATATTTTAAAGATTAGTTTTTATTTTTAATTATGAATGTGTATTGCTATATGTGTTTGCTATGTATACAGTTATCAGAAAAATTCCATGTAGCTGGTATTGAAAGTGATTATGAACTACTCCCAGTGCAAGAGCAATACCTACCTGCCCTTAACTGCTGGGCCACCTCTCCATCCTTGGAAACACAGCTTTTAGAAATGGAGAACTTACTAAGTAGACAAAGTCTCTTTCTGCCCTTCCTAATGTACACAAACTAGATCAGAGTAAAGATACACAGAACTCCCCAATCTACGGTGATGAACATGCCAAATGTTGCTATTTGTCTCAAGTAATTTATATTAAAGTTAATAGGAACCAAATGTCTGAAAAGCAACATTTGTCATTTTCTGCATTGTCTGACAAATTTTCATTACTCTTAATCTTCATGCTGTTAGGTTATAGGATATTTTTTCCTTTCCAATTTGCTAGTCATACAAAGGAGGGAGGATTACCTCCACTGGAAATTTAACTGAGGGTGATTTGGCTCTCTGATATGACTGAATAACAGCCTGAAAGAAGTTAATGATTTTCAGAAAGTCATAGGAGAAAGAAATCATACATATAAATTCAATACAAAATAGCAAAAAAGCAATGAATCTCTGATTACCAAGCTGTATCTAAATGTAACACACTCAAAAGAAAGAAAATCAGGTGGATATATATTTATGAATATTTTAGGCTGCATTTTCTGTTTTTTCACTACTTTTATTTTTGGCATTTTTTTTCCCTTTCTTTTAGAGGCAGGGTCCCACTATGTTGCTAGTCCTGGCTGCCCTGGAACTGACTCTGTAGATCAGGCTGACATTGAACTCACAGAGATCTGTCTTACTTGGACTCCCAGACTCCCAAGTGCTGGGAATAATCAAGGTCTATGCCACTGTCTGTCTTACTTATGGAACTTGATTAGATATAAGTTTCTGTCCCAACTCAGTCCTGCAGTCATTCAGTCCCAAATAAACACATTGAGACCTATATTGAGCATGAACTATTTGGTCTATTGCTCAGGATTATTAATAATGAGATCTTACAACTTAAATTCACCCATAATTCTTGTCTATGTTAGCCATGTGGCTTGGTACCTTTTCTCAGTAAGACAGCCTCATCTTGCTTCCTCTGTGTCTGGCTGAAGACTGACTCTCTGACTTTCCTCTTCCCAGAATTCTCCTAGTCTGGTCACCCTGCCTATACTTCCTGCCTGGCTACTACTCATCAATGTTTTATTAAATCAAAATTAGTGACAAATATTTACAGTGCAGAAAAGCAATATCCCACAGCAACTTGAAACCTAATTTTGAAAACAATATTACAAAAGAAAACATAAGATATTTTCATTCTTTGAATTTTTAAATATTTAATTACTTATGTTTGCTTATTTGTTAAATTTAGTTTTTAGACAGGGTTTCTTTGTGTAGCCTCAGCTTTCCTGGAACTAGCTAAACAAGGACTGCCTCATTCTCACAGAGATCCACCTATCTCTGCCTCCTCAGTGCTGGGATTAAAGGCATGTGCCACCACCACCCAAATGAAATGTACATTCTTAATATGAACTATATCAATAAGATTATTTTTATGGGACATGAGTAGATATTGGATTTAAGAAGCACTTTCAGAATTGACTTGATTTTAGATCATGTAATCAAGGCTGTCAAAATAAAGAAGGGTGTTGTGATGGGAGCGGCGGGTTGCGTTCTGCCACCCGGCTAGCTTTACCTGAAATAATTACACGAAAACTGTATGCTTTTAAACACTACCTGCCCACTAGTTTCAGTGGCTAATTGGCTAATTCTCACATCTTGCTTTAACCCATATTTAGTAATCTGTGTAGCACCACAACGGGTGGCTTATCAGGAGAGATCTTAACCTGTGTCTGTCTCAGAGAGGAGAGGCATGGCAACTGCCTGAGGCATCTGCCTGACTCTGCTTTCTTTCTCCCACAATTCTGTTCTGTCTACTCCGCCTACCTAATTTTCTGTCCTATTAAAGGGCCAAGGCAGTTTCTTTATTAACTAATGAAAGTAACACATAGACAGATGACCTTCCTCCATCAGAAGGGAATTCTAATGAGCAGACAGGACATATCATCATTTGCTAATTTCTAAAGCCCAGACTATTTAGCAGATTTCTACAGACCTTGAAGTAGATAATGGTGCTTCATCCCTGTAATCCAAATAATCATGAGGCTGAAGCAAGAGAATTGCCATAAGCTCCAGGCTAGCCTGAGCCACACAGTGAATTTCAGCTAAAAAAAATCACAGCAATGAAAGAGAAAGTAGCTCTGTGATGTGTGATTGATAAAGAACAAGTATATTACAATATTAAATTGACTTCCCTGGATTTTTACTTTCCTAGAATTGATTTGATACACTTGTCATTTATCAGCTCTTTTTATACTGTTTTCTTTATGGCATATGCTAAGTATCAGATGCAGAATCCCCTGACACTTGGTATGTAGATAACATTACATACAAAGCCATTTTTAGACTATATGACATTTTGACATTATTCAAAATATTTTTTACTTCTGAATTCTTTCTTCATTGTTTTGTTAAATGTGATGTTTGCATAAGTTATATAATAAATCCTTCTCTGAGTCATTTCATCAAGTTCATTCCTTACCCTACTGCCTCTGCCAGGTACATCCCTCACAAATACCATATATGAATTCAGCAGTAAGACAGGAAAGTCAGAGGCTTAGGGATGGGTCATATTTCATCTTTTGCTCTATTTCTCCTTTTTATACCATAGTTAGAGCTAGAATGCATTTGATATTTGTCTTTGGCTTCGATATTTTATATAAAGGCATTCTGTAAAAGAGAGTAAATTTTACCTTTAAAAATGATTGCTATACAAGTGTAGTTCACAACTGTCATCCTAGTACTGTGGAAGCTGAGCTGTAAAAATTTGAGGTCAGCTTGTGGTATATAGCAAGACAAAGACCAAATCTAAGAAACACATAAGCTTAAAACATTTTGTGTGTGTGTGTGTGTGTGTGTGTGTGTGTTTGTACACATGTGTATGTAAGTATGTGAGTGTTTGTGTTTTCATATATATATATATATATATATATATACACATATATAGGTATACAAATGCACACATATTATAAAACATCCCATGAGATGGTAGAGATAGCTCAGTAGTTAAGAATGCAAATATGCATTCCTCTTGCAGAAGACCAATGTTCACTTCCTAGCACCCATATCAGGTGGGCCACAGCCACTTGTTGCTTGAATTTCAGGGGATCTGACACTCCCATCTGGCTTCCAAGGGTATCTAGATTCGTATTAGAAAATAAATATTTAAGGAAAAAATCAAAATATTTCATAAAAAAATTATTCTTTCAAGAGACTCTTGTTAGTTAATGAAATGTGATGTGGGATTTCCCTCTGTATGCTGTGAATACTATTGGTTATAAAGAAACTGTCTTAAGCTTGTGATAGGGTATAGAGCTAGGTGGGAAAAACTAAACTGAATGCTGGAAGAGAAGAGGTGGAGTCAGGGAGAAGCCATGGAGCAACCACTGGAGACAGACAAGCTGAAACCTTGCCAGTAGGCCATGAGCCTTGTGGTAAAACATAAAATAATGGAAATGGGTTAAATTAATATATAAGCGCTAGCCAATAAGAATCTAAAGCTAAAGGTCAAGCAGTGATTTAATTAATATAGTTTCTGTGTGGTTATTTCAGGAAACAAACAAGCAGCCTCTCCTACACCAGAAATGGCTACTTCCTTTTTTGAAAGTTAATTCATGGCCAGAAGAACAGTTGGCCACTTGTGAACTTTATTTGCTATCTTTGTTACCACAGATCCAATTCTCAGGGTTGCCCCTAGCATAGCACCAGAACATCAGTTGCAGCTTCCCCTCCCCCATATCCATATCTCCTGTGAGTCTCAAAAAACAATCTGCCCATCCCCATCCTTGTTTTTATTTCCTGTGTTCTATGCCTCAAGTATGTGGTGTCTCCAGCATTGAGTCTGACCCTCAAGGTCTAAAGGATAACCAAGAGCATTTCCAATAGTCCTCTCTGCAAAGTAGTCATATGTACCAATTCATAATGAGCTAGCATTATAACCATAGATTAATTTTGATTAATCTTTAATCAGTTTTGATCAAAGAGTTTTGTCTATTTAAGTTATCAATTAATAGAGACCCACAACTAGGTCACAGTGCATAACATAAGAGACTGTAGAAGACTGAGCCATAGATAGGATAGCTGTATCATGCCTCATCCTCCCCAGTGTTGGTTGGGATCATTGCGCATGGTGAAGAAGAAAAATAGTAAAAGCTAGAGGTAGTGGATCACTATAAGGATGCAGTGTTATCAGAAAAACAGGGAAATAGTACGTATTATCTCACAGTGGTTGCTTGTGATAGCAGGAAAAGGACCTGTATAAGATCAAAGCAGTCAGCATCTCAGCATCTATAAGGGAGCTTAATAGGAGATGAATTCTCTCCTCTTACTCAAGAGTTATTAGTAATTGATAACTTCTGGATAAAGGGAAACTCAGTTTTGTTTGTTGTTTTTGTTTTGTTTTAATCCATGGTGTGGCCCCTGGAATTCCACATATACAGTAGTATTTGTCCAAGAGCAACTGGATTAGATTTTTTTTAAATAAGTAAAAGAGGGTCACAAAGTTTTATTAATAGGTAAGGTGGGTAGATCTGGAATGAGTAGAAAAGGGGGTGAATATGATCAAAATGCATTGTACAAAATTCTCAAAGAACTAATAAAAATTGCAAAGAATTAAGAACCAACAAAATAAATAAAAGAGCAAATGAAGATCCCTACAAGCAAACAGTAATGTGAAAAAAAATCAATGGTCCATTTTTATCTTATTGATTTCTACTCTTCTCCAAATGATATCAGAGTGTTCATCTATGCTTGTTATTCTTTCACTCAGCAGCAATAGATTTATGCTCAGCACCAACCATGCTGCACTCTGCTTGTGGGCCCGCTGAGCTCCTGACACTGAAGACATTGTGTACCTAAGCATAGTCTCCACATTGACGAGGTTTCCATGCCAACAGTTGGAAGACAGATCCTGATTCACACTATGCCTTTATGGACATCATCCCTGGCCCGGATCTTAAAACCTGAATTCCTGGGTTAAACTCTTGACTCTGCCTCTTAGTGTCACTTTAAGCATGTTGTTTAGATTTTTGCTTTATGACTCCTCATGTGGTATTTTAGAAATATTGTTGCCAAAACCTGGATTTTTTTACTTAAAATTCCATTGTTATTCATGACAAATGATACTTATTGATCACATTTTTGCTCTTGTTGGGAATTTGGCCAGTCCCAGTAAGACTTAATTCACTAAAATATGCAATGCAAAGCAGGTACAAGGAACAGTAATTAAATTTATTTTTTTAAAGGCAAAATCATTAGAAATTAATGCTTTATTGAAACTAAAATAACTAATGCAGTATAGGACAAAAGCCCTAAATTTATTCATTCATCTATGCAATTAGTACAGATGCTTAGAAATGCATTGTCTGTGTGCACTCCTTTTAGTCCTGCTCACTGTCTGCCACACACTCCTGAAGGGCAACAGTTTTCATAATATTAATATAATATTTGAATTCATGCCTGTAAGTATTTTAATGTATTCCGATTATGAGGTTTAAACTTCATACTAACAAAATCAGTGCCATAATTAAAAAGCAAAACTGGGACATCATTAACCAAAATCTATATTTTTGGAGATATGTGTAGCTTCAATTAATAATAAATACAAGTCAGACTGGATGAAATTTGAGATTCTGATATTTTTATAATTTGCTGCATATAGTTTCTAAATAACTTTCAAAATAAAAAGAAAGAGCAGAGAAAACTATACAGTGTACATATTAAACAAAAATGCTTCAAACTAGAATGCTATTTGGTAGTTGTTTTCTATCCCAAACTTTTCAAACATAGATTCCTAGAAGGGAATCCCAGCTCTTCTTCTCAGATACATTTTCCTCCTAATCCAATTTATTTTGCAGAGGCAATTGCATCCAGGTGCTAAAGGCACTGCTGCTATGATATGACACCAGAGTTCCTGCAACTCATGGATTTCCATTTTCATAACTAAGTTAAATAACAGTAGCACTCAAAATAACTTTATCTCATTTTTAGAAAGAGTAATTGGCTTTGAGGAATTGCACCCATGCTGTTAGCTCTTCATTCCATTCATTACAATTAGGTGGAAGTACTTTATGATTGATGACTACAGACAGCACATCTTCCTACCTGTGCGGGTGAGTGACGGGTACTCAGTAGTTGTTCAGTTTATGCCGTTGGCAAAGTTTGCAGTTGTGTTACCTTCTTGCCTTATGTCCACTGACAACTGGGAATAAAATACAATTAAAAATAAAGAGAATCAAAGGATGAAATTTTCTACCAAAATTTGAAAAGACTAGGTTTGCATTCAGAAGGAGTTAGTGAAGGTGAACGTAATGATATAAAGGAAGAAAGAAATTGTGACAAAGAGGAAGGCAGCAATGTTCCATCAAAGCCACACAGGGCTTTCACAATGAAAACTCAAGGGACTAAATAATGGAAACCAAACAAAATTGGAAAATGTATACGACAATTTACTATCACAAAGAAAGCATGGAAGCTACATAGATGCTATGAGATGCAAAGAAGGGAAGCACTGTTCAAAGCTCTTTTAATATCATATCACAAAGGAATCAAACACTAATTCTCAACGTAACAGAATACAGTGGCGTTTACTTTACTTTCATTGATTTCAATTGTTGAGTTCAGTTTTACCATATATACACTTTTTTATTTTCATTTCTGAAATACCTATCTAGTCAACAGGATCTATTTGAAATAGTTATTATAGTCTGTTTATTAGAGGTGATAGGTTAATTGTTGCATTCCCCACAGGCTTAATATTAAGATTATTCTGAAAATTTTTGTCATATATATTACCACATAGATAGGACTTTCTTTATAGGAATCCAGTAAACTTTCTAAAATGACAAATAATGAGGACAGGAGTTTCCATCCATGATCACTTAACATCTGTGAAACTTTTTCCTGTAACTCTAACAGAAAAAGTTAATATCCACAAAACTGCCTGTTTTAGTACTCTACTGTAGTTAGTCAGCATGAAGGCAGTGAAGTTCAAGTTCAATTAGAGCCCAACAAAGCCCCAAGTCAGAGTTTTATTTTTTATTTTTTATTTTTTTTTATTTTTTTTTTTTATTTTTATTTTTTTTTTTATTTTTTTTTTTTTTTTGGTTTTTCGAGACAGGGTTTCTCTGTGGCTTTGGAGCCTGTCCTGGAACTAGCTCTTGTAGACCAGGCTGGTCTCGAACTCACAGAGATCCGCCTGCCTCTGCCTCCCGAGTGCTGGGATTAAAGGCGTGCGCCACCACCGCCCGGCTAAGTCAGAGTTTTAGAGATCTAACTATAGAATAATGCATCTCAATTGTCTAGTGATTGTCATGTTAAAGGACATCGAGCCTATAAATTTGGGATCCTTGAGAAGATAATAAGAAGGTGAACTCCCAAAAAAAGATATAGTAATCCTCCTGGATATTGGAAGTAGACACGATCGCCAGGCAAAATTGGGAACTTGAGGGTTGGGCGAGACTGGGCCAAGGGAAGATGGGGAGAGAAAAGTGTGAAGGGGAGAATGGGGGGAGCTCGGAGGAATGGGGTGCTTGGGATATAGGAAGGGTGGATATGGGAGCAGGGAAGCATATATCTTAATTTAAGGAGCTACCTGAGGGTTGTCAAGAGACTTGACCCTAGAGGGGTTCCCAGGTTTCCAGGGAGACGCCCCCAGTTAGTTCCTTGGACAGCTGAGGAGAGGGAGCCTGAAAAGGCCAGTTCCTATAGCCATACTGATGAATTTCTTGCATATCACCATAGAACCTCCACCTGACGATAGATGAAGAAAATGACAGAGCCCCACATTGGAGCACCGGACTGAGCTCCCAAGGTCCTGATGAGGAGCAGAAGGAGAGAGAACATGAGAAAGAAAGTCAGGACTGTGAGGGAACCTCCAGCTGGCGACAGATGGGGAAGGTGACTGAGCCCCACATTGGAGCACTGGACTGAGCTCCCAAGGTCCTGATGAGGAGCAGAAGGAGCGAGAACATGAGGGAGAAAGTCAGGAACGTGAGGGGTGCGTTCACTCATGGAGACGGTGGGACAGAACTAAAGGGAGATCACCAACTCCAGTTGGAATGGGACTGATGGATCATGCGACCAAACCCGTCTCTCTGAATGTGGCCAACAGCGGGGGCTGACTGAGAAGCAAAGGACAATGGCGCTGGGCTCTGATTCTTCAGCATGGACGGGCTCTGTGGGAGCCTTCACAGCTTGGTCGATCACCTTCCTGGACCTGGGGGGAGTTGGGAGGACCTTGGACTTAGCATAGAGTGGGGAACCCTGATGGCTCCTTGGCCTTGAGAGGGAGGGAGGGGAGGTATGGGTGGAGGGAAGGGGAGGAAAGGGGGAGAAGGAGGGGAGGGAAGGGGGAGGAGGAGCGGAGGGAGGGGGGAGGAGGAGGGAAGGAGATGGAAATTTTTAAATATAAAAAAATAAACCATGAGAAAAAAAATAAAATAAAATGTATTTTACAAAACAATGCAACTTCCACTTAATATAATTTTCTATTTTACTGAACACATATGAATCACAAAAATTTTTAAAAAATGAAATTTCTGTTTTTATTATTCTAGTTGTGATATTAATAATGCTAATATTTTATTGATTATAATGCTCTAACTTTTATAAAGTTATATGATGATGTGGTTCTGTCTTTTGAAAATTATCTTATTTGAGAAAGAAAGATTATGTGAGAAAATAAACTACAGTGCAATACTGGAGGTCAAAGAGCAACACTTAGAATTGGTTTTCTCCTCTACCATGGGTTCTAGGGATCTAAATCTGGATGTCAAGCTTACACAGCAAATGGTATTATCTACTGGACTGTCTACTCAGCCTCAAAACTCTTACAACAGAGATTTTATTTGCAGCGTTTATACTTAATAAAGCACAGGCTAATTTTTATATCTTCTTTGGGTAAAAAATTAACTTGTAAAAAAGTCAACAAGAAAATAAATGATTTGATTAGAGTATTTTTTCCTAATTTTCACCTTAGAAGTTTTATGCCTACTTGTTTTTTTTTAAAGATTTTATTTATTCATTATTTATGCAGTATTCTGCCTGCATGTATGCTTGCATGCCAGAGGGGTCAGCAGATAGCATTACAAATGGTTGTGAGCCACCACAGGGGTGCTGAGAATTGAAGGCTAGAAGAGTAGTCAGTGCTTTTAAACTCTGAGCCATCTCTCCAGCCCAGTCTAGTTATTTTTTTTTACCTAAAAATACTTGATGTTTTGAAGAATTAAATACCCCCTTGTTTCTTTAAACTATTTGTGTTTCTGCACTTCTTTGCAGAGTCTCAGAAGAATCAGACATATGTCCTGAAATTGCAGCATCACCTTGCTTTTGCTGTTTTCCAGGGTGGGCTCAGAAGCATCATTTAATCTGTGTTGCCTCCTCTAACCCCAGTCATCTAGGACTAAAAATGCTCTACCGTGTCCCTGTAGGTTTTCTTTTCAGCTATTGATTTTTCTTTTTTGGATTTTGGGGAATAATCATTTTGTTCGCCTTTGTTTCTTACGCTAGAGAAGTTGAATAACAACAGGAGAAAATACTATTGTGAATGAAGGATTTGAGAGTTAAACAATGCGAACTTCACAGAGGAATCTAACTAGGTTGTGCCTCCTGAAGTTTGAAAGAGACTGTCTGTGTTCCTTTGCTAGGAAAACAATGCTAACATTTCTTTGACGTTTATTATTTTTGAAACAAAACTCCTGGTTTAAATATTCTATTAAGATTTTTTTGTTTAAAATTATTTTATTAAAAATATTTGTGTCTATATGTGCGTGCACTTGAACACAGAGGTCAGCCTCTAGTGTTATTCCTCCATTTGAGTTTTCCCACAGGCTTTACTCTGCTAGTCTGCTTCCTCCTTAAACTAGGCTTGCTTGGTCAAGAACGGCAGGGAAATTCCCGTCTCTTGATCCACAGTACGTGTGCCGCCACTTGTTATAATTATTGTAGATTCTGGAAGTTGAACTCAGTTCTTTGAGCTTGTAGTGCTATGTCCCTTACTGTAGTCTAAGTCCAGTCGGTTTAAACTGAGTTCTTCAGGAAATAAGATGATTATATCATTAAAGTCTGAAAAAGTCTTTGATAAATTCCAAAACACCTTTATGATAAAGGTCTTAGAGATATCATGGATACAAGGTACATACCTAAACATAATAAAGGCAATATATAGAAAACCAACAGTGAATATCAAATTAATTGGACATAAACTCAAAACAATTCCACTGAAATCAGGAAGAAGACAAGACCGTAGAGCTCTCCCTATCTATTCAACGTAGTGCGTGAAGTTCTATCTAGAGCAATAAGACAGCAAGAGGAGACCGAGGGGATAGAAATTGGAAAGTAAGAAGTTAAATTTCATTATGTGCTGATAATATCATAGTATACATAAATGATACTAAAAATTCTACCAGGGAAATCCTATAGCTGATAGATACATTCAGTAATGTGATGGGGTACAAGAATAACTTAAAAAGTCAGTAGCCCTCCTTTATACAAATGATAAAGGGACTGAAAAGAAATCAGAGAAACACCACAATAGCCACAAATAACATAAAATATCTTGGGGTAACACTAACCAAAGAAGTGAAAGACCTGTTTGATAGGGAAGCCTTGTTAACCAATTATCATTAAGTGGTAGGATCAAGTTAGGGTATGGCTTTCAGGGACCTGGAGCAAAACGGGCGCACAGCCTAGGTGCGCTCTCCCTGTTGTTCCCTTGCCGCACAGCTGAGCTTGAGCTTCTTGTTCGAGTTTCGTGAGTTTCCCCCTTATAATAAATAAAAGCTTATCTTTTATCTAGACTGGTTATTTCCCAAATTGACTTAACTTCTACAGTTGGTTCCCGATATGTGAGGCTCAGCTCTCCACAGGCTCTAGCCAGCTGCTGTCAGGCTTCACACCGTTTATTTGTGTATAGAATTCCCCTGCAGAAGCCCTGAGTAGCCACTAGACACAACCCTTCTTATTTTCTCATTAAATGTCTCAGCTGACTTCTGGGTCCAGATTTCTGGCATTTGTGGATGCTCAGGCATGATGCAGACTTCCCTGGTTGTCTCTGTTAGGCCTTTGTGCGTGTGTGGCTGCAGACCAATCAGGGACCTCCGAGGAGCACACAGCCTGTGATTTATACTAAGTAACTATTTTTTAATCTGAGCATATCCTTTAACACTTAACGCTAAAATTCAGATTCAAACTGGCCACACAGCTACAAGCGTGCCATGACAACTATGGTTATTGCACCTATTCCAGCTCAAAGTCAACCACAGGTAATATTTATAAATTAAAAATATAAATCATAAATTTATAATTTAAAAGGGCAAGATTAGGAACAATTTAACCATTCAGGAGTTCAATAGCCTTTTTACTTATACCATTTATGATGTTATGCAAGGTTTATATAATTTCCCTCCTACATCCCTCTATTTAATTCTGGGGATTAGCTTTGTCCTTCATATTTTTTCCTTAAAAATATGGTTTAATACTAGGGTCAAGAGTGATGCACATTTAGAAATGATACAGTCTTTACAGACTGATAATGATCAACTTAAAAGGGACAATCAGCACTCTGGAGAAGGATATAACCAATTTTACAAACAAAGCCCAGTCAAATGAGGCACTTTTAGAAATTATACAGTCTTTACAAACTAAAAATGATCAACTAAAAGGGAAAATCAGCACTCTGAAGAAAGATACAGCCAATTTGACAAACAAACCCAGTCAATGACAGAGGGTGCTGAGATATTGTCTGAAATACTATTGAATGTATTAATCAGACTCTGTCAAAGGGATGTGAAATAAGAATGAGACAGACTTACTGTCTCATCTTTACTGGACAGACTTCATACCTTTGAATACTCAGTGATGGCATTTGAACAGGAGAGCCAGACATTGCCAAAGGCAGTGGTAAAAAGATTTGAAAAGATTGAGGAATTTATCAAATTTGATAACCAGGGACAAAAGGTACAAAGACAAAATGTAGCCTCATCTGTATGTGCCAAAATCTGAGATAATGTACCCAAAGTTATACCTACTTTTCTGGTGATATCATCAGAAGGAACATCTGGCACCAAATACCCTATAGTAGTCAAAAAATATACATAAGAGCCCATACTTATTACTGATCTAAAGGAAATTAAACAAGCAATTGTACCTTATGAAAGACATTTATCCTTCATTAGGGAAATGGTCAAAACATGGACTTCAAGCAACAAAGTAACACCACAAGACTGGATTCAGTTAATCTCAGTGGATCTAGAAAATGGAGCATAGTAACTTTGGAGGTGTTACAAGAGAGAAGAAGCGAAAATTTTAGAGCAACAGGGAAAAGCAAAAGGACTTGAGATTTCCCAAGATCAAATTCTGGACAAGGGACTTTACTATGATCCTTAGGATCAGGCTCTTAACAATGCCCCTATGTAGCACAGCAGCTTTAAATGCTTGGGACAGGATTTAGGAATGAAGAAAGAGAATTGAATCATATATTAGGTTTAAACAGGGTCAGAGAGAACCCTTTAGTGACTTTTTCAAAGAGTAACTAAGGTTTTACAAATAGGGGTAACAGACCCAGAAGCTAGACATGTACTAATTAAATCTTTGTTTTATGAAAATGCCAACTTAGAATGCAAAAAGATCCTTGAGCCTTTAAAGGTCAGATCAGCACCAATGGATGAATGGATCTTGCATACAATGAATGTTGAGACACTTGACTATAGTACTAAAACTTGGGTAGGAGAAGCAATTTCCAATGGTACAAGGAAACATCAAAATACCAAATGTTTTAATTGTGGTAAAATAGGGCATCTGAGAAGGGATTGTAAATAAGGGATTCCTAGAAATAATGTCTCCTCTAGAAATGGCAAAAATGGGAGGACTCAGCCTTCAGGTATATGTAGGAGGTGTGGCAAAGGTCAATTGGACCAATGAATGTGGTCAACAAAAGACAAATAAGGGAACCCAATGTCATTGAGATATTCTTTGGGAGGCTGCACATAGGCCTCCCCTTGATGAACGTGGTCCAATCATTCCCAGTTACTGTGGAGAATTAAAAAAATCCAGTGCTTACTCAAAAAAAAAAATGAAACATACTGTTCTGGATGATGGAATAGAAGTGGAGGATGAATCAGACACTCCAGTAGGACATAGAAAATGTAAATTTTGGCAGACATCTATAAATGATCAAAGACCAAAGTGAAAAGTGTGTATAATGGCATTTTTGTTGAAAGCTTACTAGACATGGGTGCAGAAGTATGTATCATTACTCCAGAATCTTGGCATCCAAATTAGCCTCTTCAAGAAGTAGATGTTTAGTTCCTAGGAATTGGAACCCTTTCTCAAGTGAAACACAGTAGATGCATAGGGTCAGAAGGACAGAAAGGAAGGCTGAGGCCATATGTAGCTAATATTGCAATGAATTTTTATGCGGCCATGACATATAGCAGCAATGGAATATACAGATTAACATTCCTACAGCCCCCCAAACTTATGTTTCTGGGGAAGATATTAGAAGATATTAGAGACAAAGGTCACCAGCCATTCAGGCTATACAAGAACACAAAACAATTGACCAACCCCACATTTGACAAAAGACTGGTCTCCAAAATATATAAATAACTCAAGTAACTGTATATCAAAATATCAAATAATCCCATTAAGAAATTGCATACAGATCTAAGCAGAGAATTCTCAACAGAAGAATCTCAAATGGCTGAAGGACATTTAAGGAATTGCTCACATTCTTAGCCTTCAGAGAAATGCAAATCAAAATGACACTGAAATACTATCTTACACCTATCAGAATGGCTAAGATCAAAAACACTGATGACAGTTTATATTGAACAAGATATGGAGTAAGGAATTCCTGATGGGAATCCAAACTTGTTCTGACACTCTGGAAATCAGTATGGCAGTTTATCAGAAAAGTAGAAATCATCCTACCAACTATCCCACTTTTGGGAATATACCCAAAAGATACTCAATCTTATCAAAAGTTTACTTGTTCATTTCAGTTATATTCATATCAGCATTATTCATAATAGCCAGAACCTTTAAATAACCTAGAAGCCCCTCAATAGAAGAATGAATAAATATGTGGTATATCTACAAAATGGAATTTTATTCTTTGGGAAAAAAAGTGAGAACATGAAATTTGTAGGCAAAAGGATAGAACTACAAAAAAAATCATCCAGATTCAGGTAACTTAGACCCAGAAAGATAAACACATTATGTATTCACTCATAGATGAATATTAGATACAAATCAAGGAAAACCAAGCTACAATCCACACCAGAGAATCTAGATTAGAAGGGGAATCCTGAAAGCAACACACGTGGTGGGTCTCACAAAGGGGAAATGCTTAAGATCTCATGGTTAAAATGTGAGGGGTCGTAAGGAGGAGGTGGGGGGATGGGAACATGAGGGATTGAGACGCCCAAGTGGGTGGAGTGACGAAGAGGGAGAGAATAATGAGAGAAATACCTTGATGGAAGAAGCCATTATGAAGTTAAGAATAAACCTGGTATTAGGGAAATTTCCAGGAACCCACAAGGATGATGTAATCTAAGATTCCTAACAAGAGTGGAGAGGGTATCTGAATTGGCCTTCCCCTATTATCAGATTAGTGACTACCCTAATTATCATCATAGAACCTATATCCAGTAACTGCTGGAAGCAAATGTAATGATTCACAGCCAAGCACTGGTCTGAGCTCCTGGAGTTTAGATGAAGAGAGGGAGGAGGGATTATATAAGCAAGAGGGGTCAAGATCATGACGGAGAAAACCATAAAGGCAGCTGACCTGAGCTTGGGAATTCACAGGCTCTGGACTGTCAGCTGGGGAACCTGCATGAGACTGAACTAAGCCCTCTGAATTTGGGTGACAGTTATGAGGCTTGATCTATTTGATAGGCTTCTGTAAATGGGACCAAACTATGTTTATAGCAGCATTATTTGTAATAGCCAGAACCTGGAAACAACCTAGATGCCCTTCAGTGGAAGAATGGATGAAGAAAGTGTGGAATATATACATATTAGAGTACTACTCGGCGGTAAAAAACAATGACATCTTGAATTTTGCATGCAAATGGATGGAAATAGAAAACACCATCCTGAGCGAGATAACCCAGGCCCAAAAAGATGAACATGGGATGTACTCACTCATAATTGGTTTCTAGCCATAAATAAAGGACATCGAGCCTATAATTCGTAAAAAATCCTAGAGAAGCTATATAAGAAGGTGAACCCAAAGAAAAACATATAGTTATCCTCCTGGATATTGGAAGTAGACAAGATTGCCGGACAAAAAATGGGAATATGGGGGTAGGGTGGGATGGGGGAATGGGGGGATGGGGAAAGAAAAGTGTGAAGTGGAGGATGGGAAGAGCTTGGGGGAATAGGATGGTTGGGATATAGAAAGGGTGGATATGGGAACAAGGAATTATATATCTTAGTTAAGGGAGCCATTCTAGGGTTGGCAGAGACTTGACTCTAGAGGGGTTCCCAGGTGTCCAGGAAGACGCCCCCAGCTAGTTCCTTGGGCAGCTGAGGAGAGGGTGCCAGAAATGTCCAGATCCTATTGTCATACTCATGAATATCTTGCATATCAGCATAGAACCTTCACCTGGCATTGGATGGAGAAAATGACAGAGCCCCACATAGGAGCACCAGACTGAGCTCTCAAGGTCCTGATGAGGAGCAAAAGGAGGGAGATCATGAGCAAGGAAGCCGGGACCGCGAGGAGTGCTTTTACCCATTGAGACGGTGGGCAGATCTAAAGGGAGACCACCAAGTCCAGTCGGAATGGGACTGATGGAACAGGGGACCAAACCGGACTCTCTGAATGTGGCTGACGGTGGAGGAGGACTGAGAAACCAAGGACAATGGCAATGAACATGAACTCTACAGCATGGACGGGCTCACTGTGAGCCTTGTCAGTTTGGTTGCTCACCTTCCTGGACTTAGGGGGAGCTGGGAGGACCTTGGACTAAACATAGTGAAGGGAACCCTGATGGCTCTTTGTCTTTGGAGAGGGGTGGAGTGGGGGTATGGGTGGAAGGGAAGGGAGGGAAGGGGGAGGAGAAGGGGAGGAGATGGAAATCTTGAATAAAAAAATGAGAAAAAAAATTAATAATATAAAAAAAAGAAACTCTGTCTCAAGGCAATAAGGCATGAATGACAGAGGGAGACAATAGACATCTTTGGCTATCGTCAGCATGGATGCCCACATAGTCACATGCACTAGATGTATGCATGCATATATGTGTGTGTGTATATTATATATAGAAATAATAATAATAGTGATAATAAGTTATCTCTGAATATGGTCCTGAAGTAAAATTGTCTCCCTTATTCAGGAGACAAAATAATTAGGTTTCCTTTATACTTGCACCATCCAGTACAGGACACCATATGCAAGGAACTTGATTGACATCCTTTTACTAAATGCATGAACTGAATGGGTGTGCGTGCTGGGAGAACTAACATTTGTTCATGTGTACATGACTACGTGTGTATGCAGGCACACTTGGTGTGTGTGGAGACCAGATGTCACTGTTGAGTGTCTTCCTTAGTCTCCCCCTCATTCATTTGACTCTCACCGAACCTGGAGTTCACTTATTTGGCTAGACTGACCATCCAGGAAGCCTCTGTAACTCTTTTTTCCCTGCTGACCTCGCATTGGGATTACAGGTATGTTCTGTCATGCCAGGGATTTTACATGTGTGGTAGGGAATCCAAACTCATGTTCTCAGGCTTTCAAAGCAATAGCTTCATCAGCCAAGCCATCTTTCCAACTTGAGATTATCTTTGTATTTGTATGCACATTTGCCTGTGTGCATGTCTGTGTGCACATGTGAGGGCACACATGTGTATAGGTGCAAGTAAATGTGAGCACACATGTATTTGGACCCAAGGTTGATGTTGCAAAGTCTTCCTCCATTACTTTCCATCTTACTCATCGAGACTTTATAAGTAACTACCCTATGAGTTGTATATAAAGGTCCCCTTGACCTTCATTGACCAACTTTTAGGGATTTATTTTTATTATTCCTCAATAATCTCTACTTTTACTCTTAAGTGAAGTTTCCTCAGATTTATTTTTAAATGTGATGTTTCCTATAATATGCTATACAGTACTAAGCCTCTAAAATAAAAAGAGAAAACGGAACAGGAAGACAATAGCCAGCTTGATGGCTGTAAAACAAAATAAATTAATGTTGATTTTTTTAAAAAAAAAATGGGACCAGGACTTATCTAGGGTACATGAACTGACGTTTTGGAGCCTAGTCCTTATGGTGAGACACTTTGTTTAGCTTTGATGTGGGGGGGGGGGGGAGTGTCTTGCCTCAACTTGGTATGTCAGATTGTGTTGACTTTCCAAGGGAGACCTTACCCCCTCTGAGAAGTTGATGGGGCTAGGATGAAGAAAGGTGGGGAGGGAACAGGGGAGGGAGCAGAGACTAGGGTTGCTCTGTAAAATGAGAAAAATTTAAATAACAAAAGAAAGATGTTTCATCTTCATTCTAACACTTTAATTGAAAGCTATGAGACATATATTTGATGGATAACTCTAAGACAAGTTTTTTTTTAAATATGATGCTTAACTTAGTCTGTTTATGAAAATGTATTTAGGTGAAACATTAAGAGAATTGTGTTTTAAGAATAATTGCATGTCACATATGTCTTACTGTAAGTATTTGAGTATTATTTCATGACAATCTCAACTTAATTGACTAAAAATGATTAATCAAAGGCAACACGGCTGTACTAGATATTTTATCTAGCTGTAACATGAGAGAATGTCTTACAAGATGGGATTATATATTTATATGCTCATAGTGTCTACAATAACAGGCAGTTCACATTATGTCAATTAGGAAATAGAGAAAAAGGAAATGCAGGAGGGTGTCAGATACAGAACACACTCTTAGTGAGCAATCTCATCCGATTGTCTGTATATATATATATATATATATATATATATATATATATATATATATATAATACATGTGTGTGTAGAGGTTTATTTACTCCTCTGTTACCTTCAGCTTCCCCCAGATCCCCCATCACCACATACTTTTCTTTACTGTCTGTCTGTCGTAGAGTTTTTATTGCTGTGCAGAGACAACATGACCATGGCAATTCTTATAAATGAAAACATTTAATTGCGGTGACTTGCTTACAGTTTCTGAGTTTCAGTCTATGGTAGGGAGCATGGTGTCCTACAGGCAGACTTGGTGCTTGAGTATCTGAGGTAACAGGAAGCTGACTGAGACACTAGGTGGTATCCAGAGAATAGAAAACCTCAAAATTCACCCCCTACAGTTACACATTTCCTCCAAAAAGGCCATACTCACTACAACAAAGCCAGTCCTCCTAATAGTGCCACTCCCTAAAGGAATATGGGGCTCAATTACATTCAAACTACCACACTATCTATCTATCTATCTATCTATCTATCTATCTATCTATCTATCTATCTATCTATCTATCTATCATCTATCTATCTATCTCTATCTATCATCTGTCTATCTGTCTATCTGTCTATCTGTCTGTCTGTCTGTCTGTCTGTCTGTCTGTCTGTCTGTCTGTCTGTCTGTGTGTCTGTCTGTCTGTCTGCTTGCCAGCCTGCCTACCTATCTATCTATCTACCTACCTACCTATCTTTCTACCAATTAAATCTGGTTAGTGCTGTCCTGAATAGATGTGGAGCCATCTACTTGATGATGGAAAAGTTACCAGTTATTGTCATGTCCTCAATAAGAATGATTCTCTCTTACCCAGAAACCACATATTGCCAATAGTTTTTTCTGTAAGTCGTGGAAGCTAGAGATCATCTTCCACATCTATACTGAAATTTTAGAGGGCTTGATCTATGTAGGTATTCTACAAGGAAAAATGGCTGTTGTGATTTTATGAATATAGCAGTCAAGTTGTGTTCAAAAGACAAGGCTTCACAACATTCCTTCCCATGCTACAGCTTTTTAAACTAATCAGTTAATTAATTATTTTTCAGCCTGATCACATTTTCCCTTTCCTTCCTCTTCTCCTCCCAGGCCCTCCACATAACCTCCCTCCTCAATCCGCTCCTTCTCCTTGCTTTCCAGAAAAGGTCAGACCTCCCATATATACCAGCTAGTCATGAAAGAACAAGTTGCAGTAAGACTAGGCACCTCCTCTCTTAATACTGGATGAGCCAACTGAGTATCTACTTTTATAGTCTCTGTCTACACTTAATTTGCATTCCCTGAGTCTTGGTGGTGATGGAGTTAATATAGCTTTTTTTTTTCAAGGCTGAACACCCAATCTCTTATTTTTAGCATTTTCAACTAGCAATACATGTCTCCATTGGTGTTGCCCACTTCAAAAAGAAGTTTCTCTAACCAAGTTTGAGAGTAGCCCATATCAGTAAGTATATACATAAATATTCAAAACGCAATTTTGACAGCATGACTACTTAGTAAAATAACAAAAGCCAGTTCTACTTTGGAGCCTATAACCTGTGCAGTCTTGGGCCTTTGACAAGAATTACAATTCCCTTGTTTTGATCATGCCTCAAGCCCATTTAGAAAATTGCTAGCTGTTTTGTCTCTATACTATTGCTCCAATAGACACAACTTGCCTGGCAAGTCTTCATTGTAATATGCAGGATGGATCATAAAATAAGAAATTAACATAGTCTCTTTTCCAGTAAAGGAATACATATTAGTGCTTCATAATATATCCGTCTTTTCTTCCTTCCTTCCTTCCTTCCTTCCTTCCTTCCTTCCTTCCTTCCTTCCTTCCTTCCTTCCTTCCTTCCTTCTTTCCTCTGTCCCCTCTTCCCTCCCTTTGCCCCCATCTTCTTTTTGTCTAGACAGTGGTGACACAGGCCTTTAATTACCAGCACTCAGGAGGCAGAAGCAGAAAGTTATTTGAGTTTGAGACCAGCCTAGTCTATAAAGCAAGTTTCAGGACAGCCGGGGCTACACAAAAAAACCCAGTCTTGAAAAACAAAACAATAAAAAACAGTGAAATGAAGTAAAATATATCTCTGATAACCTAAAATCAATTTTAGTTACATTAGAATTATATCATTTTTTCTTCTCCTTTTTCTCCCTCCTAACCTTCCAGTTACCCTCTCTATCAATTCTCCCATGATGCCCAACTTTCAAATTGATAGTCTCTTTTCCTTTGAGTATTATTATAGTATGTGTATGTTTGTATGTGCACATTTATGTGTTTATATTTACATATACTTATGTATATAACATACTGAATTTTTTTTTATTACATGGATATTATTTCATTGTTAAGAGAAAGGAAAAAAATGTTGAAAACCCTTGTGCTTGTTTAGTGATTGGATGAGCAAATTGGTACAACCATAAAACAGACCAAATGCAGTAATCAAAAGAAAAAATAATCTATATAAACCACTGGATATATATTATATTATATAATCAATTATATATATGGATATTATATTATATAATCAATCATATAATTTAAAAGATATTTAATGGCTTTATATGTTTAATAATTTCTCAAGGGCAGGATTACTGGAACATAAAACTGCTAATTGGATTTCAAGGACCAATGAGAAGGGGAATAACTTTTGTGTGTTGGGGGGTGAGATTCAGTTTTGTTAGTTTTTTTGTTCTTTAGTATGGTATCGTTCTGTGTAACCCAGGCTAGCCTAATGTTTGGAATCTTTCTGCCTCTGTCTCCCAAGTGCAGGAGTTATAGGAAAGTACCAATATACTAAGTCATTTTTTGCTGTTTGTTTGCATATGAATTTAGGGCTTACCACTCTCCATTGAACAACTGATAAGTGGATTTACCCCTTGGAGACTAAATCCCATCAGTCAGTAGTTGCCTGGAGCTAACTGTCCAGAAATGGCACCCTTATAAATTAGCATATCCATGAATATTATCATTGTTCCTGTCTTATTTATGTAGCCATTTCTAGGAAAGACTACTTTACAGCATATTTCCTTAAATTCTGGCTATCAATACTGCTGAAAATGTCAAAACATTCATTGTAATATTACAACAGAAAGAAAAGAAATCCACAAATGCAAAATTTGTAGGATTGACATTGGCAAAAATAAAACACTTAAAATAAACAAATATATAAGGTGTTGTGATTTTTTAATTTAATGAGACAAATACATATAAATTGTTATTATTTCTAAAAGGAATGTTAAGCTTCTAATTACATCCTTTAGATATACTTTACTAAATGTTTTTGCAGTTGCGTAGGGTGTTTTACATTTCACCTTAGTTCAAATTCCATGTGCTCAGACTAACATAGTTAGTGTGTACCACACTGGGCAAATTCAGAGTCATAACTTTTCCTAAATGTATAGAGACATCACTCCATTTACACACATATTTTAAAGATAATATACTATTTTTTGTCTCTCAATTTTATTTACTATATGCTTAGCCAGAAAAGTAGCATAATGCTTTCTTTAGAATATGCCACAAATCTTACTTTTGTATGTCTTGAGCACCTTGTTTTCTCTTGCTTAGTATTAAAAGTACTCACATACTAATATATATATTGAGATTTTTTTCTTAATGTTATGAATCAGAAACATATTTGATTTTCAAGGAATAAATGATTTAAACAGGAGTAATCACATTTAAATCTATCATCAGATGATGATGAATGGGAAATGCATTACTATTGGTCACAGTTATTTAGAGAAATGGAAAAATGATTGAATATCCACAGCATAATAATGACTGTCAGTGAGTGGTTTAGAGATTTTCTTACTCTCAATTTTCTAACCTGTATGATTTTCATACATAGTTCCACTAAACGTTTTTCAAAGTCACCATTGTTAGTACTGAGACAAGCTAATGCATGACCAAGAGTATACCGTGTGTGTGTGTGTGTGTGTGTGTGTGTGTGTTAAAAAACACATTTGGGAGCAGGAGAGATGGGTCAGCAGTTTAGAGCACTCGCTGGCCTGCAGATGACGTGGGTTCAATTCCAAGTTGCCACATAGTGGATCACAATCTTCTTTTGTTCCAGTTCTGATACTGTCTGGCATCCTCAGGCATCAAGAATGCATGTGGTACACAGACATACAAGCAGGCAAAACTCCCAGACACATAAAATAAAATTTAAAAAATAGTTACATAAATGCATTATAATAATTCTGACCTGTCAGTACCTGATTTAGTAGAAAATAGCCAGTATAGCACTATAGATTTTTCAACAATTACAATGACAATGTAAACAGAAATACTCAGAAACACATTATTGAACAAACATAATCTGTCTTGAAGAAACGAAAACAGTGAAAATAATGTGTCAAATCACAAAATCACTAGGATAATTATTTTATTAGAAAAATTCATTTTCATGTCTAGAAAATGAAGAGAAAAGATACCTGAGGAAAAGATGGTAGACGGTGCCTATCAGGTGGACAGGTAGGAGAGGGGGCCATAGGTACACAGGTGGCAATTCCAGTTCCTTCCTCAGCACTCTGACCTTTGATAAAAGCCTTCTGGGCTTTAACTTACACATGCAGGGTCCCGCTTCTGTATAACTACTCCAGACTGTTCAGATGCTTCAACACTGGTTCTGAACATGTTTAGCTGACGTTTTGATACTCTAAGGAACACTTCATTTAAACTGATCAAATTAGGGGAATGCAACACATCCCATGACACAAAAACACTGAAAATTCAACTCATTCAAGGGAAAATTAGATTTTCATTTGCGGGTCTTCTCCCTTACTTTGTGGGGAACATCATACTTTGATTATGTGTCTGTGTGTGCTCCCGTACATGTGCATGCTCTGTAGCATGTGGCTGCTTCAGTTTTTTTAAACATTGATTTTCCTGTGTCGGAGACATTTTCTGTCTTTTAATTATCAAATTGATGAAGAGAAGTAACTTGACTAAGTCCATTCTGGAAGGCAACATTGCTTGGCGAAGGCTTGGTTCACAATACTAGAACTTAGTAAAAATGAATGTAAGGCTGATAAAAGTGGCCTATAGGAAAAAAATCTAGAAGTGATGTCTGTATTGTTCTTAAGTTTAGGCTCACTTTTTGACTTCTGTGTTTTGAATTTAGTTGTGATATAAAAGTGTTTCTAGGACAAAAGCAACTATATTCAATTTTTGCTTGGATCAGTGTTTAAAAATCAGTTTAAAAATTAATCTAAATGTCTCAAACACAATATGACTATTATGTTTATATTATTCTTATTGTTAGATTTATAAGGCAGTTTAAGGGGATGGGGGCAGAAAAGAAACCAGAATCTGACCTTCAACAGATGGGATTATGTTATGAGGTGAAACTTCTCTCCCATGGGAAATTTGGAGGTCTGACTGGGGAAAAGATGGTGGGAATCCTTTATAGTTATGGGGTTAAAGGCTTAGAAATGAGGACTTTGTTGTGAGAAAGCCTGTCCTTTTTAGAAGTATGGAGAAAGGTCATCTGTAAACTTGTAGGAATCCCTTTGCATGACCTAAGCACTCTATCACTTATGTTACACTATATTCCTCCTGTCTCTTCAGCTGATATAAAAAGGAATTTCATATCACTGTTGCGAGATTTTGAAGGGAGCCATGCACGGTCTCCAGATGATACTGGTTCTTCGTTTCAGAAAAAAAGAAGTATCAAGAATAAGCTCAAAAAGGAGATTGAGGAAAATTTTATTATACCTTCAAAGAAAACTACACAGAGCAGGCTGGCAAAAGCACAGAGAAAGCTATGGCTTGAAGGTAAATTGTCTCTCCAAAGCCTTTCATGACTTTATTCCTAAATCGTGTGTTACTGGATAATCTATGTTTAACCCAATTTAAACATTAGTAAACATTCCTAAATCATGTGTTACTGGATAATCTATGTTTAACCCACTTTAAACATTAGTAAGTCTCTATATATGTCATCATATAGGACATCACAGATATATTGTTTTTGTATTTGTGGATAAAATTTAAAATAAATTCAATTTAATTTTTCTTAGGAGTTGTTTTCCTTTTCTTCTTCTCTTAGAAAATAATACTTTTAAAAAATATTTTTCACTTTGTCAACTCATGGCATTTTTATATTGTAATTTTAAAATATAATGTTAAATTAAAGAGAGAATTTGATAACATAATTTTAACTTGTTTTCTGCAGTTACTATGCTTTATTTTTATATTTTAAAAGTTAAATATATAAATTTCCCAGTAATATTCTTTTGAAAAGGAATGAATTTGACAGTATTGTTTCATTATGTTTTGGTTTTGTCTCTTCCTATCAGAATTTGTGCAGCCTGGTTGAGAAAAGACAGGATATGAGAAAAAGTGAAAACTTTAGTTTCTCAATAAAAGATTAGAACTTTTACATTCAGATTCCAAAAAGAGAGAAATGAATTTTCTGGATGTTTATTTTCGCTAAATCATTAAGTGCATCTGGCATTTCTTAGAGAGTGAAAGGAAATATCTGTCATCATAAATACACATTTTAGATTCTGCCATATACTAATGTATGTACACAAAAATTGGCTGATGCTGAAAGAAAAGGAAAAATTCTTTAGTTATTCATGAAAGCACAAAGCCCAAGTCATTCTTCCTTTAGTGCTTGTTCCCCACGCATCCACATGCCAACTGAAACATCATCTTTTCTTTATTTCTTCTAATAAGATAATTTTATGTAACTTTTACTGGATTTTGAGGGGATTCAAGATGAACAT
The DNA here is from genome assembly GCF_903992535.2 of Arvicola amphibius. Lineage (NCBI taxonomy): Eukaryota > Metazoa > Chordata > Mammalia > Rodentia > Cricetidae > Arvicola > Arvicola amphibius. The sequence goes on from NC_052055.2 coordinate 84,214,133, forward strand.
TAAATGATACTAAGATAATGGATGTCCTGTCTTGTGATTCTTATTCTCACGAGTAAAAATAATTTAAAAGTGGACTCATACAGAATCATTAGGAAAATTGTATTAGAATTTAAGAGAAAATTTTGCAGAGCAGTCCAATTGTTAATATCACCAGATGTCTGGAGAAGAGTGGAGGATAACGGGGGAAAGTCATATCCTTCAGCCACAGAGCAGACAGAAACACAGAAGGGAGGGGAGCCTCATGGCCACAGTGTTAGCATAGCCCCAATGGTCATCCACTTGGTCAAAGGCCACCATAGGAAGGTAGACTCACTTTAAGTTATGCTAGCAAGATAGGTGGAGTAATTAATCATTGTACAATGTATTGTATTTTTCATCCAAAATATGACCTGCCGTAGAGTAGCAGCTGACCTGTGATACACATATGGGGCTTCATAGTTCTGGCTTCTGTTTTACTCATTCAGAAAAGCTTGGCTTTTCCTTTAATTCTCTCTATAGCTTCACTAAGGCATTTCCCAAGCACTTTGAGTTTCCTCAGTATCTGGGACTTCTTTACAGTTCCGCTAAAGCCTCCCTACCATATGCCTGCTTGATTGCTGTGAGTCTGAACTCCATTACAGCATGCCTTGTTTGCTTTCCTTCCCTCTGTCCTGTAATCACCTTCCTATTCTGGGCAGCTTCTGAGCTATGCAGTTTTCATGCCCTGGGTTTTTAATTTTTAAACTGTAATAAAACCTGAGTTGAGTTGTCAAACCTTTTATTAAAGAAAGAACATTATTTCCTGTGTATCCTCACCCTCTCACAATTCTTAGAATACTAGATTCATGGCAATTTCGTAAGATTCCAAAAACATTTTTTTTTCTAACTATTCATTATGTGTGCTTCTTCCCCTGTTTTATAGTTTCAAATGCCTGGAACTTCCACACACAACATAAAATGTCAGAAACTATTAACTGACTGATTGGAAATTCTGGTGCTTTTCCCTGAAGTGAAAGCTAAGAAGAAATAATTAAACAGATTGTGAGACTTCAATGCCTTTGTTTTATCTTATTTTTTTTTATTAAAGTGTTTTGAAACATTTAAAACATCTTCCTTAAAAATAATAGTAAAGTTATTTTTTAAGTAGCATATGTTTCCAATAAGAGTGTAAAATTTATCCTCATATTTATGCTATATTAATGTTATGTGCTCAACCAGTCATGACAAATAAGATCGCATTTAGGAAGATTATTAAGGATTTACTCAAAATAATCTTAAATATTTTAAAATTTACTTGTTTATTGTTTGACTCCAATCCAATATTGTTATCTAAATGTTCAAAAATACTTTGTTAAGTTGGGAGCATAGGCCCCAGCCCCTTGCATCGATCCCAACCCCCAGGCCTGAGAGTTATATTGGTCAGGACTCCAAATCTTAGCAGGCCAGGTCCTGACCCCTCCCTGCGGGGGATGGGGGTGGGGGTGAGGGTGTCAGGATCACTCCCACAGAGTATTTAAATGAACTCTTAAAAGAGGAACAAAAGGTCTGGGTCTCTTTTCCTTCCTCCTAGTGGTTTCTTTTGTTGTCTCCCTGTTCCCCCTCAGGGCCACCCCAGAGTGCAGAACTCCCATTAAACCTGGATATTTCTTAATTTGGCTGGCTTTGATTTGGCTTCATTGGGATTTTGCATCGGCAGAGAGCTCATGTTAGGAAATATTCCTAACAGACTCAAGAACAACAAATTGAGAGGATGAAATAGAAAACGAATGCTAAATAGAAAATAGCAAGCAATATGAAAAGTCAAATTAACAATGTGTAAAATAAAGCAGAATGCATAAGAAAGATGTTTAAAATAAGTACTATGAGACATTTCTGGTTTTGATTCAGATATAATTAATGGAAAATGCTCAGGAGTATATACTACATTTGAAGAGGATCCAAGTTCCCATCCCAGCACACAGATCAGGAAATTCAGAACCACCTGTAACTCCAGCTCCTGGCTTCTGATCTCTGTGGGTTCTTCATTCACATGTACAATCCCACACGCAGATACACTCACACACATAATGAAAATAAAAATAAATATTTTAAATTATTTTTAAGAGCACTGATCAGAAAAAGGTACCAGATGGCCAGGAGCTGGAGTTACAGGTGTTCCTGAGTCTCCTGATAATGTGGTATAGAATCAATAATACTATCTAGCATGATCCAATGGGGAAATATAATGTAAAATATGGGATGGACAGATCCATCTTCAGCATACACAGTATGATATATGGTATATATACCAACACTTCCGTATTTCTGAGTCAATAAGACCAGTGTCTTGGTGAAGAGTTTATACCATTTTGTAGGTATGGAAGTATGGAATGAGAAAGAGTGTCTTATCAAAATCTGCCTTTTATAGAGAGACTGAGACATGGGACCCACTGGGAGAAAAGATAACTTTATAAAAGCATATCTTACAGACAGGAAAGAATTGTTTGTGTTTGAATACTGTTGTCCTTAAAGCATTGTGTCCATGTCTATTACTTTTTAACTTTGCAGCTGCAAATAATTGCTGCTGATATAAGCGCTGCCAGAGCAGGATGTGTCTGGGTCAATATTTAGTTAAGCCTGCTAAAATGCTGAACTCTATGTCTAGAAGAAGGTTATATAGGGGGTGGGAAAGCATATTTGTGGAAGCATAAAGGAGAAGAATGGCAACTTTTATAATGATCATGATGCATTTCTTAAAATATGATGAGCTTCTTAAAAGTCAAAAATAGGAGCCAATAATACAGCTGTCGTGTAAGCCTGGTAGACAAAACTCTGCTAAAGTATAAATATAGATGGCTTGAGCTATTCAGGGCCACTTGAATGCAATCCACTTGGTGTTCAGAATTTTTCCTTGTACTGACTCCTCTTACCTGTCTCAGAACTTGAACCTGAGCTGAGGCTGGATCTGAGCACTGATAGCTTATCTTAGAGAAGGCCTCCAAAGTGGTACAGACTCTCGACCAAGACACTGGCCTTATTGACTCAGAAATACTAAAGCCTTGGTATTCAGGGAAATTGCAATTATCTACACGCAACATTTTATATGCTTATAGTTATAAAGAAATTTAATAAATAATCTTTTATATTTTACAAATTTTAAATCTAATTGAAATGATTATAGAGTATTAATTAATGCAATTATGTTATCTAAAATAGTATAGAAATCAGTTTCTTTTATCAGTGCAAAGTTTTGAAGCATTTTTCTTTTTTCTTCAGATCACTGAACAACTAAATACTAAATGCTTGTTAACTTAAGACATTGAAATATTATAAAATATTTAAATATATAAGATATAAAAAACATTTCCATCCAGGTGGTAGTGGCACATACCTTTAATGCCAGCACTCAGGAGGCAAAGGCAGGCAGATCTCTGTGAGTTCGAAGCCAGCCTAGTCTAGAAGAACTAATTTCAGGACAAGCTCTAAAGCTACAGTGAAACCCTGTCTTGAAAAACCAACCAAACAAATAAACAAATAAAAAATCCATTTCTAGTGAAGTGAAAAATATAAAAAGAGATACAATTTCATAATTTGGAAAATTATTAATAATTTTTTTGTTTATTTTCTAATTAGTATGTTGTAGTTAGCCTGAAAACGGCCCATATACCCTGAACCTTTCTTATCCCGTGACATGCCTATTTTCCCAACTGCTAGACATTTATAAAATCTGTCGTACACTCCTTCTTCATGCCCATTAGTTAGCCAGGACAGATTGTAATTTCAAGCTCTCATTAATAGAATGAGACAGTTACCATGTCTTTTAATGTATAGTGATGGAGAAAACCCTAGACACAAGTTCTTGCTAGTTCAGTTTGGGGTGAGCAAATCCTTTTCTGCAAAACAAATTTGCTTTGTTTTGGTTATTTGTACTTTGTTCATGTCTTTCTTCATGTGATACTTCTACAGATTCATCCGACAATTAAAATCCATCATGTTCAGAGATACCCTCCTTTTGAGGAATAACATTCAAAACTTTGCTACACTGGCTCTCATGGCCTTGGATGAACTACAGACTTTGCTGGTTAATGATTCCAGGATAGACAGTTTATCAACAATGCAAGAAGGGCAGAAGAAAGTACTCTGACAGACTGGTCACTCTTATGCACAGATATGTGTAAAATACACAACATGCAAAGTACTTCTTGGTGGTCTGGTCATCCCACAGGCTGGAAGAGAGTAAATAAAGAAATGCTCTTGACGTGAATTGAGTATTGGGAATTGATCTGTAACTTCATAGGTAGGTGTCTTTGATGATTTCTGAGCAGCATGCTGCTAAGAAGCACTAGGGCACTGCCCTAACAGGGAATCTTTCAGGAAGAGACAATATGAAGGGAAGCAGTATACAAGTTCCATTAAAAGGGTATTGTTAAGCTAAGTTTCTAATTGATTATTAAAGCTATGCTTGTGGAAAACCCTACCTTCATCTCTCTATAATACCCTCCTTTTAACTCATCCCCATTTCTAAGTTTCAGAATTCAGTATCATAACGAGTGAGAGACAGACATTCATTTGAAATTGACTGATCTGATAGGGCAAAAATCTGCTTGTGACCCTTTAAAAGGGTAGAGGGAAGGATTTGGAATGGAAAATTGCTACAGCCATAGGGTCTGCCAGTGTCCTTATGGCAGGCTTTCCCTCCTGAAATTGTTTACTCTGGGTAAGACAGACTGTCTTTCGAAGATGACTGAAAATAGTTGAGTAAAACCATCTGTAGTGCTGTTGGAATCACGTGTTACCACTGAGGCACTCTTAACATCACAAGCCCTAAAAGCCATAGAAAGAGATGGAGAGCGGGGACATAAAAAAAGTGGAAAATGTAGGTGTCAAAGAAGTGGGGGAGCAAGAGGTTTGACACTGTTCCTGCCTGAGGAGAGTCATTGTCAGTAGTCAGTAGTTCTAATTCTGCTAAAGGAGAGATTCTCTGGTTATTTAACATTAATTAAGATGGTTTTCACTTGATATATTGATTGTGATGGTTCATGAGCTTACTGTCACACATTCATGGAGGAATTTTGAAAAATAATAATTAGAGGATTATAAACAGACTGTGAAATTACAGAGTAAATCTGAGAGACTGCCAGAGAAGGTGGAGGGAGGGGGCAGAGTGAAGCAGGAGAGACCATGGGCTGATGGGACTAAGTGGTACAAAGTTAATTCAGGATGACAGTGATTAATTCCACTACCAGAGTACTGCACCAAAGTGAACTAGCAAAAACAGCTTCAAAGGAAGGGAACAGGAGAAAAGAGAAGACTAATGAAAAGAATTGTATTTGGGGTGAAAAGGATGATGGTCTCTTAAGAGGTTTTGGGAGATCTTACATAGAACATTTTGCTTGGATATAGTGAAAACTTCAGTACTAAAACCTTTAAAAGACATGATAAAAGCATACATATAGGTATAATAAGAAGAAAATATTTTATCTAAGAGAGGAACGCATACATGTACAGAAGGAGGCTTGTGTTTGAATTATTGGTCTGGGACATGTGCCTTTGGGCCCCATTTCCAACCAGTTAGGATTTGTTGGTGCATAAGAGCATAACTCAAGGAGGAGGGCAAATTCCACCCTTAGGAGTATTTAAATCTAGTCTTTGATTATTACAGCAGCAAACAAATAGAGCTGGTCTCCTATTTGATGTTACACTGATTTGAAATTTCTTTTACGTTGTTGGTTTCTCCTTTTATCTTTTCTCTGTGTTTTTGAGAAATAATGAGACAGAGAACTTAATTGGTGTGAAGAAGGCGTCAATACTTCTGTTTTAGTTCTGAGTCCTGAAAACAATGTTTAGAGTGACAGAAGGAGGGAGGAGTTGGCTGGCCCGTGGCTAATTAGTTCCCCTTTTAGAGGTCACACAGACAGCTTATACGATTTTATGAGAGCAGATCTCTCTTTAACTGTTTCATGAGAACAAAATGGGCAATGTAGAAAGGGTAGCAGCATGCCTCACAGTAGGGTCTATCCACAGGGCCAAAATAAAGTTTAATACATGGAAAAGATTCAAAACTTAAGTCTGGAGGTAATAACAACTTTGTGGGGAATATTAAGAGTCAAAGTTAGTAAGGAAAATTTTTACATGAAGATTAACTTTTGTTTAGTAACTTTACATGCAATTATATAACTGGCTGGACTATGTCCCAAAGTTTTGTAGAAAGATAAGGAAACTGTACTTAGATATTAGTTACATCAGATACCTGCATAAATAGCACATACCTGGAAGCACTGTAAAAGAAGTGTGTAAAATTAAACATCTAATTGCCAATTAAAAATTTTTATAGGATTGCTTAGCAAACTTATCAAAGCATTACTTGGTTATCCTGAACAATTATTCAAAACTATCAGTATTATGACAGAATCTCTGTAAGTCTTCTTCAATAAGAGGGTACGGGTCCTTAGGATATGGATTCTGTAATTAGATTTACAGAATTGGACGCCAAGATATGCAGAATGACTTATATATTAGTCATTCAGATGAAATAATTAAGTACTATGGAACAAACAATAGTAATTTCTACATGAAATAGTTTACCGCTTAGCTGCTTTTAAGTACATTGTGTCTCTTTTTCTGGTCTATTCTATAGATCATCTTCTCCCTGTTGCAGAGTCAGTACAGAGGGTTTAGGAGGAAATATTTAGATAGCCGTACTTTGATCTGAAATGAGTAGACCAAATCCCATTTCCATAGTTATCTTTTCAGTAAAATAAAACAACTTCCAAATATTATCCATACCCCAAAGAGATCTGAATCTCTGTAAGACAGGAGCCTGTGATCTACACATGCAAAACCATTTCTGTGTGCTAAGATTGGGAGAGTCAATCTGGACATGTTAGCAAGTGTTTTATAAGATATTTCTTTAAGGATGTAAAGTTGGCAAAAATTTAACTACTTGGAACCTGGGTGCCATTAAATAGAAAACTATAAATCGATAAAAATACAAATAGAATTATCCAAGCTTGATTGGACAGAAAAAAAGGCAAAATATAGACAAAAAGCAAAGGAATCCCAAGAGTAGAAAGAGTCCTATTTTAATAAAGGAAATAGGCTTGAATACATCATCAAAATTAAAAGACATTCGGGCTTTGAATGTGGTTGCAAGTAGGAATTGAATGGTAGAAATGAGAAGGATTAATGAGCTGGGAGTTACATGGAGTGAGCATTTTGGAACCATTCTCCATTCTGTTTTATGTTATTTAAATCAGGTTAACTATTAAAATTGAAAGCTCTGAATTTGGGCTCCCAATGGTCATTGTGCAATGTATATTGAGGGCAGATTTTGATTCGGGCTAGTCATCATGCCAACCCTATCATTATGCTCATATTACCTCTTTAGAGGATTCTCTTTGTCCAGGTTGGTCATCTAGATACCAACCAGTGATGTTTAAGAACCAACCACTATTGTCTACAAAGGATAGTGTCAACAAGGAAGACAAATTTCTTCAATGTTTCTAAGCAGTGCCATGAAACAAAGATATGGTTGCAAGGTAGTCATAACAAGGAGGTAATACAAGGTAGTCATGGCAACAGGTGGTCATAATAACCTTTTGAAATGAAGTCATGGTTGCTATTTCCTAAAACAGGCAGTATAGAACCATTTTTAGTTAAGATTACAGATGGGGAATAGCCCAATCCCTAGAAAACAGAGATTTAAAGGTAAACAGGGACGAACCTTCTTGTCTTTACTCTAAGATGGCTTTCAAGCTTAAAATGGAGGTAGGCTAGGTTACCAAACCCTCCCCAGGACTTGTCATGCTAATAACTCTTGCCTTTACCTTTCCTGCACATCTCTTTCAAGATACCACTCAAGGATTTCTTCACATTCTTATACTTGCATGCTAGACCAATCAAACTACTGATACATATTTGGTGTCTTTAAGAACCCACTGAATGGATCCGTTGAGTGCTTTGCCTGACTCCACTATGCAGCTGGCAAAGGTTATATAAACTATAGTAAAATTTCCATAAAGACAATTAGATATAATTCTTAGATCCAGCAAGGTTTTGTTAATGAAAACAGGAAGCAAAATTGAGTAGTCAGTTCAGAATAAATAAATACAGAAAGAAAGAGAGAGAGAGAGAGAGAGAGAGAGAGAGAGAGAGAGAGAGAGAGAGAGAGAGAGAGAGAGAGAAAGAAACAAAATGAATCAGTTTCTCACTTGGCTAAAAGCTAGAAATGTTTTTGAGGCTTCTTATAAGATGATATATGTGAGAAGCCAGAGATCCTGAAAGTGTGTGTAGTCTTAAATCTCTGATCTCTAATATAAACAATCTAGTGTTACCTCTAAAGAGGGGGAAATGGTAAAATGACAGTAAAGGTATGTTTTCAAAAGGTTCCTTCTTTTCAAAAGAATAGAATATCAGGACAGAAATAAAACTTAACATTCCCATTCATTGGGGTCAATTGTTCTCTGATGTTGTCATCACTAGAAAGACAGACTCATCTTAAACCCTGTGTAAGCCATGACTTATAACAATAATTTACTGTTACTAGAGATTTCAAAAAGTTAGCATATGTTAACTAAATTGCAAGGAAAAAGTACATAATAAAGACTAAGTTGTTAGTGGAGGCTGCTTGTTTGGTTCCCAGCTACCCAGATCCAAAATAACCACACAGAAATGGCATTAATTAAAACAATGCTTGGTCAATCACTTAAGCGTATTGCTATCCAGCTCTTATATCTTAGATGAATCCATTTCTATTGCTATGTGCATTGCCACATTGTTGTGTCCTACTGGTAAGGTTCCTATCTGGTCTCTTTCTCCTGTGGCAGCAACACGACTTCTCTTCTGACTCTGTGTACTCTCTCTCTCTCTCTCTCTCTCTCTCTATATATATATATATATCTCTTCCAACCTGGCTATATTATTTTAAGCCATTGGCCAAAAGCATCTTCTTTACTAACCAATGGCAACAAAACATATTCATAGCATACATATGGGAATCCCACGTCACTGAGGATATTGTGATAGTGTTCTTTTACTTTTTCAAACAAAGATGGCTAGGTTGACAAAGTCCTCTATTTCTTGAGTCTTCCCCATCTTTTGACATGTCTATTTGCATAACCCCTAGACATCTCTGAGTTCTAGAACATCCTTTCTCTTCTTGCATGATAATCTGGTCCAGTCAGATTATGAAGGCAAGTTCCCACCAATGGGATAAGTTAAAGTCAAAGACACAGGTTACGTTGAGCATACGTGCTCCATAAACTTGTTCTTTTTTTGTACAAAAGTAATACGTTCCTGGATATTTTTACTAAGCCAGTTTATTTCTTTTTGTGACACTAAGATTATTCTATTCCGATATAATTTTTTGCCACCATTGGGTGCCTAATTATCCACATTATGACAAACAAAACATTACTTTGGGGGATATTGCTGCCTCTAAAAAGCATATGTAAATATCAGGGCTGAAGACTTATTGGCTTAAAAGTCTCAAAAGGCAGAAAACCTATGTCAGGAAATATGACTTGGCTGATAACACTCCTAGCTGTAGAGTTCTAATAAGATCAACATAGTAACCTCCACTAGTCTTTGCCACTTTGAGACTACAGGAGACCTTGCCTGAAGAGGGAATCTGTTCTCCCCTCAATAACCTTTTCTGCCCTATAAAAGTTCCAAGACCCCTGCACACCTGCACACAGTCACTATTTCTACAAATCCTTCAATTATTCTGATGAAGTGACAATTCTGATCCTGTAGACATTAGTCATCTTCTGTTTACTTTCACATTGCCTCTCTCAGTCCTGATATAACAAGGTCCATTTCCACCTTCTAAAAACCTGGGGAAAAAATCTGTATCTTCTATCTTATCCTAAACTGGGAAAGAGTATTTGCATATTTTTACAAGAATCCCTTGGATTTTGTGAGATGATGACCAGGAAAAAATGAATACATAAAACCAGCTACTCCTTGTGACCTTACCAAGGATTCTGCAATCTACTTAATAAAATTCAAGAAAGTTGGGGAATATGCTGAACACAAAGGAAGCATACACTTAAATTATCCATTCACTTTAGGTTTCAGGAGATGAGACTGAAGGAATTATCCTTCTTAATTTGAGTTTCTGGCAAACTGAACACACCATTTCTCTCCTTACAATGCTCAGTGTAATAACTATCAGCATAAAAGATGAAAATTATTTTTTAAATGTTTGTGTCATGTACTTGCAGACACATTGTATAAGAACATTCTAAATCAGCCCCAGATGAGATGAGTCTAGGCCAAGTTCCTCTCTCCTCACCATCACCCCCACACCCCAGCTTCCTGAATCAGAGGAACACTGAGAACACTAAGTACATAACACATCTGAATGGCAATAAAACAGAAAATAAAGAACTACTGAATTTAATTCAGGCCCAGCTCTCATTCAGGCTCTATTTGGTTGGCAAATCTTTAAAAAGAAATAAAGAAAAAAGAAAGATAGAGAGAAAGAAAAAGAAAAGGAAAGAAGGTGGGTGTTTACCTCGTGTTAGAAGTAGCAGTTGAGTTCGTATCAACAAACTAGATGTGGGCTGAGGCTGTGAGAGGTGGCAGTTGAAGGCACTGTGACAGCATTGAAAAAGCTTAGAGATGACAGCATGACACTGAGGGACTCAGCAACTCCCAAGCATATGCAGGCATGTACTGCTGCTTTAGCACAAAAGGAGAATAGAGATTCCTAATGAGGAGATGACTCATGGAGGAAAGGCTGCATTATGCTGTGTCCTCAGTGAAGGAAGGGAAGGAAATGTACTCCAAACCAAACTGCTCAAATGAATCACTGGGAAATGATGGGATAAACTTAATGTAGCTGGAGTATTCACTGACATGAAAATGTGGCTTCATGATAAAAAGTCTGCATATCTCTTAAGGTCTCATTCTAGAACAGTTTGGAACACATACACAGACACACAGACACACAGACACACAGACACACAGACACACAGACACACACACACACACACACACACACACACACACACACGTTCTAATCTTCAACAAAACCTGGCTTGCAATTCTAGCTTTATCCCTAATGTATAAGTCTGGGAAATGGATCCCCTGGACCCTGAGCATTAATTTTTATAACTGCTTCAATCGCATTAGCTTTTCTTGTCGACCAGAAAAGAACCTGGTAGGGAAAGTGAAGTCACAAGAAATAAACCAACAGCGATGATTTTATTGTCAGAACAGGCATTTTTAAAGTTCATCATAAATTGTTCTCAAAGACCAAAATTTAACACAATTTCTGACTTAAAATACATTTTAAAAGCTGTGTGTGTGTGTGTTTATGATTTAATGCACCTGTGTGTGTCTACTTGTAGAGGTCATAAGAAGGCATAAGGTTTCTTGAAACTTTAGGTTCGTGTAGTTATAAGGTAGAATGGATTCTGGGCACAGAACCCATATTTTCTGATAATGTTCTTAACTGCTAAGGCTGCTCTCCAGTCCCAAGAACTATTTTTTTTTAAAGGTACTTGCTTGCTTATCATGCACTGTAAAGCACAAGTGAACTATTTCTTACATACTTACCACATAGAGCATGTAAAAAAGAAGATGCAGCCAAAGAGCTTAAACACAGTAGGTTATCTGACATGAAACACCCCTATTTGTTCACCCTGAGCCCTTCTTAGTAAATAGATCCTAAATCAATTCCTTTTTTATAGGGTTGCATTTTACTGTTGTTACTGTACTGGAAAAAACATGTAGATGGAGCTGGGGAAAGGATGTTGGTACACAGTCTTGAGAAGCTGTTGAGAGAAGCACACTGAGTAAATTAGAAAAGATTAGACACCCAGATTTCAAGGAAGCCCTAGTTCGTGATAGTCTTCAGCGGTAATTTACCTGTTGACTTTGGTTAATTGTCATGGAGATAGAGCAAAGTATGGGTCAGCCTTATCTCCTCTCTTTCAGCTGTGCACAGAACCATTCTGATCTCATTGAAAACTGAAGACAAGATTATGAAACAGCTGCGTGGTAGTGGCACATGCTTTTAATCCCAGCCCCAAGGTGGAAGAGGCAGAGGGATCTCCAAGTTCAAGTTCAGTCTGGTCTATAGAGTGAGTTTCAGGATATCCAGTGCTACTCTGAGAAACCATGTCTGGGAAAACCAAAAATCAAAGTCTAACCGACCAACCAAACTAACAAAAAAATTAGGGAACATTGGAAACATCTATATCTGACATATAAAGACTACTCATAATGGCTTCAGTACACAAAGATAGTTCACAGGCATGCCATGTTGAACTGTGCATCTAAGGGCATGTATATTGAGTACTGCAATTAATGAGGAAGACATTTCAGCTTCTTATTGAATGCTGAACATTCTTGTTACCATTACCGTCTGTTTTGTTTTTACCTATGGTGACCTTTTTCTTCTTAAAAGTTTATAATAACAGTGATGGTCTTGCAAAATAAGTCTGTCTGAATATCATTGAGATGCTTAAAGGAGACTCCGCTCTCCACAAAATCGGTCAGTGATTTTGCAGAAGGTTCTACAATAATGAGGTAAATACTGTGCAACCTATGGTATTCACCATGGTATATGCAGCTACAGAGAATTTAAAACATGGCAAGGATGATTAAGGGGTCAATTTTATTTTATTTTTTTGGTTTTTCGAGACAGGGCTTCCCTGTAGTTTCTAGAGCCTGTCCTGGAACTAGCTCTTGTAGACCAGGCTGGCCTCGAACTCAGAGATCCTCCTGCCTCTGCCTCCCGAGTGCTGGGATTAAAGGCGTGTGCCACCACCGCCCGGCTAAGGGGTCAATTTTAAAAATAATGTTATGGTATATCTTTTAAATTTCTAATAAAGTTGCTGAAGGAGCTTTGTGAGTAAGTCATTAAACAGTACGTATCATTAAGGATTTTAAATTTCAAAATAAAGTAAATAGAAAGGTTTAGGTTTAAAAAACATTTAAAGTCTTAATACGAAGCTCCCAGGAGAGCCTGTGAAACTCTTTCTCATGTGTAAATAAAAATAAAAGTGTATCAAGTTGCCATAAAATAGTCCTCCTCTTTCTAATGCTGGAAAATTAAGCTCTAATTTCAAAGCACTGGGGGAGAACTGAGGCATCAGAGTTGACATTTACATAAGAGCATGACCCACCAGGGTCTTTATAATAAAAGCCTGTTCTGCTTCTGTTTACATGGAGCCACACACAAAAGAATTAGGAACTAAGTGAAAACACTTTTAATAGTAATCTTTATGGATTCAGGTAGGCAGAACGGATATTGGAACAAGATAGCAAAGAGAAAATAAGGACAGCTTTTTTCTTCCTACAAAAAGGATTAAAAAATATACATTATTGTTATTATACTAATTTTTATTATTGCTATTTTAAATTTCTTTTGAGAATTTCATAAGTGAGTATTGCATTTACATCATTTCCATCCTCCTCCTCAGACCTTCATCTATCGCAGTGTCCCTAAATTTGTGATTACTTTTTAAAAAATCATTATTTTGACATATGTAGCTTATATGGTGGTTTGAATGAAAATGGGCCACATTTGTTCATGTTAATTGAATATTCAATCCCTAGTTGGTGGAAGTCTTTAGCAATAATTAAGAATGTACTAAGACTGAAAAAGTACGGGATAAAACCGGACTCCTTGAACATGGCGGACAATGAGGGCTGCTGAGAAGCCAAGGACAATGGCACTGGGTTTTGATCCTACTGCACGTACTGGCTTTGGAGGAGCCTAAGCTGTTTGGATGCGCACCTTCCTAGACCTGGATGGAGAGGGGAGGACCGTGGACTTCCCACAGGGCAGGGAACACTTACTGCTCTTTGGACTGGAGAGGGAGGGGAAGAAGAGTGGGAGTATGGGGGGAGGGGGAGGGAAATGGGAGGCAGGGAGGAGGTGGGGAGGAGGCAGAAATTTTTTAATAAAAATAATAATATTAAAAAAACCAAAAAAAATCAAAAAACAAAACAAACCAAACAAACAAACAAAAGAAGTAGGGCCTTAGCGGAGGACTTGTGCCACAGAAGTTGAGCTTTAGAATTTAAAAACCTCATGTTATCTCTAGTTAGTTCTATCTCTGCCTGCTGCCTGTGGATCAGGATGTAAGCTCTTGCCTACTCCCCCAGCATCATTTCTGCCTGCCTCTTGCAATACACCCACTGAGGATGATCATGATCTTTAGTTATCTGTAATCATGAGATCAAATAAACTATTTTATACATTTCCTTGGTCATGCTGCTCTTCACAGAAATAGAAAAGTAAGTCAGACAGTATAGAAATAACACTTAATGATGAAAAATATAGAAATCACATAGAATTTTGCTGTGCAAGACCGATTGTTCATTTCATGGTTGTCATACTGCCGAAATAATCACACAGAAAACTATATTATTTAAACCACTGCTTGGCCAATGACGCTAGCATATTCCTAGCAAGCTCTTACATATTAAATAACTCATTTCTATTAATTTATATTTTACCACGAGGTTCATGGTCTACTGGCAAGGTTCCAGCTGGCAGCTTGTGCCTTTCCCTTCTGGCAGCTAAATGGTGTCTCTTGACTCTGCTTTCTTTTTCCCAGCATTCAGTTTCATTTTCTCTGCCTACCTCTATTCTGCCGTTTTATAGGCCAATAACAGCTTCTTTATTAACCATTCACGGCATACAGGGGGGAATCCCACAACAGAATATATTATCTATAAATATAACTTATGGCTAATTTAGTTATACAAATTTATAAATTCATCGAGCCTACTAAACATATACACACATACTACTTGTACTCTTATAATTTTTAATATTTTTATAGTTAATAAAATTGCAATAACAATTTTATGATCATGAAGGATTATGACAAACCCATATTGAGTATGCAACAGAACATCGGAAGAACACGTGAAGGACTGGAAAGATGCTCAGCTGATGAAGTTATTGCTACATAAGCATGAAGACCTGAGTTCGATTCCCTAGTGCACCTGTTCAAAGCCCCGGGTGATGACATATGCTGTAGAGGTGGAGACGGAAGATATCAAGCTCCCTGGCTAGTCATTCTAGCCCAATTAGCTGGCCTTAAGCCAGTGAATGATTCTCTTTCGGTAAAGGACATGGAAGTGTTTGAGAAACACACTGGGTTGTTTTCTGGCCTCTGAACACATGTGTACTTGCACATATACATATAAGTACATTCTCCCACACATACTCATGAACACACCCACATAAACTTATTTGCCCACATGTTAACCTATTAATACACATGCGCGTGCTCACACACACACACACACACACACACATACACACACACAAGTATACACATCTCTCGCTCTGCATTGATAATAAAGTAAATAAAGATGTGCTGAATTTAGCAAACCATTTTTTTGTATATTGAGTCAACATATTTTCTTATTTTGATTAACTTTTCCACCTCCTCTTGCCACTTATTTTCTAAGTTGTAGTGGCATTTCAATTGTATTTTAATAAATAAAACTTGCTTGGGGATCGGGAGAGTAAAACAACCATAGTGGTCCGCCTTACAACCATGCAGTGGTAACACACATCTTTAATCCCAGTAGCTACATTAGTTGCCATAGAAACTGGGCAGTGCAAGCCTTTAATCCCGGTGGGGCATGTCTTTAAACCTGGTGGGGCATGTCTTTAAACCCAGAACTAGAGAGGATTATAACATGGGAGGAAACAGCACTCAGACACAGTCTCATTCTGAGATTGCCATTTTCAGACTGAGGTCGAGATAAGAGCCAGTGGCTGGCTGCTTTGCCTTTTGGAGCATCGGGTTGAGCACCAATTTCTCTCTCTGAGTTTTTATTAATCATGCTTTACTAAGTGGCTTACCATTTAATTAATGAGTGGTATAAACTATACTTACTCTCACAAAATTTATACAGGAATAGTCATAGCTTAGTCACCATTTTTTAACCAATGCCCATTTTTTTCTTAATAACTTCATTAGATCACCGAGTAAAGTCAGAATAAATGACTAACAATTAATTTTGATATTGTTGCTTGATCTACTTCATAATATGTAGTTATGCAAATTAAGAGAAGATAGAGTAACTAAAGATTCTAATTTTTCAAAGTCATCACAAATACATGGCAAAATATAGAAGAAACTATAGACTGTCTTAGAAAAGAGATAATCAGAAAATGCAAATGCAGGAGTAATGCACTAAAAGTCTGGATTTGGGAAAGACTGAGTTCATTCAGGGATTCGGCTGAGGGATTGAGTGATAACTCTAGCATGTGACTAATTTTATTCTTGGTGATGTTTTATTATAAATACTTTTTCTGACAGAAAATTCGGTATACTCGGCAATAGACACGGAAAAATACTCTGTTTAACATACTTATAAGGTATTAAAATCATTAAGACATATTTTACTGTGTGTCTAAATGAGTAACTTCCATTTACTAATATAAATAAAAATCATGACTAAATATAAGAACAGTATTTTAAACTTATACACTGTCTGACAAGAAAATGGATTACAAAGAGGGGTATTTAGCAAAGTTAATATATCACATTGAACAAAAAAGTGTAATAAGATGTTCTGTACTGTTATAATTTCCTAGCTGTCTTCAATAATCTTCATCCTTCATTTTTTTCTTTCTTTATTTTGAACAATAAATGGTTTTGTCGTGCAAAATGGAAAAAGCGGTATGAAAATAATAGACACTTATGTGTTGTAGATGAGCTACGGATGGGCTACATGACTGTATCCTGAATTCTAGTATGTACTCTGGTGTACAGCAAATAAAACAATGTCAGCAGGCGTTTTAGTCATGCAAGGTTGTGGTGACAAGCTTCCAGAGACTGGATAAGTCTTTATGCATATATATTAATTGTAAATGAGTTATTGCAGACTTAAAGTTTAGTTATTGGGGATTATTATATATACATACACATATGGATATATATCCCTATCCTGTATATATATACCAATATTTATTCTTATATAGCTTCATATTTTATTTATACATTCATGTTTGTAACTATTCCTCTTTCTAAGTTCCTTACATCTGAACAGCATCTACATTTATGTAATAATAATTCCCAAAGCACTGAACTAATTTAAAAGTGTGCAGATGGTGTGGTCTGGTACTTTCATTCTAGACATTTGATTTTTTTGCATTAGAAAGAATAAAAATAGCAGCTGTTTATAGGTTTAATATTGCAAGTTAAAAATGCCCAAATAGCATTTCATGTTAAGTTTTTACTTCATAAAATAATTTCAGATGCGAAAATCATGGACTGGGAACACATTAGAATGCTTTCCTAACATGTGTGTTACCCAAAGTTCATCTCCAAAAATTAACTAAATGCATAAAAAGATTTTCTCCTCATTTGTTTCTTAAATCTCTTTTCTTTATACCTTTTTGTCATAAATTAGCTATTATTGTTATAACAGATAGCCTAGAGTTAATAGAATGTTATACATAATGACTTTAAGGATGTGAAAGAAGTCCATCAGCAAAATAACTCCAACTAAGGAAATAATAAAATGGGTGGTCTTACACATTTATTTTCTTTCACTGACATTTCCAAACATGATAATTTATTTTTTCAGTGTTGTACATTTTAAAATATTTTATAATTTTATTTTCCTATATTTTGTGGTGTGTTTTATGTGAGCATACCTGTGTGTGTGTGCATGTTGTGTGGAGTGAGTGCATGTGTCACAGGTGACAGTTTCTTCCAAGATTAAAACATTCTGTCATGTTAGAAGCTCCTTAAACAGTAGGGCAAACAAATCAAAATAACTTCCACTAGTCCCTAAAGCAGACCATATTCCCAAGGCCTCTCTCTGGGAGAAACCCTGAGATGATAAAGCTGAGCTTAAAGATGACTCTCAGAGAAGCAAAGCTTTAAAGAATGCTCTGAGACCAGACTAGATGCCTAGTAAAGGTTTAGACCAGCTGACCAAGCCAGAAAGGACATTCTCAAACCTGTTGAGCAGCCTTCAAGCACTTCAGTGTGCTCCATGTTTGGTGAGCTGGCACACATGCTGCTCTGGACTTTGGCGCTACATTGGTCTTCCAGTCATTTGTGCTCCTTTGAATAACCCTTCACCTCTTTCCCAGTAAGTAACCCTAATAAAACTCTTTGGTTCAAAAAGTTGGTACTTTTACTTGTCCTTGCCTTTCCTATCTGAGTGAGAAGATGTATGTTGTATCTCCCCAGGAAATGCTTTGACACACAGCATAGTTGGTACTTGAAAAGGGACATGACAGAAACAACTTCCTTTCACAATGTCTTAAAAAAGTTTTCATCTTTTAAATCTTAAACTTGATTGTTGCAGTTATTCCAGGATGTTTTACAGGTTTTGTTTGTTTTTTTTTTGGGGGGGGGGGTTTTGAGGGTATTGTGTTTCACCAATTTTATTCTAAGTCCACTTGCTATTTGTACATATAAAAGAAAACTGATATTTGTATTTTGTTACTTAGCCACCAGTGTTTAACAAGTATGAGACTTTCAGGTGGAACTTTTAGGGACAGATACTATCATATCATATGAAAATAAAGACAATTTGATTTCTTCCCTTCCTTGTTATATCCTCTTGATCTCTTGTCAGTTGGCTTATTTCTCTAGCTAAGACTTAAAGTACTATATGGAACAGGTATGTATGGTGGTCTTCTTTGCTTTATCCTTAAAAAGCACATATGAGTGAGTACATGATAATTACAGAGAACCTAGACAACCATGAGGACCTTAAGAGAGACAAACATGAATCTAATCTACATGGAAAGTAGAAAAAGACAAGGTCTCCTAGGTAAATTGGGAACATAGGGACCATGGGAGAGGGTTGAAAAGGAGGGGAGAGGAGAAGAGGGGAGAAGAAAAAAAACCTATAGCTCAGTAAAATCAATAAAAAGAAAAAGATTAAGTATGGTGAGTTGGAGAGTCTTGTCTTGCTCCTGATTTTATTGGAAGTGCTTTGAGGTTCTCTCCACTCAATATGATATTGTCACTGCACTTCATATAAACTTCCTTTATTACGTTGAGGAATGTCTTCTAAATCTCTAATTTTTCTAGAAATTTCCCGAAGAACAAGTCTTGGGTCTTGTCAAGGGCATTTTCTGTATTTAAGGAGATGTTAATATGTTTTTTTTGTCATTCAATCTATGTATGTGGTTTATTACATTTATCAGGGTACCTACATTGAACCATCCCTGCATCTTTGGGATGAAGCCTTCTTTTTTATTTGAATATTTTTTTAAATTTAAATTTATTTTACATAACAACTTCTTTCCCCAACAGAAAATAAAAGAAATTAAAACATTGTTAATTGATATTTCTCAACATCAGTGGTCTCAGTTCCACCCCAAAAGATAGAATAGATGCAAACAAGATCTATCCTTCAGTTTCTTCAAAAAGAAGCTCCTTAACATCAATGTATATCATCACTTCGGGGTTAAAAATAGAAAAAAATAATATTCCTAGCGAATGGACCTAAGAAGCAAGCTGGTGTAGCCGTTTCTATATTTGAAAAAAAATAGACTTCAAACCAAAACTAGTATCAGAAGAAGTAGGCTAAATACTCATTAAAAGGAAAACTTTATCAAAAGGACATTGAAATTGTTAACATCTATTCATTAAACAGAAGGACATTGAACTTCATAAAAAAAATCCTCTACTACAGCTCAAATCACAATTTGACCTTCACACACTGTATTTGCAGACTTCAATAGCTGAGTCTCATCCTTCTATATTTATAGAACATTTTACCTAAACAAAAAGAATATACTTTCTTCTCAAAACCTCATGGATTTTTTTCATAATTGATCACATACTTGGACACAAAGCAGTTCTCAACAGATACAACCAAATGGAAATAACACCCTGCATCCTATCTGATCAGTACAGATTAAAGCTGGATTTTTAATAATTTAGGAAACAAAAGATAGCTTAAAATTAGGGAAACTGAACAACTCACTACTGAAAGAAATATTGATCAAGAAAAAATAAAGATTTTATAGATTAGAATGAAAATGAATACATTATATACTCAAACACTGAAGGCAGTTCTAAAGGCAAATTCATATCACTGAATACTTTTACAAAAATATAAAATAAAATGGAGAAATTTATTAACTTACTAGTTAGATAGTAACTTATCAGCATTTCTGAAAGCTCAGAAAACAAAGAAGAAATAACACCAAGATGAAATAGATATCATAAACTAACCAAACTCAATGATAAAATCAATAAAATAGGATCCAACACCAAGTAATACAAATAATCAATGATACAAAAAGTTGTTTCTTTGAGAAAATCAGTAGTCTTGAAAATCCCTTGGTCAAGTTAACTAAATACCACAGCAGAATATCGAAGGTAAACTAACAAAATTAGAGATGAAAATGAGGGCATGACAAAAGACAAAGTGGAAAACTAGAGAATGTTAAGGATATACTTAAATACCAGTACTCTAACAAATTTGAAAATATAAAAATATAATCTTCTTGATACATGCCACTTGCCAAAGTTAAATAACAATCAGGTAAGTAATTTAAACAGACAAAAAACTACTAATAAACAAAACGCAATAATTAAAAGTCTCTCAAACAAATAACTAAACCAAAAGCCCAGGGCAAGATGATTTTAGCACAGAATTCTGCCAGATTTTCGAAGAAGAGTTAAGGTTCACAATCTTAAAATTATTCCACAAAAAGTAACAGGAGGAATATTTCCCAATTAGTTTTTTTTTTTTTTTTTTGGTTTTTCGAGACAGGGTTTCTCTGTAGCTTTTAGAGCCTGTCCTGGAGCTAGCTCTTGTAGACCAGGCTGGTCTCGAACTCACAGAGATCCGCCTGCCTCTGCCTCCCGAGTGCCGGGATTAAAGGCGTGCGCCACCACCGCCTGGCTTCCCAATTAGTTTTATGAGGCCATTGTTACCTGGATTTCCAAAACATATAAAGATCAAATGAAGAAGCAATTATTGACAAATTTTCCTTATGAAAATAGATGTGAAAAGTTTAAACAAAATACATGCAAAACAAATTCAAGATCAAATCAGAAAGATCATCTACCATGATAAAGTAGACTTTATCACACAGATGCAGGTATGGTTCAACAGAGGTAAATTGATAAATGTAATCTTCATTAAAAAGTAAACTAAAAGATAAAGATCACACAATCCTCTCATTCGATTCAGAAAAGGCCTTTGACAAAATCCAACACTTCTCTGTGGTAAAATTTCTGGAGTAACTAGAAAAATAGATCACATAGATCACAATAACAAAAGCAGTTTTCAGGAGGCCCATGCCAAACATCAACTTAAATAGTGAGAAACTCAAAACAATTTCACTAAAATGATGAACAAGATAAGGTTATCCGCATTCCCCATACATATTTATATAGTACTTGAATTATTAAAGAGGTAAGGTAACTGAATAAGATTCAGAAGATATAAATTGGAAAGGAATAGGGCAAGGTATCCTTTTTTTGCAGAATATGTAAGAATATATGAATAATCCTAAAAGTTCTACCAGGAAATTCTTACATCTAAAAAACATTTTCAACAAAGTGGCTCAGTATGAAATTAACTCAGAAAAAAACAAGTAGCTCTTTTTTATCCAAATAATACATACACTGAAAAGGAAATCAGCAAAACAAAATCTTTCACAATATCCTCAAACAATATAAATGTCTTGCCATATCTCTTACCAATCAAACAAAAGACTTTTAGGATAAAACATTATGACCCTGAATAAAGAAAATGAAAAAGGAATCTAAGTTGGAAATATCTCCTGTGCTCATGGATCAATAGGGTTGATAGATGAAAAATGACTCTACTATCAAAAGCAATACAAAGATTTAATGAAATCCCTATCAAAATTCCAATGCAATTCTACACGGATTTTGAAGGATATTTTAAAACCCTAAATAGAAAAAAATCAAACCAGATAGCTAAATCTATCCTAAATAATAAAAGAAATGCTGGCGTTACCATCATCTGTGATGTTGAGATGTATTACAGTGCTATAGTAATGAAAAGTAACATGATTCTTGCACACACATGCAGAAAGAATATGTAGATAGATCTATGGAATTAAATTGAAGACCAAGTCATAAATCCACACACATGTGTACACCAGAATTTTGATGAAAACAATCTAGCAATACATACTGTAAAGGAGACAGCATCTTTAACAAATAGTGCTAGTCAAACTTGATGGCCACCTGTAGAATAATAGAAATAGATCCATATTTACCATTCTGCACAAAAACAAATGGGATCAAAGCCCTCGACATAAGATCAGATATACTGAATCTTACAGAAAAGAAAATGCAGAATGATCTTGAAGTCATTGGCACAGGAATAGACTCTCTTACTATTAAGTGTTAACACAGACACTGCAATCAACAATTAATAAATGCTACCTCACAAAACTAAAATGCTCCGGGCGGTGGTGGCGCACGCCTTTAATCCCAGCACTCGGGAGGCAGAGGCAGGTGGATCTCTGTGAGTTCGAGGCCAGCCTGGTCTACAAGAGCTAGTTCCAGGACAGGCTCTAAAAAAAAAGCTGCAGAGAAACCCTGTCTCGAAAAACCAAAAAAAACCCAAAAAAACAAAAAAAAAAAACAAAACTAAAATGCATCTGTATAGTAGAGAACACCATTATTCAAAAAAGTAGCAGCCTAAAGAATGAGAAAAGAACTATTTACCTAATGGAGGGGTAATATCCCAATAAACTCAACAGAAACCAACAGCAACTAGATTATCATGAAAAATTACCCATTTAAAATTGGGAGTCCAGATATAAGTAAAGAATTCTCAAAAGAGTAATCATAAATGGATGAAGACCATTTAAAGACATGTTCAATATTCTTCATCAGGTAATGCAAATTAAATCTACTTTCTGATTTTTCTCTTTTTAGCTCTTCAAACTATTATGTTTATGGTCAATAAGACATGTGACAGCACATGCTGGCATAAATGTTGAGTAAGGAGAACGCTCGCCCATTGCATTTGGGAGTAAAAACTTGTACAGGGACTGTGGAAATCAGTGTGGCACTCTTCAGAAAGCTGAGAATTGATCATCTTCAAGATTAAGCTATTTCACTATTTACCCAAGGGATGCTTCAACCTTTAACCATGTTCATTGCTAATCTGTTGATAGTAGCAAGAAATTGTAAACAACTTAAATGTCCTTCAACAGATGAATGGATAAAGAAAATTTGTTATCTTTCAAAATGGAATATTACTGAGGCATTAATAAAACGAAGTTATAAAATTCACAGTTAAATAGAAATATCCTGAGTGATATAGCCCAGATCCAGAAATATAAACATGGTATATATTAACATATATGTGAATATTAGCTGTTAAGTCAATGATAAACAAGCTACAGTTCAAATAACCACAGGTTTTAGGTATAGAGCAAAGGAGTAGGAGGCAGAGAAGATTTCTCTAGGAAAAAGAACTAAAGTAGATAATTATAGATGGATGGGAAAGACTGGATCAGGAGGATCAGTTGGAGAGTGAAAGGGAAAATGTGGATAAGACACAGGAGATGGAGAGAATCAATTAAATTGAGAGCCATTTGAGTGATAATATGAATTCATTATAAAGTAGAAGCTTTCTAGAATATTTACATATATAAAGGTAGTCTAAAGGAAATCGCCAGATAACAGGGGGGAGAAAGCATTGACTGGGGTGTCTTATGTCACCAAACTAACCTTTTAGTGCTGGGACTGGGATACAATTAATTGATATATTATTCTAATGAGTCCCCTATGAACCACCAAACTGTTGCCAAGTTTGTAGGTTTCTCTCTACAAACTGATGGCCAAGCTCCATTACTAAAAACAACTCTTTGAACATGGAGAGCTCAGGCTGGCACCTGCATAGAAATTTCATCTCTATGTGCTAATGTATTTAGTACAGGAATGAACTCTGCACTCTACCAAAGCAGAAACATAAACACCAACCCAGCCATAAACCTTGTATATCTCGAATGGTGCACTGTATGTAATATATAGGGCAATAGTTGAACAAAGCTTGTGGGAGTAACTAACATATTTCATTTTAATTAAGTCTCTTTCCCATCTCCAGCACTGCTTGAATGACCAAGAATCAGAGACTAGATAGCCAAGGAACATAAGATGAAACCAAATACTGCTGTCCTAGAGAAAAAGTCTTGCAGATATAGAGATCCACAACCATACTTTATGCAGATTGAGAAACCTTGGGAATGGTATGGCTCTAGCTTACACCTCTCCTCTGGACTCATGGCTCCCTCTGGAAGAGAGGTTGGAAAGAACGTCCTTGGTGTAGACATATTGTCTTCCAGTTTTGTGTTTTTGTGAGATTCCAGAGTCCACATTCTTGTGGGTGTGTTTCTAAATCTGTTTCATTTGTGATCCTTGGAATCTTTTCATTTTGTTTTCTCCATACTCCGATGTACTAGGTTCCTTTACTTTTTATTGTTATCCCTAAGGAACCTGTTTATTTTCTAATGAGAGACAGAAAGGGGCTTGATCTGGGTGGAAGGGGATGAAGGGAGGAACTTGGGGTAGGAGAAGGAGCATTAACACTTTTTAGGATTTAATATATGAGAGAAATGGCTTTTTTCAATAAAAGGGAAAAAAAGAGAAAACAGATATTTGCTAATAAGGAAACTAGTCAGGGGTTCTGGTCTACTGAGGGGGAAGAGGACAATTCTACCTAGAAAATGCTGCGTGGAAGGTATTATTTTCCCCTTTTTGGGATTAGGTGTTTTATTAATAGTGTCCCTTGGCATCTTTACAGTATATATACTAGTTACCACATATGTTTAATATACATAAATTCATTATTAAGAATCCTAGAACTTGAAGAATATAAATAAATAATTAACTTATAGTGAATTTGTATGTGTCTCTTTTAAAGATTTTGAAAATTATGTACTTCACACAGTAAAAGATGGAAATTGATTCGGATTGCTGTGGAATGGACATTTGAAAGAAACAAAGTGAAGCTGTGTAACCTTTACTATTATCATAATTTAAACATACCCACTTTCACGAAGCATCACTTAGGCTCTTGGCTCCCAAATGTATCCATGTATGTCATGTATGTATGTATGTCACTGTGTAAGCGGAATGCTGTGTGTATATTCTGGGAACTGGATATCTGGAAATGGAGTCTTTATCACATTTATACCCTTCTTTCTTGCTTCATTTTGCAAGTGATTCACAAAACTTTTGCATACTTCTCTTTAAATCTTGATAATAAAACCCAAGGTCTAAATTCCCAACCACTGCAATACCTCCAATGTTCTCAGACAAGTTACTAGGGTTAATTTTTGTCATGGACTTCTGGGCCTGTTGAAGTATGGAAGTCAAATGAACCTGGGTGATAGCTAAGGTGTTACTCTCAGCCACTATTAAAAAGAAATTTATTCTTACCCATTCTATGATATAAAAATAATAAAATAATAAAACAATAATAATAAAGTAAATGCATCAATAAAATGACTTCACCTAGGACTAATAGGTTTGTGAAATAGATAATAATTCGTAATAGTTAAGACTCATTGGGGAGGCAAAAATCTGACCTAGAAATAAACTACAGAACAGGTTGTGTGAAGGAGTACAGGAGAAAAGCAATGTTTTGAGCACAGGAAAAAGCAAAAACAAAAGTCTGAGTCCAGGAGGATTTGTGAATAATTGAAAGTTTGGAAACATAGAGACATGTATGTGTTAAAGAGAGAAGTAGGACATTGTTAGAAAGTTGGCATATACCTAGTCATGCAGAGTTATGCAATTTTTATCATTGAGAGTGGAAGATACTGGGATATTTTATGTATAGTGATAATATAATCTGATTTAAAATTATCACTTTCAGTGCTCTATACAAAATGAATTCCAGGTGCTTAATAATTGTGACTCAGACAATTAAGGGACACAGTAGGAGTTCAAAAAAGAAACAGTAACATTTTGTTATTTTGTTTGCTTTCTCTCTTGGTAGAAATAAAAGAAATGTTAAAAAAAAACAGTTAAATCATGATACCTTCTGAAAACTAGAGAGATTAGCAGCTGGGGAGATGGCTCAGGAGTTAAGAGCACTTGCTAGTTTTATAGAGTATTTAAGTACTCAAGAATCAAGTAAGGCAGCTAACGCCTACCTGCAGCTCCATCTCTAAGGGATCCAGTCCCCTTGTTTGTACATTCAGGGTACATTCACACTCTCAGTACACACAAACACATAAAATAGAAATAAATGTTTAAAAGAGAAATTAGAGAGTTTGATTAGTAGAATGTGAAACTGTGTTGGGGTACAACATTGACTAGGGTATTCTGCCTTTCCACTGTAATGTGAAGAATTTAATTATGATAGCAAGCATTAAAAGTCAGTCTCTAGCATATAGCCTCACTAGATTTGACACTCATAATGAATTTTTTGATTTTTTTTAAATAAACATCTTAAAATATAACAATATTAAGGGTTATATAGAATTATAAGTGAAACTCAAACTTTTTCCATTTAAATTTATATTTAAAACCACAAAGTGAATAAATAGAGCTTAGTCTCAGGGATTTCCCAAACTCTATAATCTGCACATAAGGTGTTCAATTCTCTTATTAATTTCACTATCAATTAAACTTATCTTCTTCTGTATTACTGTGTCACATAAACTATATTAGATATGTGTTATTTTTATTTGAACGCTTTATTTTGACCTAGTTTTATTTATTTAATGGTATGTGTAATAATTCATAATTTTACTAGTGAATGCTCATATTTAATTTTACATATTTATCAGTGTATGCTCATATTTAATTTTACATATTTATCAGTGTATGCTCATGAAAGTTTGATATTTCTCTGTCTATTGGGCACACATACTTCATACGAACATAGTTAATTTTCAGGTATTATTCTTTTTATTTTTGTGTCTGTATACAGGTATAGGCACAGGAATGAAGTGCCCACAGAGACCAGAATAGGGCTTTGTATTTTTCCAGGGTTGCAGTTACTGGTATTGGTAATCTACTTGATATGGGTAATGAGAAAGACACTCTAGTCTGGAAGAGTAGCAAGCGCTCTTATCTTCTGAGCCTTTCTCCAACCTTATACTAACATAATTTCTGGTCACTAATTACCTCTTTATCTATGTCAATTTTCTTGTAAAATATATTAATAATAGTCTTCTAATTATGATACTTTACTATGGTTTTTAGATGTTATTATATATTAAGTGTTATAAATGCAGGGAAGACTACTGTGCTATTATTTATTCTCTACTTTCATCTTGCAACCCAGAATATTTAACTTCTTGCAACCTTCACTTCAAATTTTCCAAATTGGTTTTGAAATGTACTTTTCCTACCTAAAATCAGTGGGGTTTTGCATGTATTGGCTGCTTGCATAAAATATGAATTATTGATTCAGAAGTACATATGCTTAATAAATTAATCACATCTTACAAACTCATTTTATTTATTATACATATTATATCATTGTGTATATATGGTACATATGCAGGTATGCTTGCTTGTGTGTTTACTTGCATGCCCATATATATGATAATGTGTATGTGTATGTCTGTGCGTATGTGTGGTATGTGTACAGGTGACAGGAGTACTTTTCTCTGTGTGTGATATTCTCATTCTCTCTGCCACGTGTGTATATTTGTATGTGTACATGTGTGTATGTGTGTATATGGGCAGACATATGTTTCCCATAGTTCACATATGATGTTTATTGACAACACTGATGTTTAATCCTTTCCTTCTACACTGTTTAAGAAATGGTTCACTGTTATATACGCCAAGAACTAGCCCCTAAGCTTCCAGGGATTTTCTTATATCTGCTTCTCTTCTCACCAGAGAAATACTGAGGTTACAGATAAATGGTACCGTGCTGTGCTGGTTTTGTATGTGTTATGGGACTGTAAATTCTTGTGGTGATGTTTGTGCAAAAAGCTCTTCCCACATTGAGTCATCTTCCTAACCCTTAATTGTCTTCTATAAATTGAATTAGATAAAGGTATTTAAAATTGTAAGTATAATTATTTTTGGGATTCGATAGTTAATGTCTATTTAATGGTAGACACTATTCTCTTGATAGACTGATAAATAGACATATGTTCCAAGGCTAGTAAATTATGCAGAGGACTTTTAGAAGTTTTTACAACAGCTCTGCTTCCATAAAAATATATTTTCAAGTTATACAAAAAATATAGTGTTTTCTGCGACATGGTTTTGTAATAATGTGTAATTCCTAATGAATACTGCTTACCAAGTTTAAATGTCACTTATTATTGTTACTATTATTATTATGTTTTAGAATTTCTCATTAAGTATTGGTTCATGAGTCCTTTCCAGTACATGAACCCTCACTATACTTTCATCAGTCTCTTATAAGAACTCCTTCTTATCTCAGAAGTATCTTCCTATGCTTGCATTTCTTTATCAGTATGATTCTAGCAATTGTAAAATGCTGAAATTGGAAATATTTTTATGCATTTATATCCTTCTTCCATAGACAAACACCAGGTCAAAAAATCTATTTGTTGATTTTAAACTGCAAATACCAGGAGAGTCCAGCTCCCAAGATCCATAGATACTTCTGAACGCCAAGAGATTCAGTTGGGAAGGATGTTTCTTTATGTGTTTATCACATAATGCTCAATCAAATTCCTATATTTTCATGACCTATAACTTGATCAGATGCATATATTCTTGCATTTATATTTTATGGCATGATTATACATTATAGCTGTTCAGTGATTATTAAAATTATGTTATGGTTACTCTATGAAAAACATTTCTAGTTACTGTTGCCACAGAATCAGAATGCCACACATTTAACTTTGATTTTGTGTGAGAAAATCTGAATAAAATATCATAATTAGAGGCCTATTGGTTCTTTTATTACTGAGATTCCCTTTGACCAATTTGCAATGTGCTCAACTCATTTTCTTTTTAGAATTTAAAATAATCAGAGTAATCTATCAAAGGATTATATTTCAATTTGATGCCACTCTAAGTACATAAAAGATGAACTCAAATAAAAAATAAAACAACGCAGCTCTGCCTGACAATGAATAAATTATACTTTGTCTCTGTCTCTGTGTGTGTGTGTAAGAGAGAGAAAGAGAAAGAGAGAGAGAGAGAGAGAGAGAGAGAGAGAGAGAGAGAGAGAGAGGTATACATGGTCAAAAGGAAGGGAAACATATGGAAATCCTGCAACTGGAATTACTAATGGCTGTGAGCTTCCATGAAATTGCTCGGAACTGAACCTGTGTCCTTTGCTAGAGCAACAAGTGCTCTTAACTGCTGACTCAGCTCTCTAGATCAGAAATATGCTTATACTCTTATCCACTAGGCCATCTGTCTAGCCATAGAAAAAAATGTTCTTTTAAAAATGCATGAATTTCCAGATTCTGTACATATTATCCCTTAAAGGCTCATGTCAAAAATCCTGGTCCACTTAGCCACATGCCATGTAGGATCTTTCTCTCTAGTCATAACAGACAGCTGTATTGAACAGGAAACAAAACAAAACTGAAAAGATCGTTGTTGCAGCTGTCTAAATAAATTGCATGGTTTGCTTGTAATGATGAAGGTACAAATATACAGCATGGACTACACCCTCTGGTGAGTCCTGCCAGATGCAAATGTAATTCACTAGTTTGTTCAGCAACATCCTGAGGCATATTTGCCGGGAGCACATGCATCCAGAGGTACCTGTATTCATTGCAAGACTGCGAAACAGATTTCAGCATTATTTTAGTAAGGACTAACTTCTTTTAACACAGCCTCGAGGCATGAGTTGATTTTTATTGGTTTTTAGCTACCAGGACAAAAGTATAACATTTGGTGTCAACACTCAATGACATTCCTTATTCTATGTGGAAAAGAAGCATCATTGAGCTATATTTACATGCTCTAATAAAAGTTTCTTTGGGAGTTCAGTCCGGTGCTCCAATGTGGGGCTCTGTCATTTTCTCCATCCAACGCCAGGTGAAGGTTCTATGCTGATATGCAAGATATTCATGAGTATGGCAATAGGATCTGGACATTTCTGGCTCCCTCTCCTCAGCTGCCCAAGGAACTAGCTGGGGGCATCTTCCTGGACACCTGGGAACCCCTCTAGAGTCAAGTCTCTGCCAACCCTAGAATGGCTCCCTTAATTAAGATATATAATTCCTTGTTCCCATATCCACCCTTCCTATATCCCAACCATCCTATTCCCCCAAGCTCTCCCCATCCTCCACTTCACACTTTTCTCTCCTCATCCCCCCATCTCCCCATCCCACCCCACCCCCAAGTTCCCATTTTTTGTTCGGCAATCTTGTCTACTTCCAATATCCAGGAGGATAACTATATGTTTTTCTTTGGATTCACCTTCTTTTTTTCTTTTTTCTTTTTTTTTTCTTTTTTTTGGATTCACCTTCTTATTTAGCTTCTCTAGGATCACGAATTATAGGCTCAATGTCCTTTATTTATGGCTAGAAACCAATTATGAGTGAGTACATCCCATGTTCATCTTTTTGGGCCTGGGTTACCTCACTCAGGATGGTGTTTTCTATTTCCATCCATTTGCATGCAAAATTCAAGATGTCATTGTTTTTTACCGCCGAGTAGTACTCTAATATGTATATATTCCACACTTTCTTCATCCATTCTTCCACTGAAGGGCATCTAAGTTGTTTCCAGGTTCTGGCTATTACAAATAATGCTGCTATAAACATAGTTGAACAAATGCTTTTGTAATATGAATGGGCATCTCTTGGGTAAATTCCCAAGAGTGGGACTGCTGGATCCTGGGGTAGGTTGATCCTGAATTTCCTGAGAAACTGCCACAGCTCCCAAGGTCCTGATGAGGAGCAAAAGGAGGGAGATCATGAGCAAGGAAGTCAGGACCATGAGGGGTGCGTTCACCCATTGAGACAGTGGGACAGAATTAACGGGAGTCCACCAAGTCCAGTTGGAATGGGACTGATGGAACAGGCAACCAAACCGGACTCTCTGAATGTGGCTGACAGTGGAGGAGGACTGAGAAACCAAGGACAACGGCGATGGGCTTGGACTCTGGGCTTGGACTCTTCAGCATGGACGGGCTCACTGTGTGCCCTACCCTTCATCGGGCAATGGATGAAGATAAGAGACAGAGGCCCACATTGGACCACAGGACTGAGCTCCCAAGGCCCAGATGAAGAGCAGAAAGAGGGAGAACATGAGCAAGAAAGTCGGGACTACGAGGGTTGCATCCACCCATGGAGACAGTGTGACTGATCTAATGGGAGATCACCAAGGCCAGCTGGACTGGGACTGAATGAGCATGAGATCAAACTGGACTCTCTGAACATGGCTGACAATGGGGGCTGACTGAGAAGCTAATAATAATGACACCGGATTTTGATTCTACTGCATGTACTGGCCTATTGGGAACCTAGTCTGTTTGGATGCACACCTTCCTAGACCTGGATGGAAGGGGAGAGTCTTGAACTTCCCACAAGGCCGGCACCCTGACTTCTCTTAGGACTGGAGAGGGAGGGGGGCAGTGGGGGGAATGGGAGGGAAATGGGAGGATGGGAGGAGGTGGAAATTTTTAATAAATAAATAAACGAATAAAAAAGAAAAATGTTTCTTTGGCAATAAAACAATTACAAAACATTTAAATTTTACTGGAATGCAACACCTAATGCCTTTATGATCATGTTGGTAGGAAGACGGTATCCAAAGAAACTTAGAAAATTAGTACAGAGACCTAGATCCAGTTTCTTAGGGACCTGAGGGCGCTTAACACAGAAAACTGAATAAAGGGATTGATAAGACTAATATCTGATTTTTTTAAAAAAATTAAAGAAAGAATTTGTATTAAATATATTATGCAACATCAATGGGTGTGTTAAAGTAGAAAAAAAGGGGGAAAATTTCATGAGGTCCTGCCCTTACAAAGAGCTACAGACAAAAAATGTCTGCTGTTGTCCAATGGAGAGTAGTCAGCCCTGATTTGTTATATACACACAAACATCAAAATTGACTCAACAGTATATTTTATACACATTTATGCATGCATATGCGTAGGTATCTATATGTACATCTGTAATGATAATAAAGAAAAAGAGGCTATCAACTTAAGAATGGGAGTGTATGGTATATGGGAGGGATGAAGGGAGGATATCTGGGATGGTTTTGAATGAGGAAAGGTATATAATTCTGTTGGAATTATAAATATTAAAAATATTACCCAGGAAATGCAGCAATTTAAGAAAAAGACAATAAGAATGAATATAGAAAGCTGAACTGTCACAAGATTCCAAGAGATTCACTGTATTTTGGGAACAATTGTATCTTCCACAAACTTGCGTTCCGAGATGCAGAATTAAAGTCAGTCTTCTATTTTCCAAATAGCCACGGCTCCTCTTTAAGCCATTTCTTCATGTATAACCACATTTGGCAACATCATCATACTGCACTCGACTACTGTTTCATGTGAATCTGATTAATATAAAGATAACTTATGTCCTTCCAGAATTTTATGTCTTAACCTCTTTCACCAATCCCTTCCGTGCTAAATAAAAATCCAGGCTTTTGAATTTTAAGACTTCACTGCCATTTCTTCACTGTTTATGTGGTGTGCCTCCATAGAAAAGTAAAAGGGCACGCTCTGTGTGACTTTGCAAAGTATCCAGCTGGGTCCTTGTCCACCTAGGGAGCAGAAGCTTTTGTTTTCATTGGAAAAACTGTAGGGGAATGTTCAATTGTACACCTAAGAGTCTCACTGCATAACAGAATCTGACTTCTTGGAAATGATGTGTTTTCCTCGCTTCCCCCTAAACTGATGGCCTCAGGTATAAAGTCTTCACTTGGAACAAAAGTCACCTTGAATTAAGTTGGAACGCTTCCCAGATCCTCTTTTCTTTCTTTCTTTTTTTAAATGTAGTAACATCAGCATTTTATATTCCAATATTTATTATAAGGAAAAGGTAATTTTCAAAGCTAAACAATGATATCATTAAATTGGCAGCCCTGGAGATAACAAAAATATCTCTCCGTACCATGACCTTTGTGAAAGTTGTGAGATACAAACATAAATTTTAAAAAGTGGATTTACTAGTCAAACTTGGTTTATTCTATTCAGTAGAACATTTTTTAAGAAAGGTTTTCTTGAGCTGAAGACCATGAATGTTGTTATACCTCAAATGAGAATTACTGGGTTTCCCAAATGAGCTTGTTTTATACTAAAAGAGCAAATTATATGTTTAAAATGTGTCATATATATTTATTGAGGGTTTCTCCATAGATGTTCCCGAAGAGACTGGCAACACCAACACCCTCTGTCCTCCTTGCCAAGCTGTGGTTGGTCTGTTAAGTTTGTATTTCATATAATTAAGTAGAAAAAGCCTAAAAATATAAGGTTAGCCTCTTTAATCTAGTAAATTTGCAATAAATTAAGCAAAAGAGAAAGAACTATACACAACATTGAGGTTCATAAGACTGTGTTGACCAAAGTAAGACCCATGCTTTAGATTTTTTAATTGAGGTATAATTAAATATGGTATGCAGTAATTAAATTGTACATCATGGTTGAGTCATGATTTTGTCATATGAAATATAAAAGTAGCAGCCTAGTCCCTCAGAATAAAAGTGCTCAATCGTATTGAAGGTATAGTTCCACACTTTGGAGCTTCTTCATTGGAAGTTCATGAATGACATTTTTTCTTCTTTTTTATGTTTTTTTTTATATTTAAAAATTTCCATCGCCTCCCCTCCTCCTCCCCCTTCCTTCCCCTCCCCTCCACCCATACCCCCCTCCTTCCCTCTCCAGGCCAAGGAGCCATCGGGGTTCCCTACTCTATGTTAAGACCAAGGTCCTCCCAACTCCCCCCAGGTTCAGGAAGGTGATCAACCAAGCTGAGAAGGCTCCCACAGAGCCCATCCATGCAGAAGAATCAAAGCCCAGTGCCATTGTCCTTGGCTTCTCAGTCAGCCTCCACCGTCGGCCACATTCAGAGAGTCCGGTTTGATCTCATGTTCCATCAGACCCATTCCAACTGGAGTTGGTGATCTTCTTAAGCTACTTAGACATACAATTATATATATATATATATATATATATATATATATATATGCACATGTGTATTTCTATACACATATATACATATGAAGTTTTCATTTTTAATCACAGTTGTATTCAGTTAATAGAGATTTAACCCTTTGCTTGCCTGTCACCCTTCCATTTCGCACAG
Organism: Arvicola amphibius; assembly: GCF_903992535.2. Classification (NCBI taxonomy): domain Eukaryota; kingdom Metazoa; phylum Chordata; class Mammalia; order Rodentia; family Cricetidae; genus Arvicola; species Arvicola amphibius. The sequence goes on from NC_052055.2 coordinate 84,248,286, forward strand.
CAATGTTTACTGATTGAACACAATGCAATTGAATTGTAGCAGATGTCATTTGTTACTGGTGATTTGCTGAAAGCACTGGAAAATTCAGGAATGTACCTTATGACCTCTCTAAACATCATACCCATCTTGGAGGTAAATAGCCCAAAGATATTCTAATATCCTATAGCATATAGGAAGATAAGCCCACTAGATTCTATCAAATGGTAATTTATACTGTGCTGCAGAGGGATGTGAACCACAAGGGGATAGAGTGAGAGGGGACAGATAAGATATCATAATATAGATTCAGGTCTTGAGGCACATAGTCACAACATTAAAAAATCTTAAATTGTTAAAGCTGGTGGAAAGATTAAGAAAGACAAACAGCTATTAAAGGACAAGAGACTCCAAAAAGAGAATATTCTGTTTACAAAGATGTGTGCATGCTCTACATGCATAATGGGGTGCAGCATAGATTTTATACTCTGAGTAATTCAAGAAACAGAATAACTTAAATTATTCTGATGAGGTCACCAAAGACAAAACCATCCCATAATCTCAATGTTATTAATAAAGAAAAGCAAGAATTAGTACAACTTATTAGACTACATGATTTAATTCTACAACCAAATAAATCAGCCATACATCTTTATTTACTAATAACTACAGAAATAAAAAATATCCAAACACTTCTTTATCTGTGTTTTTGTTTTTTGTTTTGTTTTGTTTTTGTTTCTACCACTACTTAACCATAGACTTTATCTGTGTTAAATTATTAGGGTACCTTTGACTTAATCTTATGGAATTCACGTCAAATTATGTAAATCAGTGAAATGAATATAAATTTAAATATGCAAATCACACAATGTGCTGGGTTGCCATAGGATCTCTTCTATCATCTCTTATCAATAAGCTCATCACCTATTCTGTAAGCAGTGTACAAAGAAAAACTTGAATTAAAAATATCCACATAAAGAGATTTCTGATCCATTCACATTCTAAAAGTACTTTGAGAATATAATTATTTTATTTTGCCTGACATACTTGTAACAGTTTGGTCTTCATCCTTTATTGAATTAGTTTGATATCATACTGTAGTATTTATGACTCAATTGTGCTTAGGTTACCAAAATGCCTTTATTTAAAAAAAAAACAGTGTCAGAAGATAAAGTTATAGTGTTATCAATACAAGTCTAGAAACAATGTCTAAATATGCCAAATTTAGTTGAAGGTTAAATAAGCATGTTTAACATTTATATTTAAGATAATGGTCAGTATATTGAATATAAGTGTTTAGCATATGCCAAGAAAGGACAGTTAAAATTATGACATTTTCAGTTGAAGGCTGCAAATATTTACTGAGGAATTACAATGTACTAACAACTGCAATGTATTCAGAAAATATAAAAGAGATGATCTTTGCCCTATATTCAATGAAGAACAAGGTATCTTTGGAATCAGCAGGAGGGATGTTTCCTGAGTTGCAGCCATAGTTTTCAAGTCATAAACTGTATTTTTCCTTAGTATCATTGTCTTCTTTTTTTTTAACTAAGAAAATCAATTATCAGAATAGGATAAATAACCCAATGTGATGGTTGTCTTAAGAAAAATATGTCTTCAAAATGTTAATATTAAAAAGAAGACTAGAAAAACTAGATAGTCATACTTACATTTTCATAGGTTTTCCTTTTTTATTTGTTGTTCATATATTCTCTTCTTCTAAATAGAAAAATAAAATACCACTGGGCTAGCCATAATGAAAGGCCATTAGGAAAAATGTTTACTTGGGGATAATTGAAGAAAATGATCTTAGTGAAGAAGGGCAATTTAGGAAAAGACAAATGTGATTAGTGCTATTTCCAGTGAAGAAAAAAGGAGGAAAAAGCAGCAAACAGCAGAAATACCCATTTACTTATCTTCTGTTAGGAAGCATGGTGAAGGGATAGCAGTTCTCTTTATTTCCTGCACTGTGTCTTGGCAAGTTGAGTCAGCCCCTCAGTGAGGAATTGGGCATGATTCTACTGGGTCTTAGTTTTGTTAAATATCTTAAATATCCATTGAGAAAAAATTTAAAGATGAGGGAATGGTGCTTTTAAGTTTGTTAATGTGTATTTTACTGTACCATTATTATTATTATTATTATTATTATTATTATTATTATTATTATTATTATTGAGACAGGGTTTCTCTGTAGCGTTGGAGCCTGTCCTGGAACTAGCTCTTGTAGACCAGGCTGGTCTCGAACTCACAGAGATCCACCTGCCTCTGCCTCCCGAGTGCTGGGGTTAAAGGCTTGTGCCAAGGTTGCCTCATTCTTACATACCCCTAATGATGTTTATTTCTACAACAAAGCAGTGCCTTCAAAGAAACATAAGCAAAAAATAGATTTTATATCATATTAGTTTTCTATAGTTGTCAAAATAAAATGCCTATAATGAGTGGATTAAATAAAAACAGTGTGTTTTTTTCAGAACTCTGAGGAGTTGATGTCAGAGATCTACCTATTAGCCAGACTGTTTTCTGAGGTCTGTTTCCTTTGTTGGTAAAGTTTGGTCCTCTACTTGTATATTTGCACATTTTTTGTCACTGAATGTTTCTGAATTATTTCTATTTATATTATAGAAGTCATAGAAGACTGGCAATTCAGTTCCAGACCCAACATGGGAGGTGCTCACAATCTCATATGATTCTGACTTTAGGGATATGATTTCTCCTTCTTGGCCTCTACAAGGTAACTGCATAGACACACATGCGCGCGCACACACACACACACACACACACACACACACACACACACAAACACACATACATGCACGAGAAACCTTAACAACCATTCCTAATTCTAATTTTAAGTTAGCAGAAAACGAAGTGAAATAAACTAACAAGAAGAACAACAAAAGAAAATTTACCTGAGGCAAGTAATTAGCAAATGTAAAATCAATGATATCATAATCTACAGAATGAGGCATAGAAATACAGGCTTAGTTTTTGTTCTTCATTTAACTAAAGTCTTGAAGGATACTTATGCTTTGGGAAAATAGATCTAGTCCATATATTAAAGTCCTGAATAGGGTTGCCCCCATGAGATTACAGTATCTTTAGAATGTTAAGTCAGTTCTGCATCTTTGACCTCAGTTTTATGTTTTAAGAGCCAATTCTGGGAAACAAGAAAATAATACATTACACAACACAAGCTTATATTATATGCCAGGATAAAGAGTTATACATTTTTTAAAATCCATTTACAATACTGTCAAAATAAAAGTAACTGGGGAAAATAATACAGAGCATGTAGAGGCTTGCTACTGTCCCACTTTTGAACATGTTACAAGGTATCAGTCCTGTCAAAAGGATGAAGAAATATATTAAAATATAATTATAATTACCTATTTCTTGCAATTGGTAACGTTGATTCATGCGTTGAAAAGGAACAATACATTACTAAGAAATACAATTGAATTTTGAGAAAAATATCCTCAAGTCTATAATTTTAAAAAAGCATAGTAGTGAAATCAATTAATAGGGTAATTAAAATAAATAAGCAGAATTGAAAAAAATTCATATTAGTGTGAAACTGTGCTTTGCTGGCTTAGCCATAATTGGTTAAATGGTTGAAAAAGATCCAAGAGATAGTGTTCAAACATACCATTGATACGAATCTAATTTCTGTTCAATGTTAGTTTTTAATAAAATTAACTCATCTCTATGTTTTAAATAAATAGAATTTGTTTATATCCAAGAAAGTCTGATAAGACAGAATAGTAAATATACAATTATCTATCATTTAAAATAATTTCTTTTAGTGAAATCTATGCATCCTCTTTTGAACCCTCTTTATTTGGAACTTTTGCCCATGCAGGATTACCTAGTGCAGCCTGGATGTAAGGGGGAGGAGCTGGGTCCTATCTCAACTTGATGTGCCATGCTTTGTGCAAGCCCCTGGGAGGCCTGACCCCTTCTGAATGGAGACAGAGGAGGAGTGATGGGGAGAGGGGTATATGGGATTTGGGGTTTAAAGTTGATGGGAGGTTAGCGGGAAGCAGGAGGAAAGGAGGAAGGGAAAACTGTGATTGGTATGTAACATAAGTGAGAAAAAATGTTAAGTAAAATAAAAATTTAAAAACATACACATTTCTAAATGGAAGTGATCGCAGAACACCAGTGATCACTGTTAGTCCCAGATGTCTCTGGGTTAAAAGAACTAAAGAGGCAAGCACAGATAGCCAAGTAATAAGTGATTTTATGCACAGAAAAAGCTAAGAAAAGATTTGCTCTAATGGATCTGAGAGATTGAGTGATATTTACTCATGATTTCACAGTTACTTCTTAGTGATTATTTTTGGGATTTCAGGTGATGGAGGAGGAACTGGTTCCTAGAGATGATGTAACTAACTCCAGGCATGTTAGCCTTTGTTCATCCTGCATATGTCCTTTCCCATGATGCATCTGATTTTAGTTATAAACATGCTTACTCATGAATTTGTATAAGGTGGTAAATAGAAGAGTTTTCCTAAATTTAATCAGAAGACACAATTTGCCTCACTTAGCATGCATGAGAACCAACCAAGACTAGAATGATACATTTGAATTCTAGGATGTGCTAGTCCACATAAAAGGAGTCATGAGACCTGTTAAGTAGCTATGACTTTGGTTGAACATTGTTTTATATAGAGATAGAAGTGCATGCAGCACCAAACAAGAGAGGGGTCACAGGCTCTAAGTGATGTGTTGGGAAAGTGTGTGTGTGTGTGTGTGTGTGTGTGTGTGTGTGTGCGTGTGTGAATGTACATCAAGCTATGATGACTATTAACTTCCTAACTTGCCCTTATTATTCGTTGCCTTACAAGGATATCACTTTGTCTTAGAAGATGTTGAGAATAATATGTCAATAGAACATAGCATTAATAATAAAGTATAAAGCTAGGGATAGTAGGGGCATGCTTTTAATCTCAGCATTCAGGAGCCAGAGACTGGCAAATCTTTGTGTTCAAAGCCAGCCAGAACTACAAAGTGACTTACGGGCTGTCAGGACTACATAGTGAACCCTGTCTCAAAAGAAAACAAAGAACAACCAAAGAGATAGCATAAAAATTTACCAATATAATACATAGTTTTTAAAAAGTTGGAGAAATCTTAAATAAAAAATACCTAAAGAAAAAATGCTATATTTTTAAAATTAAGATATTAATATTTTTTTATTTTTCAAGAAACTGTTTCTCTGTAGCCTGTCTCTGACCCCCCAAGTTCTGGAATTAAAGGCATGTGCCACCACTAACCAACTAAGATATTAATCTTATAAGTACAGTAATTCAAAATTATACTTTACTTTTTTATAGTTTCAATAATATTATAGATTTATATCACTCAAACAAATAAACCAAATAAAACTTCATGCTATGTGGTGGTGGTACACACTTTTAATCCCAGTTCTCAAGAGGGAGGCAGAGGCAGGGAGATCTCTGTGATATCAAGATCAGCTTGGACTATAAGAGCTAGTTCCAGGATAGGTAGGGATATTACACAGAGAAATTGTGGCTCGAAGAACAAAACAAGCAAGCAAACAAAATTACAAATGATCCTCAGTACCATGAACAATAAAAACTGAGAGACAGATATTGGGCTTCAAGCTGAACATTTGAAAAGCAAAGCAGTCAAGCCATTAGAGATATGGTACCTCTATGACTGACTAGTGTGGCTAGCTCTGCACTCTGATCTTCAGGAAAGCTTTATTTTTCAAAACACAAATAAAATATGACTATATTTTCCTTTTTGTCTGAAATAAAAAAGGTTATAACTAATATAAGAAAAACTATATAAAATCAGCATAATATTATTAGTACAATTAGTACAAAACACACACACACATATGTATATAAATCAACAATGTCTAGTCCATTTGCATTTGACAAATTTAGTGAAAATAGTCCATTATCCTATTTTGGTGAGTCTAAATGCTTGTAACTAATTTACTTTCTATCATTACTTGCATTAACATTTAAAACTATCTTGTGATATCTTTTGATATCTCTTAGTCTTATACACTTTACACTTCTTTAGTGCTTTTCTGAGTCTTGTAAACAAGGACAACTATAACCACTTAGTCTTCAACTCCCTCAGAGACCTGAGAAGGAAATAATAATAACTGAGTAAGTCTTTTCAGTCTAAACATTTCACAGAGGTAAGAACTTTTTAGTGGCTTGGATGTTTTACTTTTCTGATCTTCAGTTTAAATCCTAATATCAGTCTCTGGGTTTTTATTGTTCGTGCTACAATTATCAAATTTTATGTTATTTATTTCATTCGTATACTAGTTGGATAAATTTTAAATGATTACTAAATCAATTGCTTCTTCATTTGCAATGTATTTTTGATCTATTCATTGTTATATTTAAAAACTATTAATTTTATAAGTCATATTTATGTGCATATGTGTGTCTGAGAACATGTGTGCGGGTGCCAACAGAGGCCAGAAGTTATGTCAGATCCCTTGAATCTTGATTACTTATGTTTGTGAGCCACATGACATGGGTGCTTTGAAGAGAACTTAAGTCCTCTGAACCACCTCACCAGTCCCTACAAAAGTCATTGTTAGCCACTCAGTGCAATACAATTATATTTAGCAAATATGCAAATGCAGTTCGATTCTCTAAAATACTGATGGCATTTCTTATTAGATTACAATAAACCCAGACATTTCACTGGCTTTTCCTGCTTCTGTGACAAAAATACCTTAACAAAGCAACTTAAGAAGCAAGGATTCAATTTTACTCAGAGTTCTAGGGTTCAGTCCATCTGAATGCGGGCATTCAGTTTATTATTTCTATCTGTGCTGTCAAGGTTTCTAGCCCATGGAATAGTACTTCTCACACATAAATTTTTTTCTTCCCATCTCAAATAACCTAGTCAAGAAAATCCCTCATTGGCATTCATTCATCTACAGAATCCCTTACTATTGTGCCTGTGACCTTGTGTACTAGGTAAATGTAGACAGTGTTATGCTCATAATGTCTCTTAGTTACCACAAAGGATGACCCAGAAACTCAATTCTTTTTTTTTTTTTTTTTTTTTTTTGGTTTTTCGAGACAGGGTTTCTCTGCAGCTTTTTTTTTTTAGAGCCTGGCCTGGAGCTAGCTCTTGTAGACCAAGCTGGTCTCAAACTCACAGAGATCCACCTGCCTCTGCCTCCCGAGTGCTAGGATTAAAGGCGTGCGCCACCACCGCCCGGCCAGAAACTCAATTCTTGATGAAATATGGAACATATATAGATAAAATTAGAATATGTACAACATTGTTAAGTGCTGTTTTTATATCGCAAGGTCAGTCCATTTGTAACAAATACATCCACTTAATCTGTTACACTGTGCCATCATTCTTTAGCGTACAATTACCTCAATAGAAACAAGGTACTTACATCTTTGCAATAATATTTTCAATTATAGTCTTCATCCAAGACTAAATGAAGATACCTAGCATATATAATCCATCATTACTACATAAAGCAATTTTCTTTAACAAAATACTCAATTTCTTTCTTTGTTATTTATTTGTCTATCTATCTACCTATCTACCAATCTATCTATCTATGAGTCAGAGCCTTATTTTGTTGTCCTGCTTTGTCTGAAACATACCACGTAGACCAGACCCAATTCAAATATGTCTATTAATATTTCATTTGTGTGTTTGTATACTTAAATAGAAAATTCCTTTAATAGAAACTTACTATGTCAAGTATGAACCACAAATCCATTGAAATATCATCAAAAATTTAAAAAGATAACTATTTACTGATAATAACTTTTATTAAAATTTAATCTCATCAATTAAACACAAAGTGGTAGACACACTCTATAATGAGAACATAGTCTATTAAAATCATGGAAACCAGAAGACATAATTTAAAAACTGTGTCATCATATGCTTATAAATAATACCCCAAAATGTATTGGGGAGGATCACACAATGGTTAAGCATTTAAGAGCACTGGCTGATCCTCCAGGAGACAGGGTTCTTGTGTAGGAGTTCCTTCTGTTTGTGTGTTCTTTCATTGGTTAGTGAATAAAGAAACTGCCTTGGCCTAGTTGATAGGGCAGAACTTAGGTAGGAGGAGAAAACAGAACTGAATGCTGGGAGGAAAAGTTGCAGAGTCAGAGAAGCCATGGATCCTCTGCCTTAGATGGATGTTGGTAAGAATCTACAGGAAGCCACAGTTACATGGCGATACACAGATTAATGGAGATGGGTTAAACTAATATGTAAGAGTTAGCCAATAAGAAACTAGAGCTAATGGACCAGGCAGTGTTTCAATTAATACAATTTCTGAGTGGTTATTTGGGGAGTAAGCTAGCCAGACAGCCAGGACAAACAAGCGGCTCCGTCTTCTTTACAACAGGGTTCCTAGCACAGCACTCACAGTATGAAGAATAAACATCTATAACTCCAGTACCAAGAGATTTGATGGTGTGGACAATGCATGCACATGAACATACATGTAGGCAAAACAACCATGTCCATAAAATAAAGTGAAATAAATTATAGCTGCTTTAGGGGTTCACTGTTTAAGGAGCAGTAAGTCCGACAGAACACAATCTTGAAATATTTTATATTATTTGATTTGTTAAAATTCTTATTATTTCACAAACTATGATCAGTGCCAAATATGTCAGACTATAATCAGATGACTTGAAATTGCCTGCATAGTTGAAAAAAGCTGTCTCACTTCTGCTCATTTACTTATCCCTCTTAGATCTGTCTGAGGGCATTCAATGTCTTAAGGTGCTGATAGCTCATTATTTCATCCATTAAGTTTCCTGCTAAAAATACTGGCAGGTGTGTCTCTTTCACAGGCTCCATAGTCCAGAATTAACAGGTTTCAGGTGTATCTTCAGAGGTTCAGACTTTCCAATTTCCTTTAATTTTCTTCTAAAATGTTCATGCCTTTTAAACTAAATCCATGCTCTTTTGCTATGACACCAAGATGTAAATCTATTCCAACTGTCTTACAGATACCTACAGGCTCCTGGGAAAAGCTCTTCTGATGTTCAAAAGAAAAACAAAAACTGGTGTGGTAAAAACTAACGTGTCTCCAGAGCCTATTTTGACTCCACCCATTTTTTTTTTTTTTTTTTTTTTTTTTTTTTTTTTTTTTTTTTTTTTGGTTTTTCGAGACAGGGTTTCTCTGTAGCTTTGGAGCCTGTCCTGGAACTAGCTCTTGTAGACCAGGCTGGTCTCGAACTCAGAGAGATCCGCCTGCCTCTGCCTCCCGAGTGCTGGGATTAAAAGGCGTGCGCCACCGCCGCCCGGCTCGACCCCACCCATTTTTGAGCATATTTTACAGGTCCCTCCTTCTGTCTGGACTCAGACCATCCCACAGAGGGTTCGTCAAATAATAGCAGCCACTACACCAGTTCACCAGCTCCTGGGACTTCACCACCTCTCCAGGCTCAAATGGGCACCAACCCAGCAACCAAAATCTGTTTTAAAAGGGATCATCTGCTCTCATCTCAATCATTCAACCTTGCCTCTCCTGGGCAAACAGGGCACTCCTCTGTCCCATTCTTTCTGGCAGTTAATCACCATTCCCCGGCCAAGACCCTATCCAAAGAGTCTGGAATGTTTGGGAGGAAGTTCCATCCCAATCCCCCTCCCCTGGGAGTTGCCTCAGTCCAGACTCTACCTGTGAGAAAGCCTGCCAAAAGATGACCCCTTCCCAGAGATGCTCAACATCACTACCACATGGCACTTAAATTGCACCCAGAGAACAAACATGTGCATTGCAGTCTTCCTTTCCTGTCTTCTCTCTGAGGGGCTGGATGGCCACCCAGAAGTACTGGTATCCATTACACCTGGGCTTTTTATAATTCAGGTTTATTTGGTCTGATTTGGATTATTGTGTCAGCAGAGAGGTTTTACCAGGGTTCAAAAACTGTTCACAGGAGACAGGAAAATGGTGGTGAAATATCTAAAATTTATTGTATACATTTGAAACTATTGAGGACAAACTAGATGAAAATTGTCAGTCAGCAAAAAGATAATTGTTCAAAATTTTAAACAGTGAAAGCTAGAGCCTTATTAAAAACATACAAATCCAGAAAGAAACAGAAAACCCAGAATACTCCAGCAATATGACTGCATAAGATGTATCTTCACAGCTAGTATATGTACATGTTACTTGACATTTAAAATTTCTAGGTGCTATAGCAGGGTCAGTTGGCAAATGTTGTTGGACATAGTATTCCATATCTGTAATCCTACAATTTGAGAGATGAAAACAAGTGGTTATCAAGAATTCAATATCATCTTCTGCAATATTGTGAGTCTGAGGCCATCCTGAACTACATGAGATCCTGTCTCAACAAAGTAGAAACAAACAAACAACCCCAGCAAAAACAACTGTCTGAACCTATGGATAAATTTTAGAGTACAATCTCTACTCTCCAGAACATTGAAAGAATTCAGTACATCTCAAGTTTTGTTGTCAAGAAATGTTCTCAAAGAGCAGGGTTATACAGTCATCTCAGAGGAGTTTGCATTATTAATTATTCAACAAGTACTTTATTTAGTTTTGCACCATGACATTATTATAAATGTACAAAATATGAGGAGAAACACCATGAATGACTTTAGAAAGAAGTTAATTCTATAGACAACAAAATAAATGACTTTTCATGACAATTATTTTATTTAGAATCATATCAGGAACAATAGCAAAGTTACAATTGCAATAACTGTATGTGTATGTGCATATCTGTGTTGGATTGTACATGTGTACATACAGTGTGTGGAGGCTGTATGTTATCATGAGTAGTTAGCGTTCATCAGTTTTTACTTTATGATTGGAGAAAGGGTCTTTCACTGAAGCTGGAGATAACTGATTCAGATAGACTGGCTGACCAATGAATTACAGGGATTTATCTAACTTTTTTCCCACTTCTGGGGCTAAGGATTACTACCACTATGGCCAGCTTTTATGGGTGGTAAAGATCCAAAATCAGGTTGTCTTATTTGTACACATGGGAATTTAGCTACTGGGTCATCTTGCCAGTCCGTATATCATCTCTTGTCTTCTCTCTATTTTCTGGTGCAAATTTTGCCACTCTTGGCAACAAAAGGACAGTAATGTTTGTTAACTAACGGCAATCATATTTTATGAAGCATTGAACTTACTGCTATTAATATAATAAAAATCAATGCTCCCAGGACCATTTCCAAAACATATCCGGAACAAATGAAGGAATTTACAATCAATGAGAGTCAAGCCTTAGAATTATATACTTAGCCTGGAATTTGAACTTAGTAGTTTGTAGGCACCAGATAATTACAATAATAATGTTAAACATCTACCCTTAAAGTTATGAGTAGATATTCAAACTAATCTTTTATTGTTGTGTTTGGAATCTCCAGCTCAGACCATTTGAACCCTGTTCTCAGAAGGCTGAGCAGCATCTTCCCTGGAGCTGCCTTCTCCAGACCCCATCCTCAGTGTCAAAAGGACCCTCTCATGGAACTGCCCTCTTCAAGCTGTGCCCCTGAAAAAGCCTGCCAAAAGTCAACCCTTCCCTGGTGTTGACCAAGACTAAGCTTATGGTCTATATAAGACCTGGTAGCCATATTTGCCATGTGATTTCTCCCCTACCTTCCCAAGGGTCACCCACGAGTTGCTTTGCTCTGCTCAGATTAAACCTGGACTTCATAATTAAGCCTGATCTGACTTATTACATCAGCAGTTTCATTACACCTCATGATTTAACTTTTCAATGTTTAGTGCTGATAAGTGGGACTGGAAAAACACACCAGGAACTTCTTCCCAATAGAATAGTGACTTTCTCTCTTTCAACAGCTGTTAGTTGCTTTTAACTTTTCATCTAGGGCTGGGGCTTTCAAGGTTTCCCTTATCTGTACTGTAATAGCAAGTGGTGGTGTCATTATGCAGGTTTTATTTAGGGAAATATAACTTTCACAGATAAAAGCCACTATCTCTCAGCAGACATCTGATCATGTGACTTCTACAATCTTTCCATCCCAATTTTTACTATGTTCCCCGAGTTTTAGGTGTATGGGTTGAATTGAAAATGTATCAGTTTGATGTTGGATATCTGTGGTCTATTGTTTTCTGCATTTTGGCCTGTTACAAATATTTATGATAGTCTCTGTGTGCTACAGAAAGACTTTTGGTGAGAAGTGAGAACTACACTATTTTTGTAAATATAAGTGTTGCGCGAGCTCCTTCCACTCCTTCAGCCAATAGCCGCTGAGATACCAGCCTATTAGAGCATGGTCTCTCTCTTTAAAAAAACACGGCCACTTCCCTCCACTCGTGCTCTGGCTTCCGGCTCCGCTTCCAGCGACTAGGCTCCCTTCCTGATTGCTCAGAGGGCTGTTGGCTGGGACGGTGATCTGTAAGTTTTTCCCTTTTAAATAAATAACCATTCTATTAATCATAATTCCAAACTGGTGTGGGATTGTTTGTGACATACGCCTTCATATAAGGATAATTATATAAATGTACGTACAAAATTATCCTGATTTAAGAAAGTGGATGTAGGAGGTTTACATCTAATGTCCGTGAACTCACCATTTGGCTAGATTTATAAAGCAGGCATGAACAAATATGATGATGTGTCTCATGCATATCCATCAAGAAGGCATACAATTCTTATCATAGTCACAGTAAACAATTTAAATCATTGAAGGTGAAATGATATGGAACTTAAATATTTTTATTTTTGTTGTTTATGTAAAGGCAAAGCCTTTAAAATTACACGATGGAAATTTTCATTGATTTTAAGATATTTCTTTGAGACATAACCAAAACAAACAAGAGAAATTACATTATAACATTTGGTGCAATGAAAACATTATGAATCAATGATGAAAGAACATTATCCTTTTCATATTAAAATTGCATAATTAAAATGAAGTATCCAATTTTCTAGTTCTCATATTGGGAACATGTTCTTCAAAAATACATTGTGCACATGTATTGAGAAAGGAGGTTTGCACCTGTTTATTATAAGCTTTTAGGAAGTAAAATAAGTGACTGAATTTTTTTGGTGTTATGAACATTTGTGCCTTTGTGATACTGGTGAAGGAAAGCTGGGACTGGCCTTGACAGTTTACTACACATCATGAGAAATACTGAAGCAAGATTAATAATAACTCAGAGACAGAATCTGGGGTTGAACCTGAAGGTCAGAAAAGCAAAACAGCCATCCACTGGCTCTTACATCGACCTCAGTCTGAAATGGCGATTCTGCTTCCAGGAATCTCAGAAGGAGACAGAGACTGAGTGCTTTCTCCTCCCATTTTATAATTCTCTCCAGTTCTGGGGTTATAGTGTGCACCACTACGGCCTGGTTTCTATGGCAGTCTAGAGTGGCTACTGGGATTAAAAGTGTGTGTCATTGCTGCCTGGTCTGTAAGGCTGGCCAGTGTGGCTGTTTTACTTTTCTGATTCTCAGGCAAGTTTTATTTATTAAAATATAAATGAAATGCCACTACAAAAGCCATGAGAAATATATAAATATATAATTTAAATAATAAGTAAGAAGAGAAGGAAGAATGAGGGAAGTATTCATTTGAAACCAATTAAGGTACAAAATGGGAATAAAAAACAAAAGGAAATGTGTATAATGAAATATTTGATATTACTGTAAATTTAGAAAATTACAATCAGCTATTAAAGATTTCCCACATTCTGAGTATGAAAGTGATGTTTAAAAGAATAAAAGTCTAAAAATGCTATAAGGCTTAGCCACTTGATGAAATGGATTTTAAGAAAAACATATTTTCAAGTAGCAAATAAGTATTCAACTTCTAAGATGACCATGTTCTAACAAGGGGAACGTATCAACAATAATTTAAAACTTTTTAGAGACCAGAGAGAAGACTTAGTGGGCAAGGTTACAGCTCTTCAAAACTCACAAACTGAATCTAATCCACAGATACATACAATGGAAGAGAGGACCAACTCCTCTGGGTTGTCCTTTCATCTCAAGTGTGCCATGACATGTGTACAGTTTTTAAAAAGTAAATTTAAAAAAAAAAGATTACGCAAGTATTTTGAAATGAATGCAAATAATACACCATTCTCTTAACATCTGAGAGATATAAGCAAAGGGAAGACTGAGAGGATGTATTACTGAAGGCTTGCAAGATAGTAAGGAACATCTAGAGTCAGCATATGATTTAGGAAATCTCAGAAACACTTTCAGAGGGCAGAAGGGAATTAAAAAACTAGAACAAAAGTCAGTGGGGCAGGCAGTTCCTACCCTATCCTCTCATAAAGAGAACACAGACACGTTACAAAGGTATTAGTAAATGAAAGGAGGTTTGTACACTAGGTGGGAGACATCAAGGTTCTTTCACACATGACAGTGTTTATGCAGACCATCCAGGTGATTTGAGAAATGCATAAAATTCCAGAATTAAAACAGACGTATTTCAAAGACGCTAGAAGGCACTAGACATAACCAGATATTTAAATATGTTTGTTCTTGACAAAAGAAAACTTAACACAATTTGAAAGTTAAAACACAAAAGGGTTTACATCAGCACAATATATGTATATATACAGAATGGAAATGCATACTAAGTCTTATGAAAAAAAAACCAAAGTTTCTAATAAAAATATTCTGGAAAGTATAAGTAAATGAGATTTATCCCACATGTGTTATTGGGAAATGTCTATATTGTTCCAATTTGAGTTACAGTTATTTATTTATTTATTTATTTATTTATTTATTTATTATTTATTTAGGGGGAAGGAATAGGACTTTGCCAGACTACCACTAATTTTATGAGCACAGACAAAGCTATGCACAGTCAAAATAATATGAAAGTATATGTACAAAAATATACAACATCTGCAATCTAATTACAAAAGTATTAGAATCAAATAACAATCCTGACAGTAAATTGTTGATCTTTGAAAACAAAGACAGTCTAATGGGCAGAGGAGAGTCTTTATTAGCAAATGAATTCAAGAAACTTCAATATATGTATGAAAAAAAATATTTGACTAGATAAACTTCATCTTTTACAAATGTTTTTTACATAAGTGAAAATAGATCGAAATAAATATTATACATGAAAATAACTACAGAATAAAATAATTTATACATGAAAAATAGCAATGCTATCTTGTGTTTGGTAATGAATTTTTAGAAATAAGAAATGTATAATTTGTGAAGGAAAATAAGATGTTAAGTTTTATTAAAGATAATATGATTTATCACAAAAGACATAATAAAATTGGCAGAAATTACTATGAAATATAATGAAAGAGTGGAAAACCCAAGAGCTCTAAGTTATTAATTTTCAACTGCAGATAGCTGAGTTCTGTGTTCCCATCAGATTTCCCATTGTTCTCATGAGACATCGCTAAGCTTAGGCAGTATTTGGTTCTGAATGCTAAGTCTTGGGAAAGGTATACTCAGGAATAAGTTGTAGGAGACCTGTTTAATCCACTGGCCACAGAGCTGTTGAGGTAAGCTGGGATGCCTGCCACACAAAGAAAGACAGCTAGTGAATGCTTTCCCAAGGTTTACAACAGACCCCTAACTATCATGGCCTTCAGTCTGCAGATAGTGTTGGTCTGAGAAGAATTCACTCAGTTTAGAAATACCAAAACCATGAAGAAGTTCAGGAACATGAATCACTCACTCACCACCATAGGTAGATTTCAAGAGTAGAAGAGTCAGAATAAGGTAGCTTTTGTTATATGTCATTGTTTAAAATATTTTTATATTTTCTTTTTCTGTTGCTTAACATCTCAATTTTAACATTCTATTTGGATTTAGTTCTCTTGTTTTATCTAATTTTGTATTCAAAATTATATGACGTCTTTTGCTTTCTTTCTTATTACCCGTAATATTTTTAATCTTTTTATTTACCATTGTTTCTTCTCTTTTCTCCTTTTCTCAATCCCTTTTTTATTTTATTGGTAATGCAAAAGTCATAACTCCAAACTTAAAGGTAGTAAGAGTTGTTTATTACATAGAGATTATGAATAGTCATGACCCAGGAGCAGAGATTTAGGTTGCTCCAAATTCCATATTCTAATGTGGAAGCAGTTTCTAGCAGTTTACAATTCTACATAACAAAGAAAGTCATGTCAAATCAGTTTAAAATATATTCGTGAGTTTATCAAAAAGGAAGGGAAAGTGAGATGGGAGTACGTTCTATAAGCCCAAACTGATGTCTGCTGACATTCTTTGCTTTAGGATTGGTGGAAAATAGTGGGCTGTTATATTAATAGATTCTAAAAGGTTTTTAATCTCGTAGTCAAACAATATTACACAGAAATGGCTAAGGAATGGCTGTTCCTGAAGGTTAAATTGGACTTTCAACATTCCAGTCTCTCTACAGAACTTAAATTCCAAGCAGCTAATCCATCTAAGCAGACATACATTCTTTTTAGAAGTTTCATTCGCATTATTAATTTATTAATATTAACAGAATTCATTAAAACTTCATAGATAATTTTAAATGATTTCTGTCACTCTTTGTTGATATTGGTATAGGTGTTTGCATTGATTCTGTAAACACAGATGAAATATTCAGAAGACTCCTAAATAAAACCAGAAGAAATATTTATCTCATAAAATTTATAAACATGAAAAATGAAGCCAATTAACATGAACTCTTCAAAATTCCCAACACTTCAAAAATGTAATCAAAATATTGAAATGTTTGAAATGTCAGAAAAATAATTTAAGCATACATATTGAACATGATTAGTGACTTCAAAAGATATAAATAAATACACAAATAAAATATATTATGAGAAAGTACGCCATAAATATTAGAAATTTAGTCACTGTTATGGAAAGTTCCTTCAAAGACATAGGAATTTTGCAATAAATGGAAATATTTAAAATTAAAAGCACAATAAATCAAGTAAACATTAAATTAAATGGTCAGACTAAACCAAAATCAGAATATATTCAAGAGCCAGATAATGTCAAGAAAAACAAACTTGTGATATAAAAATAACAATTAATATAACATCAAAAACCTCTGGGGTATGACTTAAATATCAATAATCAAGTGTAAGACAAAAGAGTGTCAATAATTATTAATTTATTGAGCATGCAATCTTCTAATATTTATTTTTTTGGCCCTTTGAAACATATTTTAATATGTACTCCCTAAACTCTCCAGTATTTTCCTATATAATAATGAGATTATGAGTATGTGCCAACATTCTTGAACAATTTCGAAAGTTTTTGACAATATAAATACATTTAGAACAGATATTATTTTGAAGACAAAGGAAGAAATTATGGGACCAAAAAAAGTTCACATAAATTAGTCATGCAATAAATACTGTTATGCATTTATAATACAAACAATTGGAAATTAGCACTTATTATTTAATAATTTTGAGATAAAAAGTCATTTTGATGGATTTGATAAAGTTATTTCCATTACAAACCATGAGAAAACTGTAATAGTACAAAAACAATAACTTTCACATTATTATAACTAGGTAGGTAATAACCTTTCATTTACTTTTCATCTACTTAAAAGTTTAAAAACAGATGTTAAGAATTTACTGTTAATTCTCAAGAGCAAAAGAAGAACTTGAATATTCAAGAAAAACAGATGGCCAATCAATTACAATATCTCAATCTCAAAAATAGCTAGAATTGAGTATAATACCCATGTTAGAATTCAGAAATTAAAGGCATGTTGCTTTGTAGTAATATTTGTTTAATGCTGATGGATATTTTAAAGGTAATATATGTGCATAAATAATTTTTCTTTTAGAAAAAGAAAACAGATGTGACAAATAGTTTGTATATTGCATTCTGTATCTTTTTATACATTATAATATTTCAGTTAATAATATAATAAATCTCCAAATTACAGTGAAATTTTCTTTTTAATCATGTTTTGTTTTGAATTTTTATTTAATTTGTTGAGATACATTGGTGATATTTGAACAGAATTTAGATCACTGAAATGATTACAGACTAAGGGAAATAAATATGATTTATTGAGGCATAACTTTGTATAAAACCAGAGTAAGTCAAGATTTGCAAGAAAAAAGATATGGAGTAAGGCAAAGAGAAAAAAGTAGTGTTGATTAATAGTAACCACAAAGAAAACCTTATAATTTACTAACGAGCTTTCTTTCATTCGTTTGTTTGTTCTTTTCTTTCTTTCTTTCTTTCTTTCTTTCTTTCTTTCTTTTTCTCTTTCATCTCTCTTCTTTTTTTTTTTTTTTCTGTCTCTGCTTCCCTCAGCAAATCTTACTGGCATGCATCATCATGATTGACTCAAACTTTCATTCCCAGTTAAAGGAAGGAATCTGAATTGGCTTTTATTGTTCTTAAACATATATGATAATGAATTTACCTAACAATATTAATACAAAATATTATAAGATAGCAAATAATCTTTTGTGTGAATTATATAAGTTATAGCACAAATAAAATTCTAAATAAGCAAATACCAAATTAAATTATGTGACTATCAATTTTATATTGTCATAATAAAATAGGGCTGGAGTTACTTGATTGATGGTAGTATATCTTTTAAAAACAATAGTCGTTATTCATCGAAGGTTTCATATGTTTATAAATGGCATGCTAATCATGTCCATCTACCAGTACCTTTCCCCAATGCTCAGGGCTCCCAACCTCATGTTAGTTTTTCCTTTTTTGTTTTTGTAGTTAATAAGCACAAATCTAATTAGTTATGCCCATATGTACATGGGTGTGAGATCACCCACTAGTACATGGGCAGTTTATCAGCATCCACATGGGATAATGTCCTGACAAACCCATCCCATGTTGAAAACATTGTGAGGTTAAAATACATTGGATGAGCCCACTCTTCTAAACACCATATCTTAACACAGCTTTCCTTAAAAATGTCCAGTTAATAAAAATACCTTAGGTCTCAGTTGGGCTGAATCATTTGATATAAATCCTACTTTATCTTAATGGAAAGATCATGTGGTGTTTACTAGGTGTCTATATCTGAGATGCTGCAACTTGTGGCATCAGTTTTCTAATAATAAAGAATCTCACTGAACCCAAGGAGCCCCAGAAAATTCAAAATTCAAAGGCCAAAATGATAAAGTATCCATTTACTATTTACAAAATCATAGACATGTAAAGTCTAAAAATGCTCTTTTGAAACATTCTAAATTGTTTCTGTATATGACTCTCGATTTGTGGACATTATACTGTGTGTAATATGCATATATGCCACTATGCATATTCATTTTCTTCTGACTAAAATACAATTACAGTCTCATACTTTCAATCAGCCATTCTTTTCATTTCATGCCCAAAGGGAGGAGGAGGAGAAGGAGGAGGAGGGGGAGGCGGAGGAAGAGGGGGAGGGGGAGGAAGAGGGGGAGGGGGAGGAAGAGGAAGAGGAGGGGAGGAGGAGGAGGAGAAGAAGAAGGAGAAGAAGAAGGAGGAGGAGGAGGAGGAGAAGGAGAAGGAGAAGGAGAAGGAGAAGGAGAAGGAGAAGAAGAAGAAGAAGAAGAAGAAGAAGAAGAAGAAGAAGAAGAAGAAGAAGAAGAAGAAGAAGAAGAAGAAGAAGAAGAAGAAGAAGAAGAAGAAGAAGAAGAAGAAGAAGAAGAAGAAGCAGCAGCAGCAGCAGCAGCAGCAGCAGCAGCAGAAGCAGAAGCAGAAGCAGCAACTGCTGTATGAGACACTGAGCCTCTATTTGTTCAGCAAGAGTCGGCTTTAGTTCCACTTCCATTAGCATCAACTCCATCATAACATTCTGGAACCCCAAATTTGGGGCCTGTCACCCCTGATGTGACTATATCTGAAGATAAACTCAATGAGGAATTGGTATTAAATAAAGCCTTATGCCAGTAACCTGACTGAATGGATTACTCCCATATCTATAAATGCCAGAGATCATTCATGCCATCTCTACACCTTGATAAAAGATGTCCTGTGGGCAGGGCACCCTGCCCTCTCTTAGGACTGGAGGGGTAGGAGGGAAGGATAGTGGGGAAGCGGGAGGAAAATGGGAGGAGGAGAAGAAGTGGAAATTTTAAATGGTATTATTTATAAAGAAATATAAAAATAAAAAAAAACAAGAAGTAAGGCATAGCCTTTCTCAGATGTAGAATAATCCTCTTGTAGACTGTAAATATATGTCACTGTGATGGGTTTAATAAAGAATCTGACAGAAAAAATAAAAAAAGATGTCCTGTGGATGCTGGGAGCAGAGCTTAGAACAGAAACATCCCCCAGTCTCACATTGGTTCTGGAGTGCTCCTTCTACAAGCATGACAAACTATATTTCTACTGTTTAAGTCATAAAACGAAAACTGTGATTCTGTCTCAATGGGATAATATATCTTTTTCAACAGAAAGAAAATGGTGCAGTATTTCCCATTCAATGGAAATACCTAGAAAT
The DNA here is from genome assembly GCF_903992535.2 of Arvicola amphibius. NCBI lineage: Eukaryota > Metazoa > Chordata > Mammalia > Rodentia > Cricetidae > Arvicola > Arvicola amphibius. Next base: position 84,268,659 of record NC_052055.2, read on the forward strand.
TATTTAAATTAATTTATTTTTTTCCATCATCTACTAATCGCCTCTGTCAGCTGGGCAGAAAGCCAAATTTGAGTGAAGTTTAAAAGAAATAAACCTGAGGTAGTGAGTATTTATAGAAATGCAATCCAAATTTTTAATCGTTAATTTTTACTATTATACCTGTAGTCAGTATGTCAAAAGTTCAATAGTATCAATATACAAGCTGCAGAAGGGAAGATATACATCAGATGGAGTGTATATAAGTATTTTCTTGAGGATAGCATATATGCAGTTTTAATTCATTTGTTCAGTTTTCTGCAGAAACAAGAATTACATTTCCAGGCTGCATTGCTGCTTCCAATGCTGGGTGCCACCATGAGGACATACAGGACAACATTAGACAAAAAGAAAAAAAAAAGACAAAGGTATTGTGTCTTGAACTAGAGGTGTTCTAAAATATAGAAGTTAGACATAAGGAACTAAAGGAAGTGGGTCAAATATATTTTTAAATCAAATTTCAGATCTAAATGTAAAGCATAAAATACTACCAAGTTGCTAATGTAGGGTGACTTTACCAGAGAAATTGTGTCTTTTTTACAAGTTAATCTGTGTTTAAAGTGTCTATGATGGTTAGAAAATGAACAGAATTCTGCTTAGCAAGGGTCCACTGAGCATTAGATTTTTGCCTCTGGCAAATGAAATCATCAGGAAAATAGATGTAGTTGCTGAGCTCACAACTACTCTACGGGAAGAGTCACTGGGCTTATGTGATCAGAGTTCCACCAGGTCCTGGATGAGAACAAAGGTGCTGAAGCACTTAGCCATACAGGTATTTTATATATTATAAATGATAGGGCATCTCAATTGAAATATCCAGGACACTAAGGAAGAGACATGTGTGCACAGAAGAAACATAAAGTTACAGTGGAAAAGAATATAAGAAAAGACTTCATGTTGATAAAGATCCAGTGTCCAGCTGAACAGGTAGAAAGGAAGACAGAAATTTTTGATTTGTTTCTAAAACAAGTATGACCAAACAATTTACAGTCTTTAGTGTACTAATTGTCCTTTGCATTTTAACAAGGAAGATCAATGGGAATTATCAAGTTTACCCCTATAAAAGATATATTATGATATTGTAAAATTATTGATTATTTAGTGAAGATCAAAAGTTGTATCAATAACTTAAAGATACATGTTTGGCGACCCAGATAACAAAACTATACATGAACAATAAAAGCTATAGGTTTAATGTGCATTCATAGAAGTAGAGAAATTAGTGTTATAATTTCCTTGAAAAGAGAAAATAACATGGCAATAGTTTAGCTAATATACTTGAGAAAAATTAAGGAGCTTTGTCAAGTGCTTTAAAATATCACCTGAGAAACCTAGAAATAGTTTAATAGCCAATTTAAAATGATAAAAGAGGTTGAAAAGGTTAAATATCTTCTCAATTGTCTCATCACCAGCAAAGTTGGAAGAGTTAAAATACTTATTTCTCTTATGCAGATGCATGTTACTATCTACTACTATAGTATAAAGACTTGGCTCTTTAGTTCCATTCTGCTTTCCGATTTCAATATATGTATATCATTGAATGAATTGCCTGGGAATGACATGAATTAGAATGAAGTCAGCTATGTTTTAGTCTTTAAAAAATAGTTTCTGAATGCTAAGAAATCACAGATGAGTGATTTGAGAATGAAAGAACAGAGGCAGACCTGTCTTCATCATTCCAGGGAAACAAAATCTAGGCTAGTAATTGAATGACAGTTGTTAATATAAAGAGAACACAGCAGAACAGAATTGGATACATGGAAGAAGCAGGAGCAGTAGCCAACAGAACGACAGCTATCCCTATAGCAGAATGAAAGAAGGTTAGTATTACTTTGTGAAATTTGCAGTGACAAATAGAGCTAAGCAGATAAATGGAAAGATGCATAACATAATATCATACCATGAAAAGCATTTTGCACAAGAATAAAATAGATTAAGGATGTAGAGTACCCAAGAGAATTCTCCATAATGGTGGAAATGCTCTCCTACTAGTGAGACAAATGAACTATATTTCAAATTACAGTTTAATGAAATGTAGCCATGTTGGAATAGTGGCTACAGATGCAGAAGAATAGGGCAGAGTGAAGTCAGAAATATCTTGCTCAGTTCAAAGGCTTATGAAATTATCATATGAAAGAAACAAGTTGGCAACTAAAATGTCTGAAGCTTCCTTCTAACTCCAGACAATTCCAACTAGAACTCCTTTTCATACCTGACTCAGGGGCAGTGGTACTCTGGAGTGTCTTTTAATAAAAATACTCAGTCATTGTTGGAGATTTAAGATGCTACTGAAAACACAACACATGTAGTTTTAAATAGAACTACATGGAACATATGAAGCAAGTTCAGTAAAGTCTTCGCTGTATAAATGTGCCCAAATATCCAAGCCCCCCCCCCCCCACCCCCTGTATGTTAGATGTTCAGAAAAGCTAAAGTTTCTTCCTATTCTGGATACTTCATCCTCTGGAGGTGTATCTTTTTAGAAATAAATTCCTATGCTTCATTTGAACCTAGGCATATGTCTCTGACTGGTTTTTTGCTCCGAGCCACAGAACCTGAAAGCCTTTGGGAAGTGCTTCTTGATCCACATTACTAATTGATATTAGTTGGCTTTTGTACAAAATAGAGCAAGCAGTGACATTTCTGAAAGCAATCTCTGAACAAACTATGAAAGGAATAAGTGATTAATCCATACTTAGAAGATAATGCCCTCTTTTAGATGAGCTACAGACTCTCTATACTTATGTCTTTTTTTAGAACTCAAGTCTCAAGCCACTCCCACACTAGTCTTTCTCCTCAACAACTGATAGCCCCTGGTACAATAGGTAAATGGACAGATCTCAAGACAAAGAAAGATCTCCTCCCCCTTACAACTGCAAGATACATTTAATGTCTCCCATAAACGTTCTTAGTTTTTTTAGAGTTTGCTTTTGGTTTAGGCCAACCCGGGCTAAATCAAGCAGCATGGAACTTCAGATAACTCTTTGAAAATATATGAAGTAAGAAATTTCCTGTGTTTCTCAGGGAAATTAAAGGCCTTTACACCCTTCAGAGTCCTCACCAGGCTATGCATGTATTTTTCTTCTCCCTTTCACAATATCATTGATAATGAAGTTTCTGTCAAGTGTTTGAAGGGAACTCATACCCCTCCGTCTTTCCGTCTATATGCCTGCATGTGTAGTCTCCCCCCTCTCTAAATTTGAGGTGTGTGCTGTTAGTTAGTGGTTTGTGAAGATTCATTGTTCTAATATTGAACTATAAAATAAAACTTATTCCATTACTATAAATGATACATAGGTTGAAAGTAATGGAATAAGTGGCTGTTGAAATAAAGTTCCTTTCCTCTTGATACGCATAGTCATTTAGTATTGTAAGGACATTGATTACATATAGTGCATGAATCCTGAGCTGGATAGTGAACATCATTTTTATTTTAGTGAAAATCATGATGAAATATATTTTTCATGCTATGACCTACATCAAGGGTTAAGGGTCTTTAAACAAAGGACTAAATCATGTAAAATGTCTTATATAGTACTTTGACTACTGGGACAGTGAAAATCAGTCAATATTTGCATTATTAGACAAAAGTCAATTGCATTCAGACTTCTATCACACTATGACACTGGCATGTAGAAAAATTTAGTTTAAAGAGGTAACTATCATACAGATTATTCGTTATGAAAAAATGGTTTTAGAGTTTTAAGATCTGTAGGAAGAAGGTATTTCAATTTAATACTTTAAATTTAATTTAATTTAGCAATGAAATATGAGATTTATGTTACTTCTTACTCATTTCTAGAATATTATTTCCAGACCATTTCTTAACCAAACATAAGTAATTAAATTTAAAGAAGACAAATTCATAAAAATATGAACAAAAATGCTTGTTGAACTTTGGTCTCAAAGTGGTACTTGATAAAATTCTGACAAGAAAATATCTTCCTACATTTCTCTGAATTCAAGTAACACTACATTATTCAGTATGTTCACAGAATTTGTAATCCATTTCAGTTTTGCTAATTAATTACTTGTGGCTTATAGTTGCCCAATTATGAGTAACTACATATCTACCATGTTTAATGATATTGTTTTTCGAGCAATTTCCTGATTAATTTTTATTAAGTTTACTGTTTTGAAATAATTATAAAAATTGTGTCAGATGCCAACAATGCATCCTAAATGTAATCAGGCCTTAAGAAAAGTAATTTGACAAATATCATAAATGCCTTGATTCAAGTCTTTCACTGAGAAACAGCCAAATTTATTGGAAGTTGATAACTTCTGTGATATGTTGGCACTACATGCACATAGAGAATATGTCTTTGATCTCAAAAGAGTCAATGTAGTGGATAAAACAAGAATTTAAAAATGTAATAACTATTTTTTCAGGATCCATAAAAAGTATTTCCCATGTTTTGACTTAAAATTTCCCAATATTTTGCATTAAATTATTTATTGAAATACTATGAATGTGGTTTATAACATCTTAGAGAACCACAAAAAATATTTTGCAAACATTTTTATCATTATCAGCACAGGGATAATACTTTTTAGCCAAGGCTCAGAAGACATAATGGAAAAATGAAGTAGAAGGGATGTAAGAGCTGGAGGAAACAGAAGAGATCAGTGTGAAACACTAATGTTTGGGCATGATATGCTGCTATATTTGAGCACATAGTATCTCCCCCTAAAGTTGTGATACCGATACTTTGTCATGGAAAAAGAAGTGCCTTGTTAGATGCCCACTCTCCTCTGAGAACCTACATTCAGATAATGGTTAGTAGGTAAGAAAGAGACAAATTCTTCAATGGTTTAAACACTGGTATGGTACACATGCCCTTTGAACAAATAGCTTATCTAATACTCCTGTATGCAATTCTAATGAAGCACATTATATCTCGGAAACAACAAGAAAGCACAACACAAAATCATTATGTAAGCCATCTTCATTCCATTGAATTCATCAAGTTTCCTTTGTCCAATTTCCAATATCTGGGAGCCACTGCGGAACATGTCCAAGTACTACAGTATCCATGAATCTATCTACAAGTGTCTCTGCTGCTTGCAACATAGGTTATCAATATCATCATTATAGGTTTTTAGTTTGGGAGAACCTACTACGAGCCTCATCCCAGTAAAAGTATGAGTTGACCTCTTCAGGTGCTTGTCCATGAGTAAGGGTGGGGTGTTCTCAAGCTATTCCTCTATGCTGGTATTTTGGTTAGTTTGATCTTTTGCAGATATCTAAAGATGTGAAGTTATGAGTGAATTTACTACACAAAGAGAAATATTTGAAACTAGGTTAACTGCATGAAATAAAACATATACATATTTTAATAGATCAGAATGTTCTCAGTTTCTTTTTATTCAGGTTCATCTTTCTACCTGAAGTTTTATGATTTCATATTTCTTTAGAGCTCGGTAATATCCCTTCATGTGTAGGCATCATATTTCCCTTTCCCATTAATGGGTCAGTAGATATCTAGACTAATTCAATTTTCTAGCTGTTGTGAATAAAAGCAACAGTGAACAAGAATATACAAGTGTCTCTATGATAAGCTATAAGATTTATGGATGTGCACCTAGAAATGATATATTTGGGTCATATGATAATTATATTTCTAATGTTTTAAGAAACCCCAAAATTGATTTCCAAAGTGATTGCTTGTTTTTACACTCCCACCAAGAGCATGAAAAAATTTCTGGTTTAGCATTTCCATTACAGCATTTGCTATTGCTTGTATTTCTGGTGAAGGACATTCTGACTTGGGTGAGAAAGAATGGTAAAGTAACTTTAATCTGTATTTCCCTGGTGGCTAAGAATGTTGATCACTATTTTTTTTTACATTTTTGAGCCATTTTTAAATTTTGTTTTTGAGAATTTTCTATTCATTTCCATAGATTATTTTGATTGGCTTATTTGCTTTGGTAATATTTAGGTTGTGTTGTTTTTAATATATGTTCTAGACATCAAACTACAGTTGACAGACTATCAGGAATGATTGCTTTCATTATTTTCACTTCTTCTTTACCAATAGGTAGCTTCCTTTGATGTATGGAACCTTTTAGTTTTATGAGATTTTATTTGTCAAATGTTGACCTTTTTTTCATATTCTACTGGAATCTTTCTTATTCAGTACTGTTCTACTGAAATCTCACTCAGTGACTATATATTAAAATATTTTTCATATTTTATTCTCTACTATTTTATAATATCAGATCTTTGGCTGAGGTCCTTGATCCACCTAGAGATGAATTTTGTTCAGAGTAAGAAATAAGTATTTTCTTTCCTTTTTATGTATAGATACCAAGTTTCCTCAGTAGCAGTTATTGAAAATTCTCTCTTCTACAATGTGTACTTTACAAATTTTCATCAAAAATGAAATGACTTTAGTTGTGTGGTCTTGTTCCTAGGTCCTTTCTTCTAGTACATTGGTCTACCTGTCTGTTTTTGTATCAGTGCCATGCAGTTTTCATTTCCATGGCTCGGTAGTATAATTTTGAACTCAGGTATGATAATATCTGCTGCAGTATTCATTTGGTTTATGATTTCATTGACTGCCTTTGGTCTACTGTGACTTTTGCATTGTTTTTTGTTGTTATTGTTTGATTTGCTTTGATTTAATTCTTTGAGATTGAGAAACAGTCTTATGATGTGGCCTCAACTAGCAAGGAAAATTCTGTGTATCCAAGACTATTCTTAAAAATGCAACTATTATTCTACTTTTCTTTTTTTCTGTTCCATCATGTCTTGTTTCTTTTAAAATTTTCCTGTGATAGTATCTAGTGTTTTATTTAAATGATTTAGTCTTTTTTATTGCAAATGACATTTTCCTAAGTAATTTTTAATGCTTTAATATAAAAGTTTCTATTAAATAAAAACTAATTCAACACTTTAACATAAGATTATTATTAACTTTTATTAAAGTAAATGTAGCTGACTATTCTGTATATTTTATACATCTGAACATATCTGTATATATTTTAAATTAACTACTTTAATTTGCATTTAAAATCATATAATTTATTTGTGATTTATCTTCCCTGTAATTACAGTGAAAGTATTGCAAGTATCCAATCTCAGTAAAGTAAATAGAAATGTGAACACCTCAATAAAAACAAGCTAAAATGAAATTTAACAATTCCAGAATAAAACTTTTGTTTACATTTTAAAACTTTGTCAGAACTAGGATTTGAGAACAAAATTAATATATTTGTAAAGACTTTGGTAACATTTGTATACTGTAATATGAAACTTTTTTCAAGTGTTTAAATTTATTAAAATAAAATAGCAGCTATATGATAATAAACATACATGTATAAATTCTGATGCTTTCTTGAAACGTATGTCAGAATTTGGTTATTCTCATATGATATGTTTTAAAAATGTCTTTAAAATATTAAAATCAATTATTTTAAAGATATATTGTTATAAGAAATTTTTTTTCTATAGGGAAAATTAATTAGTTCCACCATATCTGTTGTTGACATTACATAAAATTACAGACTATTATCTGAGGTCTTATCTCTCTCTTTTTTTAAAAAGAAATACTTATTTGTTTTCTTATTTTTTGTGTGCCTGTGTATGTGGGTACATGTGTGTATGTGTATGCATTGATATGTGTGTTTGTGTGTGTGTGTGTGTGTGTTCGTGTGTGTACATAAAAAAGTCATGTTGATATCAGAGGACAATTTACAGAGCTTTGTTTTCAGAAGCTCAGATCACTAGTCCTGGTGTCAAGTGCTCCCAGAAGAGGAGTCAACATACTGATGCCCAGGATTCTTCAAAAGAAGACAAAAACAAAAAAAACATCTGAATTAGAAAAGCAGCCAAAAGAGAGACAAGTAACCAACATGGATTGGATATAAGAATAATTCCAAGTTCACTCTTGTTGCTTTATCCCTAGGTAATTGTGACTGGGGACAGTCAGTTGGGTGAAAATAGTTCAATAGGAGATTTATCCTTCTTGAATGATCATGGGAAAAGGACTCTGTAGCTCACAATTAGAGGAGTTAATTCTAATTTATTTCCTCTATGTGATCTTAGGAGACCGTTAGAGATGCAGTTAAAATAAAATAATTTAATTAATTTCTCCATGGACACTAGTTTCTGTTCTATAAATAACTAGATTTGGAAACTAGGACTAAACTTCAGTTTACTTAATACTATGTAAGAATAATGTAAAACTACACAGTCAAATCTTTTCTCTCTCTCTGTTCTCATATTAATTTCAATCTAAAGCCATAGCTGTTACTCTAATTCTTTCCATTTACATTCTAATTAAGAAAGCTTTTATATTATTTTCAATAACTCCAATTATTAACCAATTTCCTTGTTTAATTAAACTTCTGGCCACAGTAACGATGAGTTTGATAAATAGATGTCTCAGATCTTCATCAACTGATCTTAGCACTATTTACGGTAGAAAGATAAGAAAAAGAAAAGAAAGAAATATGGTGGAAAGACGTCAGTTGGTAAGATGAGGAAAAGCATTGCTAAAGACATTGTGACATACGAAGATGAAAATCCACACAGTGGAAGGGAAAGGCAAATTTTAGCAAATGTGGTCATAGATACAAGATGCTTATTTCTTAGAGGAACGCGACAGAAAATTTGACAGTAGACAGATTTATATTGTTATGTAGTATTAACTTTAAAAATAGTAACACATAATTGTAAAAGTATACTGATATCCTTCTAACAAAAAAGGTCGGGGAAAATCTATTATTAAATTCAGTACACTACACTAAAATTTGAAGTTCTCTATTACTTCATTTGAATGTAGGCTTGGATGAGATTAATAAAGTTAGATGCTAGCTCTCTTCAGGTAAGATCTAGCTAGAAGTAAGAGTGTATAGCTACCAAAATAGGTCACAGTTATTATGTGACCTATTATTGTCAATGCTTTTGAAAATCTCCCTCACCTCAGCTTCCTGTTATCTCAGAGACTTCTCAGATTTAAGTATTCTCTTTACCCTTTTGCAATGTCATATAAATATAAAACAATATGTGTTGTAGACAATAATAGACAAATTTATTTCTCAGGATTTTTGAGTTGTGAATCTAAGAACAAAGCTTTGGTTGATTTAATGACTTCTGAGGACTCCATCTTTATTCCCAGGTACATTTTGTCATTCAGCCATCACAAGTTCAAATATGACATCCTCACACTCTGCAGTCTCTAATAGGGACACTAATCCTATGAAGATAGTCTCTTAATACTTCCATATAATCATATAATCACCTTTGGAGATTGAAGAGTTTAATAAATGTATATGAGAAGGCACAGATATTGAAGTTCACAGTAAGTTTTCATAAAAAGGGAGGCAAAAAGAGCATGATAGTTCAAGTATTGGCTAAAACTGTTTATAAAATCAATCTTAAGCTACAAATTGCTTCTGAAGATTCATGTTTAGTAAACTCCCCACACTGTCTCCCATAATGCCAATAATGTTACAGAACTATTTATTTGTCTTCTGATATAATGAATTTCCTATTTCTAGATTAAAACATAGATGGAAATATGTGGTATTTTAATTTCTATAATTTAAATTTATGTGTATTAGGCATTTAAAAATATTACATTTTATTACTCAATTGATATATAACACTTTGACTAATTTCTTTGAATATTTCTGGTTTTTTGTAATATGGTTTCTCTGTGTGTTTGCAGTGTGTCCTGAAACTCTCTGTAGACCAAGCTGGCCTTGAACTCACAGGGATCTTCCTGCCTCTGGCTCCTAAGTGCTGGGATTAAATCATGCACCACCACTACCCAGCTGATCAATTTTTAAGTCATTATGCTAATGATATTTAATTCCACATTTTCTTCCATTGAGTATTCTTTCATTTTTAATAATGGATAAAGATATTTTGGATAGCAGAATTTTCTTCAGTCTTCATTTGTAGAATACAATAGGTTTTATAGGAGTAAGCACTCAAAAAATGCTGGTGTTTATAGAGACCAAGTTAATATTTAAATGTTTTTGTTGTTTAGTCTTACAGTTATTAGGATATAATTTCTCCCACAAGTCATCATTTAAATCAATATGAGGAAAATCTTTAAGTGGGATTGTAAAATTTTCAAGTAATCCATAAGTGTTAATAAATGAATCTTAGAGGAAAAAGAAGAAAACAATAAATTGGGAGAATAATGTTTGAAATATCAACAATATAAAATATGAATGATATTTATGTAACATTAGAGATACAAGCAGTAAACATAAGAAACTAATTTCTATTACTACAAATCTTGAACACAATAATGCATCATTTAGCAGAATACTAGTCTAAGAAATAAATCATTAGGCAATTTTATTATTGGACAAATATCATAGCATTTGATTAAAAAAATCTACAGCGTATGGCCCCCTACATAACTGGGATATATGACCTATTTGCAGTAATTCACCAGTGAACTTTGTTTGCTTAAAAAGGACAGTGGATCACAGAATATGAGATTAAATCATGTACAAAGGAAAATGAGGCAATTGCTAAACATAATGCACAGATGTTTGAAATTTGCTGAAGATGCATCGGGGCATACTATTTTATAGTCAATGTCTTAAAAAGTATAAAGCATACACACTGAAGTAATGACAAAATGTAGCACATACGTAATAAGCATAGCTTTTTATTACAGATGTCAAAATTGAAATATTGGAAACCTGGGAACCCCTCTAGGGTCAAGTCTCTTGACAACCCTCAGGTAGCTCCTTAAATTCAGATATATGCTTCCCTGCTCTCATATCCACCCTTCCTATATCCCAAGCACCCCATTCCTCCGAGCTCCCCCCGCTCTCCCCTTCACACTTTTCTCTCCCCATCTTCCCTTGGCCCAGTCTTGCCCAACCCTCAAGTTCCCAATTTTGCCTGGCGATCGTGTCTACTTCCAATATCCAGGAGGATTACTATATCTTTTTTGGGAGTTCACCTTCTTATTATCTTCTCAAGGATCCCAAACTTATAGGCTCGATGTCCTTTAATCATGGCTAGAAACCGAATATGAGTGAGTACATCCCATGTTCATCTTTATGGGTCTGGGTTACCTCACTCAGAATAGTGTTTTCTATTTCCATCCATTTGCCTGCAAAATTCAAGATGTCATTGTTTTTTACCGCTGAGTAGTATTCTAGCATGTATATATTCCACAGTTTCTTCATCCATTCTTCCACTGAAGGGCATCTAGGCTGTCTCCAGGTTTCCAGGGAGACGCCCCCAGTTAGTTCCTTGGGCAGCTGAGGAGAGGGAGCCTGAAAAGGCCAGTTCCTATAGCCATACTGATGAATTTCTTGCATATCACCATGGAACCTCCACCTGACGTTAGATGAAGAAAATGACAGAGCCCCACCTTGGAGCACCGGACTGAGCTCCCAAGGTCCTGATGAAGAGCAGAAGGAGAGAGAACATGAGAAAGAAAGTCAGGACCGTGAGGGAACCTCCAGCTGGCGACAGATGGGGAAGGTGACTGAGCCCCACATTGGAGCACTGGACTGAGCTCCCAAGGTCCTGATGAGGAGCAGAAGGAGTGAGAACTTGAGGGAGAAAGTCAGGAACGAGAGGGGTGCGTTCACTCATGGAGACGGTGGGACAGAACTAATGGGAGATCACCAACTCCAGTTGGAATGGGACTGATGGATCATGCGACCAAACCCGTCTCTCTGAGTGTGGCCAACAGCGGGGGCTGACTGAGAAGCAAAGGACAATGGCTCTGGGCTCTGATTGTTCTTCATGGACGGGCTCTGTGGGAGCCTTCTCAGCTTGGTCGATCACCTTCCTGGACCTGGGGGGAGTTGGGAGGACCTTGGTCTTAGCATAGAGTGGGGAACCCTGATGGCTCCTTGGCCTTGAGAGGGAGGGAGGGGAGGTATGGGTGGAGGGGAGGGGAGGGAAGGGGGAGAAGGAGGGGAGAGAAAGGGGAGAAGGAGGGGAGGGAGGGGGGAGGAGGAGGGAAGGAGATGGAAATTTTTAAATATAAAAAAAAATAAACCATGAGAAAAAAAAAATTGAAATATTGGAATACTTCTATTTAGAATTTTTCATGTGACTACAGTGCAGGAGGATGTGTTTACATCAGGCTCACTACAGACAGGTGAGTCATGCATTGCATTATGATTTTAGCCTGATAGCAATGTCACTTCAGAGTAGGAAATTTTTAACTCCATCAGCTTTTTTAAGGGACCACTGTTGTGATATGAAGTCTGATGTTGAAAGGAACTGTATATAACATAAAGAAATTAAAGTAAAAAGAGAGGACAAGATTGATCATAGAAACATTCTGAAAAAGTAGTAGTTATTATATTTTTTGTTTTGTTTTGTTTGTTGTTTGTTTGTTTGTTTTATTTTTGTTTTTCAAGACAGGGTTTCTCTGTAGCTTTGGTGTCTGTCCTGGAACTCCCTATGTACACCGGACTGGCCTCGAACTCAGAGATCTGCCTGGCTCTGCATCCCAAGTGCTAGGATTAAAGGCGTGAACCACCATCACCTGGCCCGGACTTTTTTTTTAATAGTTGGGCACAAAGTCTGGGCACAATTCTTCTGAGTCCTTTCAAATGTCAGCAGCAAGGTTTTCTACCATTCACGGAAACATTCCTTCCATATCTTTAAGACTATCAATTTGATAGTAAGTTTGTAAAAGAGCATGCAATTGTCTGCTGGTCACTTCATATGGAGCAAAGTCTATGAGGCTACATTTCTCTGGGTTCAAAGTTGACAGTTTGGCCTTTGTGAAGATCACTGGGCTCACACATAAGTCTCTGTAAATTAAATGTATAAATGGGAATATATTTGGGACCTTCAACCATGTTTCTATACAAAAAGTTTTCTTCTTTTTTTCCAACTAGCCAAATTTCCCATCCTCTTTTCTGGAAACCAAATGCACATCTACTGGACTACTAAGAGCTGATGGAGAATAATGTTTTACCTTACGTTTGTACTTCTCAAAATATCCTTCATACATACATATTCTTTGCCTATCAACATACATACCAATACCTATCTCTAGACTTCACGTCCAAGTTTCTATATCTATGCACAGAAATATGCTTGTAGTAACCTTTACTTGTGTGCTTTCATTTCTTTGTCTGAACAAACGTGAGTTCACCACTGTCAGGGTTCTTAATCCAGGACCACACGGCATGACTTGTATAATTTAGGGATTGAACTAACGAGTGCAATCAGTGATGAAGAAACAACAGACACATATGGAGAATATCTGGTTAAGGGGGGGCTGAAACTTGATGGAAAAACACAAACAGCAACCTCGAGACTTGGCCAGTTGGCTATATACAGCAAAAACAAGGAGTGTAGTGATGAGTTGCGGGCAGGCCTGCTTTTCGTCCTGCCCAGCTCTCGGCCACCGGCTAGCTTTACCCGAAATAACAACACACAAATTGTATTCTTTTAAACACTGCCTGACCCATTAGTTTCAGCCTCTTAATCACATCTTGACTAAACCATATCTAACAATCTGTGTAACATCACGAGTGGTGTCTTACTGGGAAAGATTCAGCATGTCTGACCTGGTGGCTCTCTCCATCGCATCTGTCCCCCTGAGGAGAGGCGTGGCGGTCTATCTCATTTAGGAGAGGCATGGCATCTGATTGAGCCATCTACCTCACTTCCTTCTTTCTGTTCTGTCTACTCCACCCACCTAAGGACTTGCCAAGGCAGTTTGTTTATTAGCCAATGAGAATCCTCCATCAGAGGAGGATTAGCTAATCTTGTTTGGAATCTTTTTGGGTAGTAAACTCATCTCCCATTCATCCCAGAAGCTGCAGTGGAATGCTTGTTCACACACTGATTTTTAGCTAAAGGTCAAATATTCGTCAACATCCCTGTTTGGACCAACAGAAATCTTTCTGATTTGGGAAAGTCTTGCCTACATGAGTCTGAGTCACTGGGGTCCTTGATCCAGTTAGGGTTATGTCAATGATACACATTCACTGAGGACTTCATCTACTCTCCACAACTGATTATGAGTCTGTGCAAAGAAATTAAAGAAGAAAATTAGTACCTTGTTAAGACCATAGTTTAATGACACAAGGAAAATAATGTAAAATTTGAAGGACTAATTCACAAAAATATAAAAATACGAAAGAAAAAAAAGACAGTTTGAAATGCTGGAAATGAAGAAGAGTAAGTCAAATAGAAATCTCTTGGGATATTCTCATCGAGGTGTGGAATATTTGAGCTTGAAGAAAATGTAATGAACTGGAATAATCAAACAAGAACAAAGTTGAAATAAAAAGAAAATACTCGTATAAATTCAAATATACAAGCCAGACTCTGAAAATACCCATAACATTGACTTTGATGACAGAGAAGACTAAAGTTCTAAAAGGCATAGAAAACACTTTTCAAGAATCATTACAGAAAATTTCCCAGCTAGGAATAATGATACCAAACTAATTAAAGAAGCAAGTTAGGATACCCACAGAAAGATCCTCTATCATATTATTATATCACAATAACCACTCTCCCCTCTTATCCTCCCCTTTCTTCCCAAATACAACCCTCAACAGGACTCACTTCCATTATTATGCATTTTGGGTTTTTGTTTGTTTTGTGAACTGCTGAGCTTGACCAGAAATTTCTTCATAGACATCAACTTTGTTCTATCCACTAGAGTAAATGAAGCTCGCTCATTGTATCACAAAAGACAACTTTCTCTTCCCCAGCAGTTCATGCCTCTGAACTCTTTCCTTATAATCTCTGAGCCTATGTTTGTCTCCTCAATCACCTGGTGTGGATTCTCTATGTCTCATATCTGCACTGTAGTTTGGGTCACCTCTGGAATGGTCTGTGCCTATAACCACTCTTTGGTTGAGACTTTTATGAATAGTATTTTCATAATAATAAACAAAACACAATACATTTATACAATGACCATAGCAACCTATCTATTCAGTATATCAAGTTAAATGTTAACTTCACAAAATCCCATTTTTAAAGCATTATCACAGAAACTTACGCTGTATAAAAGTAGTGGTTTCCCCAAACAAGATGAAGGACTTTATAAGAGCATTTTGCAAATGTAGATTCAGGAAGTGGTGGTCCTGTTTATTATGCTAACACTATACTCTAAATTAGGAATGATTAGGGCCTGCTGGAAAATAATGAATGACAATTAAAAATCTAGCAGAGAATATAAATTAACATAAGAAATAGTGTTGAGGTAGAATTTTAATAGAGTATTAGCTATGTGAAGCAGAATTTAAACGCTATCCCTGGATGATTCCAAATGCACATGCATAAAATTAAACAGTGAAGAGAACCAAGAATCACTAAAAGCCATGGGATTACAAAGTCTTCAGAGAGGAAGAGGAAGAGCATGAGATGACATCATAGTAGATATATAGCGGTTAAATAATGTCTGTGTCAGTGAGTGGTATATAAGTTCCATTTAGGACTAACGAATCTGAAGTCTGTTATTTTGTGCACCTTGGATAGTTGTGGCTTTCCTTGTCAATCTGAGGAAGGATGAGAGTTGCACTACACTCTAAAAATATTGATAAATTATTAGGAGTAGGTAAAACCGTTACTCATCTAGCTATAGGCTTTTTGTTTGATAATATTTCTAAATATGGTTTGCATTTTATTCAATGCTTTGGAAAGTCAATCAAAAAGTGACGGACTACTCTCATGATGCTTATGCCACTTTTGTAGCTGTGAGCATGTTTTGCCAAACCAGATATTATTATAGCTCACAGAGCTCCAGATGGACAAGATTGATGATTGCTTGTCTACTTCAACAGTGCTGAAAGCAGTGTCTTCTTGCAAGCAATAAATGATGCACAGAAAATGTTGAAAGCAACATGTGGGCATAGCTTGATAGCATGTATTTATGATTTTGCTTGTAGTTCCAGGTCAGTGAAGTCAGAAAGTCAACCTTTTCATATAAGTAGAAGATTAAGATTAAAATATTAATTTCTTTTCCATATAATGGTTAATGTGTTTTCTAACAAATACAAATTATTGTCCTTTATTAGAGATGTATCTTTTAATTGACTCTTGGAGTAAGTTTCTCTTATGTGGCACTGTCTGCCGCAGTCCACATTTCTAATTAAGAATTTTGCATATTAATCACAAGTTCTAGCTACCAAATTGATTTTGCATAGTATTCTGTTCACAGATTTATTATTTTATTCTTTGATTACTTCAGAAACTTTAAGTAATTTTAGATTTTTTGTGCTGAAAAATCAAGAGTAAAAATAGTATTTTATTTATTTAGTTCATGTGCATATATATATATATATATATATATATATGCTCATACGAATGTGTATGTATATGTGCATTGTGTTTGCATGTACCCTGTACATCCATTATCAAGAATGTCTGAGCCAATTTAGTAGTAGTTAAGCTGAATTTGGTATTTCTTATTGGAATAACAATGACCCACCCCTACTCTATCAACTAGTGAACCTGGGTCACTGAAGTTATCTGTTCCATGTTTCTTTGGCCTGAATACCTTTGTAGTCTGTACATGCTTATGCTGGAAATGGTATTCTTATTTAGAGATGGTAGTCTCATTGTAGACTCTTTATAAACATATAGCTACTGCCTACTCTTCACCCTCAGAATTCTTGTAAGGTTCAAGGCTTTATTTTTTTCTAGTCCGTCTAATATAAGATTCTATTGCAGTCTGGCATATGGGTAGAGTGTCTGTAGGATGCTACCCTTTTCCACCTGGAACAGCCAGATGCAGTCTTTTGTCTGTGATTTGTGGATGAAACAGTTTCCTATGCCCTTCTTACCTGCAGGAAATCCTCTGTTTTGAATGAATGCAAAGCCTTGGTTGCAGAAGTGTTCTCTTTTTCATAGTAAGTGAAAAATAGGTCTTCTTTATGACTCTCCAGTCATATTTCTTTACTTAAGCCTAATGTTGCTGCTGCAAATGTAAGGTTTTGTATCAAAAGAATAGTACAGAAGTTTGAACTGATTTCACTTTATGAATTTCCAATCATGGGTTGGAAAACTCCTTTTGGTTTCTTGACCTAACCTCAATTGTTTTTACGTTCAAGCAGACTTCCTCCATATCTTAAGCTAAGACATAACCTTTATAAGACATAACCTAATAACTTTTATTCCTAGATCAAGAATTACATGAGCTAATACCTTTTAACTGGCTTTGATCATGATATGCCCCTTCCCCTAAGTTCAGAGAAACTCTAAGTAAAACTCATATGTCATTCCCTGTCATGGGAAAATGGTCTGTATTCTGTCAATTTTATTTTAAATAAATGCTGATTGGCCAATAGCCAGGCAGGAAGTAGCGGTGGGACAAGCAGACAGAAAGTAGAAGTGGGTCAATGAGAAAAGAATTCTGAGAAGGAAGTCCTAGTCTGCAGTCGTGACCCAGCCACAAAAGAAGTAAGATGTGACTATCTAGCTAAATAATGACTGGGAAAACAGAAACCACAGACCACATTTCCCTAATGTATTCGAAAAGCCTCGTCACTCAGTGAAATTTAAGTTACCTGCTTGGCTTGGGCACTCAGCTCTCTGCTGGGCTTATGAAGTTTTATTTTATGGTTATCTTTTCTCTGTCATTGCTAAATGAGGAATGACATTTTCTTACACTTTGAAACAATCTGCAGGAAGTAGAAGACCTCAGATGTGTTCTAACTGTAAAACATTATTGAGCTGTAGAATTATGATTTATTAACCTTTCAGTACATATGCTGTTTCAATTAAACTATTTACCAACATATGTTCTAGCACACTAGCTGACTCTCAACATATCATCTTTATTCTGAGCAAGATTCTTTTATATTCTACCAAGAAACTCAAACAATATAAAATTCATTCTCTCAGTGCCTTTTTTTTTTTTGTCTGCTATTTCATCTTTATTATCCCTACTTTTTTTTTGTGCTATTCTTTTTTTTTTATTTTTTTTATATTTAAAAATTTCCATCTCCTTCCCTCCTCCTCCCCCCTCCCTCCCCTCCTTCTCCCCCTTCTCTCCCCTCCTTCTCCCCCTTCCCTCCCCTCCCCTCCACCCATACCTCCCCTCCCTCCCTCTCAAGGCCAAGGAGCCATCAGGGTTCCCCACTCTATGCTAAGACCAAGGTCCTCCCAACTCCACCCAGGTCCAGGAAAGTGATCGACCAAGCTGAGAAGGCTCCCACAGAGCCCGTCCATGAAGAACAATCAGAGCCCAGAGCCATTGTCCTTTGCTTCTCAGTCAGCCCCCGCTGTTGGCCACACTCAGAGAGACGGGTTTGGTCGCATGATCCATCAGTCCCATTCCAACTGGAGTTGGATGGAAATAGAAAACACTATTCTCAGTGCCTTTTTATACTGCAGCATATGAAGATACATATATTCCATCTATATATACAATGAATCAAGACACCTCTCTCTATCTCTCATCTCTACATATGCATAATAATATAGCCATATGTAGATTGTGTTTGTGAGTTTCAGTATTTTTTTTTTGCAATTTCAACTTCTTTTTTTTTCTCCTTGTTCATTTGTTTCCATGTTGATTGCAAATCTTCATAAGGAATATGTAACTGGTTCTTCTTTGTCTTTTAATTTAGATGTTATTGTTGCAGGGAAAAAGGCAAGAGGGAAATAACTAAATTGCTTCACTGTGACAAGGAAACAGTGTGGGAAAAGTTTGGTTGTCATAGTCATTTCCTATTTCCTGAATGGAAAGTATAATAAATATTTTAATAGATACAGCTTTTCTCAGCTCAGTCTATTAATAGAGTGTGATAAGTCAGTTTAATCAGCATTTTAGCTGAAGGTGGGTTATCTTATTGGCATCGTTACCTTTAGGTATTCAAAGGACATGTTTAACCAAGTGTCTAACCATTTTAAGAAAAGGCGTAGAACATAAAATAGAAGAAGGTATGAGGTTGGTATTGAGGCATATCTATCAAAAAGTAGATGAGAACTGTGTTATTTTGTATGACTATATTTATATTCTCTTGAAAGAATTGGTATATCATCTTGAAAATATAAAGTAGTTCCAAGTTACTGAAGGAGACTGTTTTAGGCATTTCTTGGAGACAGGCTTGGGATAAAGCTTTGTCATGAGTCTTTGAAGCATTTTATATACTCTAAAAGAGGAGTTCACTTAAATATATAACATCCAAACACTTCTAAATCATCATCTAAGAAGTATATTGTAATGTCTTAATTTTTTAAATTGAGGACATGCTAATGTAGTATGATTTAAAAACCATATTTACTGCATAAATAAAAATAGGGTAACATTCACTCATTCGTGAATTAAGGATTTATTAAGATTTTTCATCTATTTTTCTAGAAATCTGATGCCAGCTGTATTATAGTTGATAATTCCTGAAAATACATATCAAGAGCTGGAGAGATGATGTAAATGGAGGTCTCCCTGTCTTATGTCCTGCAGACACTTTTAAGTAATCATTCAGAGGTTTAATACTAATTGTAAATTATTTGGTCTATAGCTCAAGCTTATTATTATCTATTTCTTACTTTTAAATTAACTCATTTCTATTCATCTATATTTTGACACAGGGTTTGTGGCTTTACCTGTGCTATAGTGCTTCTTGTGCCTCCAGCAGCTGTCTCAGCTCTTTTGCTCACTCTTCCATTTTTCTCCCTGTTTCTTTCTCTGGCTTTACTGCCCAGCTTTATTCATCTGACTATAGGCAGAATCAGCTTTTAATATTAACCAATGGGAACAACATATATTCACAGCTCACAGAAGAATTATCCCACAGCAGGATTGCTCAACAGTTAAGGGCACTGGCTGCTCTCCCAAAGAACATATATTCAAATACCAAAATCCACACATCAGATCACAACCAATTGTAACTCCAGTTTTAAGGATTTTCATGCCTTCTTCTGGCATCTGAAGAAATTTCATACAAACAGTACATAGATTTAAGCAAAAACACCCATACACATAAAACAAAAATGACAATCTAAAAAGATAATTTAAAAAAACTCCATGTCTTCCAAAATCTCATATCAATTTTTTCATGTTATGTTAACCTTTCTTTCTTCCTTCCTTTCTTTCTTTCTTTCTTTCTTTCTTTCTTTCTTTCTTTCTTTCTTTCTTTCTTTCTTTCTTTCTTCCTTCCTTCCTTCCTTCCTTCCTTCCTTTCTTTCTTTCTTTCTTTCTTTCTTTCTTTTCTCTCTCTCTCTCTCTCTCTCTCTCTCTCTCTCTCTCTCTCTCTCTCTCTTTCTTGTGAAGACTACATCTGGTTCTTTATTCCAGGTTTTCTGGAAAATCAAGATCCCCCTGCATCATCTTACCAAGTGCTAGGGTTAAACATGTATGTTACCATATTAGGGCACTACTTACAAATTTCAAGATTAAATTTAGTTTTATTTTTTTAACTTTAAGAACATTTCGGTAACTTAGTTGCTTGTCCCACTTTTGTTGAATATCTTGTAGAGTGAGAGTACATAAAATTCTTTGATTATTCTATATTTTAGTAAAGTTTTAATGAGTTTCCTCATCAAAGATATTAAGATTTAAACTACCATAGATGTAGTTGTTATTATAAAATTATATTTATATTTGGTGATTTGAAATATAGAAGTATAGGAGAGCGTTGTGGTATATTTGATGATAGGTTTTTGCATATATGTGTGTTCTTTACAAATTGTAATTAGTGTTTTTTGTAATATCTAATGCTTTCTTCCCTAAGATGTCTTTATTTCTTTTCTTGACAGTGTTCCAAATATCAGAAACACTGAAAATTGTATTTCTGTCATTGTTATTTCATACTTTAGTGACCATTTATGCAGTTATTTTATTATTAGTTGCCATACACTTTCTCAGAAAAATATATGAATAGAATTTCAAGGTCCTAATACATGAACATTCTGATCTTGTAATGACAACAATTGTACAAATATTTAATCCCGTACTTATGTATTCATTGTCTTTCTTTTTTTCTGAACTTTTAAAATGCACATAGACTTCATTGCTATAACATATTTTTGAAAATTTATTGTATCAGTTAATATCTCCTTTTAAAATATCTACTTCATGACTTTGAAAGCCTGTGTGAACTCCATAGGAATGTAAATCTATCTGCAGGTATTTTTGCCTAACATAATCTACTTACTGGTCCTTGACATGCAAATAAGTATTCTTAACTCAAATGTTCTCCTTAATTTTCACTACCAGTTTCCTCAGTAGTATTGTTTCCTACAAAACTACTCTTCACAAAATTCTGTGCCACTGCTATTCCTCATATTAAATCAGAACATCTTTGTAAATAACTTCTTTTTGTGAAATATTCAAGTGAACACTAATCATTCTTGTAATTGCTTTGAGTCTTATTTTTTTCAAATCTAACTGCTACTTTAAAAATATTTTGAAAGTCATGTTATGTGATTACAATGTTATCAGTAATTGACTGCTTGGCTAATCCTGAAGTAACTTCACATTAAGTATTACCTATATATTATTGGCCTACAGACATGTTATTGGGTGTTTGTTTTAACATTAGTTGATGGGGGATGACCTAACCCTTTGTGAGTGGCCTCACTTCTGGAGAAGGTAGTTCTAGGTTGAATAAGAAATCTAACAGACTGCCAGTGGCCCCATAGACTATCCAAGCTTCACAGTTCTCCCCCACATTTAGTGGGTCTTACTTGCTCCTATGCAGGTTTGCATGCTATCATTCCAGAGCCAGTGAGCTCTCACTAGCTGTGGTCAGCTGTTTCTGTAGGTATCACCATCATGGTCTTGAACCATTTACTCAAAATATCTCTCCTCCTTGTCATTGGCTGGTCTCAGGTAACTTGGCCCAGTGCTTAACTGCAGAACTCTCTAGTTACTTCCGTCAGTGGCTGGTTGAAGGTTCTAGGTGACAATTAAGGTAGTCATCAGCCTGATTGCAGGAGAAGGCCAATTTAGGAACGCTCTCCAATGTTGCTTAGAGTTTTAGCTGGTGTCATCCTTGAGGATTTCTGGGAATTTTCCTAGGGCTACATTTCTTGATAGCCATTTAATGGCTCCCTCAATCAAGATATCTCTTTCTTTTCTCTTTTTCACTGTCCTTTCCCCTTTTTGAGCATCTCATTCCCTCATGCTCTCCTTCTCACTCCCAGTCTCCCCTCCTCCTCCTCCTCTTTAACCTTCCTTTCTTCTCCATCCTAATTTGTTGGGAGGAAGCTGCTTGTTGGTTCTCAGCTGTCCAGCCCCAATATAATCACACAGATACTGTATTAATTAAATCACCGGTTGGCCCATTAGCTCTAGCTTCTTATTAGCTACCTCTTACATATTGATTTAACCCATTTTTAGTAATCTGTGTATTACCACATAGCTGTGACTTACTGCATAAATTTCTCTGTAGCTCTGATGGGGCTACATGGCTACTCTTTAAACTCCGCCTTCCTTCTCACATCATTTAGCTTCCATTTTATTCATCCTACCTCTGTTCTACCCAATCAGGCCAAGCCAGTTTCTTTATTCATCAATGGTAATCACAGCATACAGAGGAGAATCCTACATCACTTCCCTTCTTCTGTTTAAATAATAGGAAGGTTTTAACTTTAACATAGTAAAATTACATATAACAAAGCAGGTATCAAACAATAATTATACTTACAATATTTTATATTTTATCATAAATAAGGAAAACTATAGCTATAAATTTTTAACTCCATCAAAGACTCCAGAAGGACTTAATATTACCTAAGTAAGCAATAAGTTCATTGTAAGCAACTTCCAAAACTCTAGAATTGACAGAGACGTCTCACTGCCTGGACAGTTACGCAAAGCTCTTTTGAATTGTTGGGGCATCCATCTTCAGCCTACAGGCCCATAGTATCCAGCAGAATTTTCCATGAAGCAGGAAATCTCAAAGACTGTTCCACCTATATTGGCAGTTTGTCAGTCACTTTCTTTTGTGTCCTGAAGAATGTCTGGAAGACAATTTTGTGAAGCAGGAACCTTGAAGAACTGTCTCACCTTAAGGCAAATTCAGTAGTTATTTCTTTGTGAGTCCTGCATGTCCAGTTAAGCAATCCAGGCAAGAGCAATTTCTTGCCCAAATGGCTAACCAACTCCATAATCAGCCTGTTCAATGCCCATATTTCTCTGGAAGTAGATTGAAACTACCAGGAGCAGAGGTGTCTCACTGTCATGAAAAATCCTAAATTCTTAAAACATTTAAAATGCCATTTTCTGAATGTCATTGAAAAGTTTGAAGATTATCTATCTAATTAAAATATATCTCTATATATCTAGAAAATCTACATAACATGACTGTGAGCTTCACTACTATAGATGACTCCCTATGAATCTATATTTCTTAATTATACATTGCATTTTTAAAAGCTGCACAAACGCAATACCTTAATAAAGAGCAGAAATATACATATAACAGAATTGACCTTAAATTTATATCAATAAACCAAGATCCATACCAAAGCAAAGTATCCAACTATATAGCATATCCCCTATAAAAATAAACAGATATTTGTAAACAATATTTGTAAATATGGGCATAGTTCTCTAGACTACTTCCTGCTGATTGGGGTTGCTATTAATCAAGTCTGATGGTGTATCTTGTGTGGTAGGTTCATCTCAGTCAGCAATTAAAATAGTAATTTTTGGGGAGTGTTCACAGAGACCTTTCTGGGGAATTTTGTTGCATCAAACTATATTAGTTTGGAAGCAATCTGTAGGTTCTTATCCTCTGTGGAAACATAAGAAGTACCTCTTTTCCAAAGCAACATATCCTTAGACCCAAATTATGAAGTAAGGATACCTTTATAATATACATGCTGGTTTATCTTAGCAGCCCATACAATGAAATGTCTCTCTGTACTTAGTTCCTTCACAATCAAAAACTTCAAATAAAACAATAATATACATAATGCAGACTTTCTGTGCATAATTCTTCTTTATGTGGCTTGATTTTACTCTATCTTTACTCCTTTAATCTTTGATTGTCTGTACTCTGTCTCTTTAAAGACCTTACCTTTTTTTAAAAAAACCATTTACTTCTTTTTATGTCTATATTTTTCTTCTCTCTTCCAAGCCTACGTACATTGATTCAACACTGTAACCCATTTAGAGCTCTTTCTCAAGTAATTTGTCTTTATTGTATATCTGTAATTTTTTTCAAAAGTGCTTATTAAAATACTAAGCCTTTCTTATTAACTTAAGATACAGCATTACTAAGGCATATATAGTACTTGCTCCGTACAGTCCAACATGTTGGAAGTCTGTTCACTATATATGAAAGCTGAGCACATTGTCCCAGTTCCATGTATGTAGCGGGTTTATGTCAAGCCATTAAGCAGCTGTAGCACTCTGCCCACAAAACCTATTTAAATGTTTTGCCTCCTGAAAAAGCCAGAGCTCATACTGGCAGCAAGGCCCAGAAAGTCAGCATTTCAAATAGTGTGGCTTTTTCTTTTTTCTTTTTTTTTTTTTCTAGAGAGCTAAGGTACACCACCAGCAAACATCAAGAAACTGTATTAAACTCTGTATTTTTGTGTCTAGAATTCTTTTTCAAGCCCTCTCAGGTTCTAAGTAGAATTTAGTTGGCCTCATGGCTCCAATTTGTTCAAAGGAAGCAGTTTGTTGGTTCCCTGATGTAGGAGGGTCTTCTGTTTTGTGTTGATTCCATTGGTTAAATAAAGAAACTGCCTTGGCTTTTTCATAGGGCAGAAAATTAAGTAGGCAGAGTAGACAGAGCAGAATGCTGAGAGGAAGAAGGCAATCTGGCAGATGCCATGACTCTTCTTTCTGAGACGTACGCTGGTTAGACTCATCCTGGTAAGCCACAATCAGGTGGTGATACACGTTATTAGAAGTGGGTTGAATCAGTATGTAAGAGTAAGTCGATAAGAGGTTAGAACTATTGGGCCAGGCAGTATTTCAATGAATACAGTTTCTGTGTTATTATTTCTGGGGCTAATCTAGCAGGGCTGGATGTAAAGCAGGCCTGCTTGACTCATCACTACAGTTCCCAGCTGCTCAGTCCAGAAATAGTCACATAGATGTTATATTAATTAAACGACTGCTTGACCCATTAGCTCTAGCTTCCTATTGGTTACCTCTTACATATTAATTTAGCCCATTTTTAGTAATCTGTGTATTGCCACTTGGCTGTGGATTACAGGGTAAAGTTTCTCTCTAAACTCTGCCTTCCTTCCTCCAGCATTCTGCCTAGTTTTCACAGCATAGCTCTGTTCTACCCTATCAGGCCAAGACAGTTTTTTTTATTCACCAATGGTAATCATAGCATACAGAGGGGAATCCCACATCACTAATTTTATTAGGAGACCTTGTCTGTTTCTCTTTCTTGGGGAGATCCATGTATGTCTCACTTAGGGTCTCTTTGTTTTATAGCTTCTCTGGGACCATGAACTATAGGCTGGCTATCCTTTGCTTTACATCTAAAATCCACTTACAAGTGAGTACCTACTATGTTTGTTTATTTGGGTCTGTTTTACCTCACTCAGGATTTTTTTTCTTTTTCTTTTTTTTTTATTAAAGATTTCCATCTCCTCCCCCTTCCCTCCCCTCCCTTCCACCCATACCCCCACTCCACCCCTCTCCAAGACAAAGAGCCATCAGGGTTCCCTTCACTATGTTAAGTCCAAGGTCTCCTCCCCACCTCCTATTTCCCTCCCCATCCCTTAACTCCCTTCCCCCTCCCTTTCCAGTCCAAGGAGCAGTCAGGGTTCCCTGCCCTGCGGGAAGTCCAAGGTCCAACCCATACCATCTAGGACCAGGAAGGTGCGCCTCTAAACAGACTAGGCTCCCCCAAAGCCAATACATGCGGTAGGATCAAAACCCAGTGCCATTGTTCTTGGCTTCTCAGTCAGCCTTTATTGTCCGCCACATTCACAGAATCCGGTTTGATCCCATGTTTTTTCAGTCCAGGTCGCGCTGGCCTTGGTGAGCTCCCATTTTTTTCTAGTTCCATTCATTTGCACATAAATTTCAAGATGCCATTTTTTTAAACCATTAAGTAGTACTCCATTGTGTAAATGTACAACATTTTCCTTATTCATTCTTCAGTTTAGGGGCATCTTGGTTGTTTCCAGGTTCTGGCTATTATGAATAATGTTGCTAGAACACAGTTGAGCAAATGTCCTTCTGGTATGAGTCTGCATTCTTTGGGTATATACCTGAGTGATATTGCTGGATCCTGAGGTAAATTGGTTTCCAATTTTCTGAGAAGTTATCATACTGATTCCCAAAAGGGCTGTACAAATTTGTATTCCCACCAGCAAGGGAGGAGTATTATCATTCCATGTTCTCTCCAGCATAAGCTATCATTGGTGTAACTCTAGTGCCTGAACTGGTATTTAGAAACACATAATTTTTGGAGGGATACTTTTCTCAGCCTAGATATAGGGGTGAGGACCTTTGTCATGCCTCAAAGTGAAGTTTCATACTTTGTTCATTCCTCATAGGAAGTCTTACCCTTTCTGAAGAGTGGATGGGAGTGGGGGAGGTGGAGGAAGTGAGAGGAAATAAGGGAGTGGGAACAGGGATAGTTATATAATGTTAGAAAAGGTTGTATTAAAAACATCTTAATTTAAAAAAGGAAAAAATCTGAATATGGTTCTTAGAAAACATCCCTGTAGTAGCATTTCAATTGTATTTTAATAAATAAAACTTACCTGAAAATCTGGGAGTAAAACAGCACCATTGGTCAGCCCTACTGACCAGGTAATGGTAACACACACCTTTAATCCCAACAACCACACTTTTCCATAGAGACCGGGCACTGCATGCCTTCATCGCTGTGGTGCACACCTTTAAACTCAGCCATAGAGAGGATTATTAAATGGGAGGACACAGCTCTCAGACACAGACTTATTCTGAGATTCCTGGAGGCAGGATCACCATTTCAAACTGAGGTCAAGGTAAGAGCCAGGGGCTGGCTGCTTTGCTTTTTGGATCTTCAAGTTGAACCCTGAATTTTTATAACTGATGCTTTACAAGAAGCATTCCGCCAGTTTCTGCCTTCAAGTCCTGCCCTGATTTTCCTACAGGATGGACTATGACCTACAAATAAAAACTAAATTAACTCCTTCATGCCATATGTTTCTCATAAACAGTACTGTTAACAACAACAAAAAATGAAATAAGCATGCATTCTTGACAATTTCTGGACATGTAACTTCCACTGTTAGGAAATCACTTCAGTTTCTCTCTCCACCTTAATTTCCCATTTTTTTGTTCTATAGGAGGAATTCTCATCACCTTATTTACAATCACTATTTATCTTTTGTTTTCTCTCTCTCTCTATATATATATATACTATATATATAATCTTCATATATATATGAAGATTAGTGATTGTGAGTAAACATAGATATTCATCATAATTGCTATTGCTACTCTAACATCCAGTAACCTAAATGTAAATTTAGTGATCATTCTATTAAAGATAAGTGGTCAATACTGTCACGTTTAGAAAAGAAAGTTTCCTTTATAGGTTCAAGATAAATGCTTTCTTATAACATATGGTACCTATTAAAGTTTGTCATATTTATTTACAAACTATTTCTTTATCTCCTTGTTTTCCTTTGCCCAGCATATACTACTTACAGAAAATTAAAAAATATATATTTTGACCATGGACTAATGATGAGATATTTCTCAAACATTGCCATCATGGAAAGTTTCCTGTATACTTATTCATAATAGTAGATGTTTTTCTAAGAAGACAAAAGTATGAAAACATAAGACAAGCATAAAATATTATCATTTTAAAATGATACTTTACCATAATTCTCATAGATATATTTATTTTTATTTTTGAATGATCTACAAAATTATAAAGCCAATATTTAAATCAAATTCAAATACTTATGATATTAAATTTGAAAACATACAACTTTTTGTAGATTTTTAAAATGTATAGTTATCATATTTATGTAAATTATCTTAGAGTTTTAAATACATGGTTTTGAGCTGAATTATGAGATATCAGTATATTTCCAGTATCAGTATCACATATTATACAACAGTCTTGAAAATACCACTGCAATGATTTTTAAAGAACACATTATTTTTTTTTCCAGTTTATTTATTTTTTATTAAAAATTGCCATCTCCTCCCCTCCTCCTCCCCCTTCCCTCCCCCCCTCACCCCCACCCCCACTTCCTCCCTCTTGAGGCCAAACAGCCATCAGGGTTCTCTACACTATGTTGAGTCCAAGGTCCTCCCAACTCCCCCCAGGTCCAGGAAGGTGAGCAACCAAACTGACAAGGCTCACACAGAGCCCGTCCATGTCGTAGAGACCAAGCCCATCGCCATTGTTCTTGGCTCCTCGGTCAGCCTCCACCATCAGCCACCCTCAGAGAGTCCGATTTGGTCGCATGTTCCATCAGTCCCATTCCAAGTGGACTTGGTGGTCTCCCATTAGTTCTGTCCTGCCGTCTCACCATAGAACCTTCATCTGGCATTGGATGGAGAAAATGACAGAGCCCCACATAGGAGCACCGGACTGAGCTCCCAAAGTTCTGATGAGGAGCGGATGGAGAGAGATAATGATAAAGAACACATTATTATCTCTGGCAAATATTTATGTTTTAGGTTCTTTCTTTCTCTTCACATTTTTAGAATGGCTATATTCTGGCTGAATCTAAGGATGCTTACACTTATCATCCTTGTGGCTTCTCAATAATGATCTAGAATCAAGGTTGGTGCCTGTACCATTTGTTGCATGAGCATTTCTTCATCTGTACACATACTGCTAATATTACTTTGCTCTGCATGAAAAAGAAGTCATTGCTGTAAATAATCTCCATTTTTTACTCCATTTCCTTTCACTCTTTCTCTTGATCTATTTCTTTCATTCACTCATTCATTACTTCATCACTTCATTTGTTCCTTGCTTCATGCCTTTATTTCTTCCTTTCCCTAAACATTGTTTTCTCTTTTAATTCCAGTGGTCTTTTCTGACCTTTGTCTTGGCTATATAGTGTTCACAGGCCAGTTTCACCCTTAAGTGAACTAATCAGCTTCCACATTAGAAACATCAGAAGAGC
This sequence comes from Arvicola amphibius, assembly GCF_903992535.2. Classification (NCBI taxonomy): domain Eukaryota; kingdom Metazoa; phylum Chordata; class Mammalia; order Rodentia; family Cricetidae; genus Arvicola; species Arvicola amphibius. The sequence continues at coordinate 84,297,685 of NC_052055.2, forward strand.
AGAATTTCTTAGTCATTTTCTGTATTCTGTCTTTGAAAATTCATCCTTCTTACTAATAAATAATACAACCACAAGAGTTTATTTTTTATTTTTTGTCTCACACCTCAGCAGTCCTATAAGTACATTTTTGTCTATTCATTTTTCTTTAAGCCTTCTTTCTCCACGCGTGGCGTTTATTATTGTAACTATTGATTCTGTTCCCATTACCTGAAATTATCCAACAATATTCTGACCAGTTTTTTGCTTACTAGCCTATATACCTATAAATAAACATTTCCCAATTGATTTTTAAGAGCTATTTTTCTTTTCAGAAAAAAACTCAAGCTGTGTGCCCTTAGATTGGAGTTGATTGCTTTTACCTTTATGCTTTAGGCTTTGAGATAATCTGTAACAACCATATAGGGAATATTGCTCTTGAAAAAATGTTTCCTAATCACCTTTGGTTCAAATTTTAGTACTTCTCAATACCTAAAACAATATCACATAATTTGTGTTCAACATATATTTATAATATTCAAGATAGAATAAATTAAGGGATGAAGTATTATAGGGATGCTTATTAAACTTCTTAAATCTCAATTTCTAATCTTATAATGGTGGTTAATACTAGCAGTTACATATTAACTCCCAGTGTGTTGAAATAAAGTTTCCAAATCTTAAGAGGTATATATTCGATACAGAAGTGAGTTACTTATGTTAAAAAGTAGTTGTATGGGTGGTAACCACTCTATGGTTTGGTGCAGAGAGGCTGTCTCCAGATCAGCGCATGCTTTCTCACTCCAATTCCTGTGATACATCCTTTTTTTTATGAGGCCCTACAGAAAGTCCTGACAACTCATCTATATTAGGGAAGAATATAGATGTCAAAAAATTGAGAGTGAAAAGACATTTACTTTATATCATGAAAAATAAATGTTCAGAATGTTTTGTGTATTAGTGTTCTTTTTATTACTTTATAAATAATATCATTCAAATTTTTCATTTCCTCCCCTCCTCCCAATTCCATCCCACTCCTCCACTCACCCTTTCCCTCCCTCCCTTCCTCACCTTCCAGTACTAAGAGAGGGCAGGGTACCCTGCTCTGTGGGAAGTTCAAGGCCCTCCCCACTCCATCCAGGCTTAGGAAGGTATGCATCCAAACAGACTAGGATCCCAAAAGGCCAGTACATGCAGTAGAGACAAATCCCAGTTGGCTTCTTAGTCTGCCTCAATTGTGAGCCAGAGTCAGAGGGTCTAGTTTGATCCCATGCTCATTCAGTTCTAGTCCAGCTGGATTTGGTGAGCTCCCATTATATCAGGCACACTGTCTTAGTGGAGGGACCAACCCCTCGTGGTACTGACTTCCTTGCTCATATTCTCCCTCCTTCTGTTCTTCAACTGGACCTTGGGAGCTCAGTCGAGTGCTCCCATATGGGTCTCTGTCTCTATCTCCATCTGTTGCTGGACGAAGGTTATATGGTGATATACAAGAAAGTCATCAGTCTGACTATGGGTCAAGGCCAGTTCAGGCACCCTCTCCTCCACTGCCCAGGGTCCTAGCTGGGGCCATCCCTGTGGATACCTGGAAACTCCTCTAGAGCCAAGCCCCTTGCCAACCCCAAAATGGCTCTCTTAATTAAGATATCTTCTTCCCTGCTCCTCTATCCGCCCTTTCTCCTCTCAACCATCCCACTCCCCTAAGCTCTCCCGAACCCTCCCCTTCTCCCTTCTCTCTCCCTCTCTCCCCTTATCCCCACTCCACCCCCACCCCCATGCTCCCAACTTTTGCCTGGCCATCTTTTGTCTGGTAAAGAAGACTAATTAGATCATTCTTACTATTTTAGGAATCAGTTGACTTGTCTCAAGTTGATGTCTCAAATTTTTCTTTTTCCTTATACAGAGGTAAATGTCAATTCATGAGGCCACTGTAAGTTCCTTAAGGTTCAACATAGCTTATGTCCATACTGGCTTTTTCAGCAAGGTTGCATACCCTAGCCAGCCTGCCATCAAGAAGCCCTAGAGTGGGTTATGATTATGGAGGATTTGCTTAATGTGATTCAATGTTATAAAGTAATGATGTAATCAACTTTTTAATCATCTAATTTTTAAGAATAAGGAATAAATCTTAACTTACATTATGGATGTACCAAAGATAATATTGCCTTCGACAATGTCATTAGGATAATAGTAATTACAGAGGGTAGTCTCGTTGGCCACATAACATAACTTATTTTTAGATACTTAATTTGATGATTTAATTTATAAATACTTTATTTGCATCACTTATTTAATATATCATTTATTATAGCTATAAAGCAATGCCCTATTGCTTTATTTTTATGTCTAGGTACTCCCATTTTTTCTCCCATTTTTTTCTCCCATTTTTTCTCACCTGTGTTGATTTTTTCTCTTTTACATTGTAATTTTCCATCATAATTTTATTGTATATTATTTTATTAGTGTATTAACTAGTGTCTCATATGAACTATGATTTTATTACTTAATAGAAAAAGTTATGGCCTTAAAACAGCAAAGTTTTTATGAGACCCTATTGTTGTGGTACTGGCATCAAATAATTTGTGTAAATATATATTTTGTATATCATGCAAAGTGAATAATATATAAATGCTTGCATATATATCAGTAGATACCCTATTTATCTTTGCTAAAATTATTTAACATCCATTCCAACATTAAGGTAATATCATGTGGCATTATTTCTTTTCTCTATTTCAGAATTATCCAATAGTACATTTATTTATGATGAAATAAAATTTTAATTTATACTTGAAAAGCATAAAATTTCTGTGTGACAATAAGGCATAAATATAGGTGGTTCTAGATACAACAAATAGCAATAATAAATATCATATTGAGTGGGAGCACCCATGCCTCTAGTTTAACAAAAAGATGTGTCATTCAAATGAGTCTTTGTTCCAAAAATGAAGTGATAGATATGTGTTTGGAAATATATTTTAATTAAAAGTTTGTTTTCAAGTGTTTTATTCTCTTGATTTAAACATATGCACAAAATATGGAAACATGAACTTTTATTTTAACAAAAATTAGTAAGATAAGCTTATATTGTGAAATGTCCTGATACTTCTTAAAAATATTATATTTTGATTCTAGTTTTCTTTAGTGCAAAAGTAGCCATGTAAAAGTTTTATTTCATTTGATTTTCTTTCTGATAGTCCATTTTTATTTTGAATGTAAAATTTTGTCCATGAAGAGTCATCATAATCAAGAGTTAAGTTGGAAACTTAAGGCTATGGTATTTATTTAAAATGAATTTAGAAATTCCTTGCACTACACAGGAAGCCTCTAAAAAAGCCATTTCACAGAAAAGGTATTAAGGCAATCCTTTTAAAGATAGACACACTTTCTATTACAAAACACTGGTAAATTTGTGATAAATGAAATGGGATTAGGATTATCATCTAAAAGAATCATGTTATAGTCATTATTAAATGTAGATATCAAATTTAATTTCATACTAGCTCCTATAGAAATAGGACTTACATTAACATAGACTGTAAATAGTCATAGTACTATATTTAAATTTATCCCTATGACTTTACCTTGAGAGTCAGAAAGCTTCTCATGCATTATTTCTCACACAAAATTAATAAATTTAGCAGTGTTATTTTTAAAATATAATCTACTTTAGCAGAATAACATTATAACTGCTATTATAAAAATAATTACTATTGAAATAATTAAGAACTGGTTGTTTTCATCTTGGATATGGATCTTTAAATTAATTGAATTACTAATTTTTGGTGAAGTTCCTTAATGATTATGATTTAGTATTTCCTATTGAAATGTGTGTGATGAATGCAGAGACAAAAAGTTTCTAGGAATCTCATGGGTAGCAAATTTGCAAGTGTTTAATACTTAAGTAATCTGGCACTAGAACCTTGAAATAATTACAAAGATGATATCTTAGATGCTAAATTCATTGCAAGTTTGTTAAAAGAGATCTATAAAATGAACACAACAGTTAAAATTGCTTCAGAATATATATTGATAAATGGATAAATCCATTTCACAGACATACAGATCCATATAGTAAAATGTCTGCATTAATCAAAATAACTGCACTATCTACAAAAAGAAATAAATGGACTCATAATTTGAAGTAATACTGATATTAAAAGGTAAAATATAATCTTGGCAGCCAAGAGTATTTCCTAGATGTCACAAATGACCTACAAAATTCACCACTTTTCTTCTTTTTTGAAAATTGTTGGAAAGTTAAAAAAATATGGTATTGTAGAATAAATGTTCAAATATAACTGTAAAATAGCAGAACATGGTGTGTGACTAACACAAAGAGACTAAGTTAGGTGTGGCAAGCCAAAAAAAATATTCTACTAGGTTGTAACTGGTGTCATGTGACTTCTTATGCTTAGAATAAGACTTCTATGAATTCTACAATATATAATACAACTGCTCAATAAATTTTCTCATTAGTTAATGCCATTTTTCTACCACAGTACAATATGAGTTACATATTTAACTCAGATCCATTGATTAGGCTTCATTCATTACCATGGTGAATTAAGAATACCCTTAAAGACCTAGATGTGAGCACTTGCATATTTTCCTATTAGAAACCAAAAATGTAACATTTAGGATTTTTGAACCTTACTTTATTTCGGAGAAATGCTGTGTCTAAGTGCTACTCAGGACAAAGCATTAATTGAGCACCAGCCAAAAGGTACTAAAAGAATCAAGTATAATATGTATTAATGTTGCATATGTATATATATGTAAATACATGCTTATATATTTAAATATACATACACATATTAAGATATTCTCAGATTTAATAAGGATTTTGAGGTTTTTGATATTATTGGAATTTTTTGATTATATTGGAATTACAAGGAAAGAAATCACTGATTTCGTTTCTTAAGCCTCTTTTGAACAGTGTCACATTGAAGAGGGCTGGGGTAAGGCTTATTGACACACTCACTTCTAACAACATTCTCAGAAGAATTCTTTCTTAGGTTTTTTGAGAAAACCCTTTAATATTTTTTTTCTATGTTCGTTTCTTGAGAACTCATGGCAACACCTCACTTGCACCCACACGCCAGTAGGGAAGCAGTAAATAACATCCTTGTAATAGGAAAGAAACAAAACACAGGGTTGCTTTTTGTCTTGTGTATCGAAGTTGAAGGAATACTCATTAGCAGTTATATTGATTTACAGAAGTCCTGGTACTTTAGGGTGAAATTCTAGAAACTATTTCCAAAATGTTTTCTAGAAACAGCCAGGAAAGGACAAAGAAAAGTTAGCATCTATTAATGGTAAACACCAAACAGGAGAAAAATCAGAAAATATAAATATTTTGACTCAGAGAACATTCCATAACTAGATCCAGAAAAACATGGAAGTACAGCACATTTCTTGGGTGATAAATTCGTTTTGCCCACAACATCTCAATAAATGCATGTGTTTTAGATAGGATTTCTTTCTGTCCCTAAAATTGTAGAAATTACAGATTCTTTTTTTTTAAATCCAGACATATTATTTTAATATGAAGTCAAGGAAAAATCAATAGCAATCAAGTTTTATTTTATTTTTTGAGAAAATTTTGTTTTGCCTTTTTAACCTTCATATTTTGGTAATTAAAGAAATTATTATAAATTTGTAGGCGAAGGATAGTAGTTTGTAATGTGATAGTGAACAGAAAGTTACATTATTACAAGTAAAATTATTTCTAGTATTCTGATGTAAATTTAATTTACCATTAAATACAACTCTTTGTTTTTAATTACTATTCCACTATGCATGTGCTTAAGGAGTTCTGAGAAAATGAAATGCTCTCTTTATCATTTACATTAGTCATTTGCTAGTTTATCACTTTTATTTCCATAGTAGCTTGATTTCTAATTCTTCAAAATTTTATAATTTTAAAAAAGAGTTATTCTTCATTATGTGCATTGATTACTCAGGGCAGACTGTAGCTTCTAAAAGGAAAAAGGGATATTTACTGTTAATTGTATTGGTGAGTCGACAATTTATGACATTTATTGTGATAATATATAGCAGTTAAATTTATGTGAAGCATGAAGACAATGGAATCATTGTCAATCCTCACACTTCCACCTGTAGCAGCAATGGATCTCTTTGCATTGACCTGTGTGTAAAGGGGAATATAATGTCAATGAAGACTTATTACTGATAATAAATCATTGTTTGACTTCTTTGTATTCTTGGAATATCACTTTAAACACATGTCACATTTCCACAGTCACAATGAGAAAGACGCAGGAGGAATTTGAGGTTGATATTTAATGTTCTGGTGAAGAATGACTTAGCATTTGTTTTTCAGCATTTAATAAGTGAAAGGTTATTTAGTTTAAAAGTTATTTTTATTATCTTAAAGTTTGTATGAAGAGAGAAAGAGAGAGAGAGAGAGAGAGAGAGAGAGAGAGAGAGAGAGAGAGATAAAGAGAGGGGTACCCTTAAATAAGGGGTATATGATCCCCTAGAGATGGCTGTGAGTCATCTGAAACAGGTCCTGGGAATCAAATTTTGGTCGTCTACAAGTGTTTTGTGTCCATAACTCATGGGCCACCTTTTCAGCCTTTAAAAAAAACATTTCAACAAGGCCAAAGACGCATTATAGGGTTGGTTCCCTTTGGGAATGCAGAATTCTTACACCTAGTAAATTTTAAGATGACTCATATTATAAAATAGTGGTTTTTGTACATTTTAATTTACTAGCTTAGTCAGTAAACATTTTTGAATGTATATTTAGGTCACTAGCAGGTGTATGTTGAAATTACTCCTCAGTTTCTGATTTATAATAGATAACAAGATGAAATGCTTTTCTTCCTAAACCTTCTGTAAACCAAACTCAGGAGGTATTTGTTTGAACATTCATGCGTGCACACTCTGATAATGATAAGGTGGTACCAGATGCTGTGTCTCCTCTCAGACCCCCTTCTTTTAGTGTGTACACTCTGTTGTTATAAAATCAAAACAGTTGTATCTCTTTGTTGCAGACCATGATTAAGGAATGTTTACTAAGACCATGTGCTCTTCTATTATCTATCCAATATCTACCAGGGAACTTTTGTAAATTTCCTGAAACTCTTTACAAGTACAGAATACACATTAATAATCCAAATTCTTTCAATAATTTCTTTTTCAATTTAGTAATATCTTTGTGCTCAAATTTCATTTTGGCTTTGGGGTCAGAAACTGTAATTAAACTTTGAGAGTCAATTAAAAGTTCTATTTATCCTGTGTGGAGTGAAGAGTTTCTCAGTGCCTAATGCCATATACTAACGAGGGTTTGTTATCTTGCATCAAGTTAAACTGAAAGTTAATTTATGGAACCAATAGTAAATAGTTCACTAGATAAGAAGTACTGAGATTGATGATCATGTGACATGTTTTTAACCGTACTTTAATCTTTTCGCCTCATCAGACAACTATGTTAATCACTTTCCATATAAATGGCTTTACAGAAACTAAATATATGTAGATAATCTGTAAATTAATTAAAGATAACACAAGCAAAGACTAACATGAAGCCTTTACTAGAGAGATTTGTGATATGTCACTGAAGGCCATACCCTCAAAAAAGAATGTTTTCCCTTCTGTGGCAGTTATCAATTACCACAGTAAAAGATTGGGTCAGGATTATCTTTCCCATCTATGGCAGTGTTTGGCAGGTTTGACCTTGTACAGGTCTTATGCAAATAACCACGGTTAACTAGAACTGATGAATGCAAGACCATGTCATGTTCAGAAGATGACTTTAGAAGACACAGCTTCACACCTCCTGGCTCTTATTTTGTTCCCAGAGCCTTGGCTTTAGGTAAAGATGTCCTGTTTACTTATAGGTGAGTACTAGTTTTGTTTTCTTTTAGCACTTTAACTACTTCTGTATCTCTCCAGTGATTGTAGTTCAATGTGAAAAGAAGCTTCTCTGATCAAAATTGATTACAGCTAGGGTCTATAGTTGTAAACCTCCATATTTAGAAGGCATTTTGATAAAATGACGATCTAGAAAGTAACAATAATGATATCTTCTAACCAACTTATTTTAATGGAAACAGACAAACACAACAACTTATAAAGAATTTTAAGGTCATAAATCCTGAAGATTTTTTTTTTTGGATAAACCTATGGCTTTTATTTTTTTTTTCTCCTCATTTTTTTTTATTAAAGATTTCCATCTCCTTTCCTCCTCCTCCCCCTTCCCTCCCCTCCCTTCCACCCATACCCCCACTCCACCCCTCTCCAAGACAAAGAGCCATCAGGGTTCCCTTCACTATGTTAAGTCCAAGGTCCTCCCAGCTCCCCCTAAGTCCAGGAAGGTGAGCAACCAAACTGACAAGGCTCACAGTGAGCCCGTCCATGCTGTAGAGTTCATGCTCATTGCCGTTGTCCTTGGTTTCTCAGTCCTCCTCCACATTCAGAGAGTCCGGCTTGGTCCCCTGTTCCATCAGTCCCATTCCAACTGGACTTGGTGGTTTCCCGAAGATTTTGAAAGAAGCAAAATTAATTCAAAATGACAAAACATTAACAAACTAGATTTTCTCTCATAAAAATGACACAAAATAAATGATTAGTTCATTTTGAGACATAATCCATGAAAATAAATATGGATATATTTCAGTTGATAGACTTTTTTTCCTTCCTTCCTTCCTTCCTTCCTTCCTTCCTTCCTTCCTTCCTTCCTTTCTTTGGTTTTTTGAGACAGGGATTCTCTGTGTAGCTTTAGAGCCTGTCCTGGAACTAGCTCTTGTAGACCAGGTTGGCCTCGAACTCACAAAGATCTGCCTGCCTCTGCCTCCCAAGTGCTGGGATTAAAGGCGTGTGCCACCACTGCCCGGCTAAAATTTCTGATTTAAAGTAGAATGTATTAGGTTAGAGCAACACTATTCTTCCCCAAACTGGGAAAGTATGAACTATAAATCTTGCTTATGTGGGAAGCATATCTCTTCAGGTAATATGAGTATAGAGTTTTATTTATTGGTGACAGTGCTTTCTAGTTGGGTCAGGGATCCTAGCTACATAGGGATCCTCCAACATAGCATCTAGTTTTCTCTGAGTGTGAGCAAGATGAAGTTTGGCCCCAGCAGGCACCTCTATTGGAGAAAATTCACCATCAGTGTTTTGGTACCCATTCACTGCTAATGAAACAGATTGGAAGCTAGAAGGAACCCAAACACAACACTAACTTTTATTACTGGACATCTGCTCATATTTATAAAATTACCAAGTGGTGGGAGGTTGGCCAGGGAATCAGAAAGAGAATGTCTTGCAGCCACACCACGACATTGCAGTAAGCACAGGGAATAATTGCTTTCCTAGGAATTTGTCAGGTTTTGTTTCAAGAGGCATTGAAAGATAGAAAAAAAAAGCAGCTTAAAATCCCCAAAGAACAAAATTGTCATGGCCAAGGTAAGAGACATATATGCAAAGAGGTTCACGTGTAAGTGCTAGTGTAAATATATTTGAGTACTATAGAATAAAATTTGAAATGGGAAAAATAGGCTGAAACCCAATCAGACTTTAGTTGAAAATGAGTGGGGTTTTTTTTGTTTGTTTGTTTGTTTTTTAAATTAAATTCATCCATTGTGAGACTGGAGTGGTAACTTAATGGTTGAGACCGCATAACACTTTTTTTTTTTGGTTTTTTGAGACAGTTTCTCTGTAGCTTTGGAGCCTGTATGTACTGGAACTAGCTCTTGTAGACCAGGCTGGCCTCAAACTTGCAGAGATCCGCCTGCCTCTGCCTCCCTAGTGCTGGGATTAAAGGTGTGCGCCATCACTGCCTGGCCATAACACTATCTTTTTGTGACAGGGTTTGTCTGTAGCTTTGTAGCCTGTCTGGGAACTAGCTCTTGTAGACCAGGCTGACCTCAAACTCACAGAGGTCCACCAGCTTTTGCCTCCTGAGTGTTGGGATTAAAGGCATGCATCATCACAGCCCAACTGAGAGTGCATAGCACTCTTACAGAGAACCCTAGTTAGGTTCCGAGCACCTATATCATGGTGCTTACAACTGCCTAAACCTCAAGATTCTAGGAATTTACACCCTTCTCAGTAGTTAAAAGTTCATAGTAGTCTTACAAAGAACCCTAGTTAGCTTCCCAGCCCCCATGTCAGGAGGCTTACAATCTCCAGTTCATAGACCTTCACATTGTCCTCTGGAGTCACAGGAGGCACATATGTACATACATACCCATGTATAGACACAAATTTATACACATAATTAAATTTTTAAAAAACATAAATAGTTATCATGGAAATCATTCAACAATATTATTGAACACAGGCAGCACAATCATTTCGAATAGGAACTTTTTCTATGGTGTTCACCTCAGTACTATCACCAGCTGTTAAATGAATACCAGAAATATGAATACAGGCACTTTAATCCAAAATGTGATTATGGTAAAACATTATTTTATATTATAGTTTAGCCATCAAGGTCCCAGAGCAGGTTAAAGAAAAGACCAATAACTGTACAGCTCAAGAGCCAAGTATTCTGCATACAATTGTCTCATTTGAGCCTCACATCTACCTGAATGTTAACAGTGAATATTGTTCAACAGCTATTAATGATCAGCAAAAGCCAGCAGCAAGGCTATTTTGTAGTTTCAATAAAAGTAATCATCACTACCATTTATTGAGCCCTCATTGCCTGCCAGGCAATCTGCTTAGCATTTCACTTACATTATGTTGCTTAAGCCTCACAACAACTCAATGTTCTCATTATAAAGTGAGAAAAAAAAGACTCAAAATGGGTAAGTAACCCTATGAAATCAAAATCTTGGATCCCTGGCTAGTTTCTCTTGACTCTAGAAATTGCAGTAAATTTCTATAAGCAATAGTCAACCACAAATCTTGTCAAAGGAAGTTGTGGCTATGGTGACAAAGGAGATTATTACTAGCTTACTTCAAGTGTTCTGCACGTACAGATAGTTTTGTTTTACATGGCAAGTTCTAGGCTCACCGCCCTCTGCTTCTATCTCCCTTCTTGCTCCATGCATTCCTCTTTCCTACCTGCCTTCTATTTCCCACTCAATCTCTCTGTGATGCACATGAGTCTGGGGAGGAGTGAGGCATTTTTTAAACTGAACACTATGAGTATTAAGACTAAGAATTTACCAAAATCTTTAAATAAATAGCAGATTGATATTCTTGTGTTTCTATGGAAGTTGTCTCAGTTGAAGCAGTTAATTGTATGTAATTGTCTCTTATTACATTTCATGTGTACACAAAAGACTTCAAAAGTCTGGAACATGTAAACTAAGATCAGAATTTCTATAGTCTCATGTTAGGGGGATATTTTATTTGGGAAAGAAGACAAGATGTTATGGAAGATAATATGCTGTTTGGAAGATAGTTGCTATACAATAATATTCTAAAAGACAATGGAGAGAATACAATTTTATTAAAAAGAGCCTCTGTAGATGTAATGTTGGAAGTTATCAAGTCTATTATCTCTTCTTTGCATAAATTACTTAAAACTCTAAAAGTTCTGGTTAAAACTCACAGAATTGGGCTAGTTTACCGCTCCATTCACATTTTCCTACTTATTTTTTAAAGGTGTCTGGATATTCATATCTGTTTCTAAAAATTTTCCTAGTACAGAAGTGTCGTGAAGACTTGTGAACTAGTGAACTCAGAGATGTGCCTGCCCACAATAAGGACACAATCTGTATTACTGTGACTCATAATGCTAACAGATTGAACATATCATCTGTCAGAGAAACGATCTGCAACACATAACTCAGTATAGAACTAAACTACTGTTGGACCTATTATTGTCTTTTTCTCATATAAGTTTTTATGGTAGATTCCTTTTTGGGTAATAATTGAGGACAGCTTGAGATTTATTTTTAAAACCAATTATTTCCTGATATACATTGAAACAAGTACTGAAAACTCTCAATCAGAAACTGGTGAAGAAATGTATGGAGAAAGAGTCTCTTTTCATTATGCTGAAAAGCTATGTATCTCTTTATTGACTGTTTTCCATTGCAAGAAGATGCTTCTGTGACCAAGCATAAAAGTAACCCAGTCTACGGGAGATCACCAAGATCAGTTGGAATGGGACTGATGGAACATGCTATCAAACTGGACTCTCTGAATGTGGCTGACGGTGGAGGCTGACTGAGAAGCCAAGGACAATGGCGATGGGCTTTGATTCTATGGCATGGACAGGCTCTGTGTGAGCCTTGTCAGTTTGGATGCTCACCTTCCTGGACCTGGGGGTAGTTGGGAGGACCTTGGACTTAACATAGGGTAGGGAACCTTGATGACTCCTTTGCCTGGAGAGGGAGGGAGTGGGGGTATGGGTGGAGGGGAGGGGAGGGAAGGGGGAGGAGAGGAGAAGATGAAAATTTTTAATAAAAAATGAGAAAAAAGTAACCCTGTATATGGGTATAATAAGGATAAACATTTGGCAAGATTTTTAACAGCATGACCACTGAGCCCAGTAGCAACAACAGGTTGTACCCTTCATTACAGGACCTCCCAGTCACTGACTTTGGCTATTGATTACAATACCATTATCAAATTTCCTTTTGTGGAGCAAAGCTCAAATTTAATCAGAAAACAGTTTCACCATTGCTCCCATAGTCACATCTTATCTGGCAATTTAGTTTTACAACATGCATGGTTTAGTATTGGCCAAGATGAAAGACATCATTTGTTCCTCAGTAGTTTCCATGACACTTTCTGAAAATATGGAAGCTGGGCAGCATGGAAGAAATTTCCTAATCATTTTCAGACTGATTTCTCTATATTCTTTTACCAAAGTGTGTAGTAGCTTCAGCAATAGGGTCTTACCATATAACTATGGTAAGTAACAAAAGGCCATGGCCATTATCTAAATTGTTGATGACCTCTGTGACTACCCATAAATTAACCCTATGGAAGTCTATCATGCTTTGTATTATAGTATTAATTTACTTAGCTTGTCTTCTGAGAGCAATGTGGTATATCCAGGCAGGGTAATTTCATTCAAACCTTTCATTTATCAAAGCTGTACTTTAAAATTATCTAGCCAATTATTAGGTTTACATAAAGCTTTTTCAAAGATCCTGGAACTACATGGTGAGACCTTTCTCCGAAGCAAACTGGGCAAATTCTTTGTGTATTATTAAGTTTTTTTCTTTTATTATTTGTTTGTTTTTAAGGCAAAGCCATTGCTACATGTTAAATACGTATTTATGTACACAGGAAATTTATTTTCTCTCTAAACAAAACAGAATTCGCCTGTATACTAAGATGTTCACTCTACTTTCTTTGGTCTCTGGAACAATACTAGTGTCAACAATGTTTTGAATAATTAAATGAATATATCTGATTACTAGACCCTATTTCTTTTTACTTGGCTTCCAAAGCTATATATAACTTCCCTAAATTGGTGTGGGATTCCCCTCTTTATGCTATGATTACCATAAATGAATAGAGAAAACTGGCTTAGCATGAGAGGGTAGAAAACTAAACCAAATTCTGGGAGGAGAATGCAGAGTCAGAGAAAAGCCATGTAGACCCGCGGGAGACAGACACCAAAACTTTACCTGGTAAGCTGCTGTCACGTGGCAATACACAGATTAATGGAGATGGGTTAAATTAATATGGAAGAGTTAGCCAATCAGAAGGTAGAGCTAATGGGCCAAGCAGTGATCTAAATAACATAGTTTCTGTGTGGTTAATATGGGACTGAGCAGCTGGGAACTAACTAGTGGCATCCCTCCAGCACTAAATGTCTAAGAATTAGAATGAAGGAATTGATGAGAACTTGATTGTTTTCATATTGATACCAGACTCCATTCAATCATAACAAAAAGCAATGCTGTGTAAGCAAGAGGGAAGATAAAGAGAAGCTGAAAGATAGGCTAAAACTAACCTCGTAGAAAAGAAACAGAAAAATCATAAAATATAATTAGATTCAGAGTCATCAGCTGCTTTGCCAAAATGTCAAACACAAATTATTTTAAACAGATTTTTTATGTACTTATAATAAATTGCTAATTTCTCCAGAAGGTGCTCGATGTTTCCAGGGAAGGATACAATGTGAATAGGTCTAGCCATTCACTATGTTTTCCATATGCCTGGCCATCAATATTCTTGTCATTAAAATTTTGATTTGAAAGTACTACATAATGACTGAATTAATATGAACCATGTTTTATCTTCTTTTTCTTTAAAATGCAACAGATACATGATTTGGGATATTTACATCATATTTTATTTTCCACTTAAAATATGTGTGTAAACAAAGAGAAATAGAAGGAAAGACGTTAAATATATTGATTATTGAACTAATAAAATAAATATTAATTATATCATATTAACAGTATATTAAGACTGTATCTTTAAAACATCAAAAATCAAATAAACTTCACAAATTAAAGTAATTCTAGATTTAGTTTAACTAATGTTACCGCTGGAAATAGATATTTTATTTTTTAGATATTTTATAAATTATTCATTTAAGTATGTTTGTAGTTGCATTGTTATTGCTTTAATGGCAGTTTCTAATATTGTTTGACTTACTGTTAGGCCTAGCTTAACATAGTGCATGCTTGTGTGTTTAGTATCTGAAATTATCAGCACATTATTCAAGCAGGCTATATGTTCAATATTATGTGTTACTTCATTACTTTAGAAAACATTAAATTGCCTGAATAAGAAAATTTTCAAACCACTTTCAAATTTGCAATATAGTTTAATGTTTCTTCATTTTTTTCTTTAATTTAATTTTCATAAATATTTCGTAGAACACAAATTTTAAATTAAATGTAAAGTGAGGATTAGAGAATTGGGAAATTCTGCAATTATTTTTAATTAAAACAAATATTAATATAAAGTTAAATTTTTACAAATATTAAAGTATGTTAATTTATGTATATATGTGTGTGTGTGTGTGTGTATCTTTGTGCGTCTGTGTGTACATGTATGTATGTCATCCTAAATGTGCCATGGCACATGCCTATAAGTAGATGCAAGAATTGGGATGGGAATCAAAGTCAGGTAGTCAGATTCAGGATCAAGAGTCATGACTACCTGAATCATATTACTGAACCTATTATCATGCTTCAGTAGCTATAATTTTACTACAGAGTGCGGAATAATACAGCTATATGACTAAAAGTACAACTTTTTTATTAGGAGAAATAGTGTCATGTGCCTTCCAAATGAGGCAAATAAATTATGACATATTTTTAAATAAAATTGATGAAAATTTTAATCCAGTAGAGAAATTAAAGTAAAACATCTTTGCATGTTCTTTCTGTGTTTTAACATTAAAAGCTATAGAGTAGGGGCTAGAAAGATTGCTCACTAGTTAAGAGCACTGATTGTTCTTACAGAGGATCATGGTTCTATTCCTAGCACACATATAGCAGTTCACAACAGTGTTTAACTCCAGTTCTAGGGGATCTGACACCCTCACACAGACATATGTGCAGGCAAGACACTAATGCACATAAGGAAACAGAAATAAATTATTAAAAAATAGAGTAAAAATTTAAATTATTTCTTTATATGGTCATTTTATTAAAAACTAAGAACATAATTATAACTAAAACAGGTATTTTATAATAATGACATTCTCTTTAGCATTCTGTTAATATAAAATTAATTAGCATCAAATTCACTTTATATTAAGTGAATTTTTACAGTGTCCTTTGTGATAAAAAATATTAACAACCCTGAGCTTAAATTTCAGAGACTCTACAATATTAATTATAGTCTTACAATAACATTAATATTAAATTCAAATAACTTTGTTTACACCTGTGGCCTACTGGAATCCTCTCCTTCCAGAAAACATTAGCCCAGTGGTGTACCAATTTAAAATACATAAAGGAGAATAGACGAAGAAAATATTTAAAGGAACATCAGTCAGAAAAAAATTAAGTCAAAATGTGCATCAACAGTGAAGCCAGAATTATTCCGTACAACACCCATGGGTTTAGTTCCTAAGTAAATGAGCTTTCAATGGAGAAACAACAACCAGAAATGCATTACTCACTGTGCCTGTGTCCTTCATGAACAGGCTGGATTGAGGCTAAATATAAACTGTCTAAGATGAGTATCTGGCATCTTTCCAGGGCTTGTGGTTATGTCCATATTTCATAACATCTTTAGACAAAATATAACCAAAGTTTGGATTATAGTCTCTAACTCTTAAGGTTCAGTGTTGTCTTGGGCTACCACTTAATAACTTCCCATTAATACAATAGAAATAATAGAGATGATTTCTTACTATTGATTTTAAGATATGGCACGTAACTCACTCTGTGAAGATCTTAAGTCCTGAACCTATTGTCTAGAATTACAGGCCTGTGCTACTATATCCAAAAGCTACCGTATTTAAAATTATGACTTTTAAAAGGAAAATTGAACTGTACCATTTAGTTTATTTAACCCTTAGCTGATTTCCACTTTGCTTAATACAAAATACAAAAGACAAGCTAGAGAGAAAAACAAAGCCACTAATAATAGTTTTCATATTGTATGTTCTTTCTCTAACAGTCTTAACTATGCTGGCCACTTTAAGTTCCTTGATTAGTACCACGAAGATCAGAATTCCCCCACTACATGAAAATTCACTCTTCACAGAGTATAATTCTAATACTTCTGTTTCCCATTACTGTTAAGAAATAGCTAATTCACAACAGGATTCTTTGGCTCATCTTTGAAACAGGTCCCTAATATCCACAATTCTTTCTTTCTCTTAATTCTTTTTCCTCTGTATATTTATTTATATGTATCAAAATACATATTTAATATATTTTGTTCACAGTTTCCCCTTTCCCAAACCCTCCAATATTTTGCCCTCTACACCTGTACAATCCAACTACAAACTCTCTCTCTCTCTCTCTCTCTCTCTCTCTCTCTCTCTCTCTCTCTCTCTCTCTTTCTCTCTCCTTCCCTTCCCCTCCCTCCCTCTCTCCTTCCTTCCTTCCTTCCTTCCTTCCTTCCTTCCTTCCTTCCTTCCTTCCTTCCTTCCTTTCTTTCTCTCTCATTAGAAACAAACCAATAGGCAAACAACAACCACAACAATAACAACAACAAAAACGAAACAAACAAAAACTAGAATTTAGGAAACAAAATCAAAGAAAAAGCAAAAGAAACACACACACACACACAAACACACCTTTAAAATACAAATTTAGGAACAATAATATACAATCAAAAAGCAAATAAGATAGACACTTCCAAAAAAATTAAAAAAATGAGACAAAACATCTAAAAAATACCACTGAGTTAATTTTCTGTAGTTTGTCTACTTCTGGTGATGGTCCCAACAGTTAAGTGTGGTTAACACATTCTAGTGAGATTGACTCCATTGGAGAAATCTAATATTTGCTGTGCAAGGAGATGTCAATTGGTGATAGGTTTTTGTTTGGAATGGGATCTCATGTCCACTTCCTCCTCTCACCACTGTGACTCCATCTGGCTTGAAACTGTGAAGACACTTTGCATGCTGTCACAGTCTCTCTGAATTCTTATGTTAATCAGTCTATCTGTCTTACGTCTAGACAACGTTTTCTTAGAGTTTTCCATGCCTTCTGGTTCTAATAATCTTTCTCCTTCCTCTTTCACATAACTTCCTGAGCCCTAAGGAGAAGAATTTGATGAACATATATTTTTTAAAGGATTGAATACTTCCAAAGTTTTAACTGCACATTCTACAGTTGTGGGTCTTTGTGTTACTTCCTATCTACTGCAAAATGGAACATTTCTGATGATGATTCAGAGAAACACAGTTCTATGAGGAGAGCAAAATGTCCTTAGGAGTCATTTTATTGATACATCCTCTACCAGGATAATAGAATTTGGCTTTCCCTTAGGTCCATGCTTACCTAAATTAGATTGTTAGTCACCCACGCAGTGCCCAACATGGGCTCCATTGTGAGGAGTGAGCCTTAAATCCAACCCTACAGATTTGTTTCATCCACAACATTTATTCCACTACCATATCAGTATATAATGCAGGCAGAACACCCTTGTAGAAGACAGGATTTGTAACTGGAATTGTGTTTGCCTTTTTTTTTTTTTTGTATTATACTGCCTAAAGTACCTTTCTCTACCATGAACACTACTCAATAGAAAAAGCTCCAGTTATTCACCAGCTTTACAACTCCATGTTCTAACAGTTATGTGGGTGTTGTCTGTAACAATAACCCCTTCCCCTAAGTTTCTGGAGAAAAACTAATAGTTTGACAATAGCCTAAGTTGTTTTGTGGTATCCATGGGGACCCATTGTCCATTAACTTAAAGAGATGTATAATACATTCCCCGTACTGGAAATTTCAATTGGTAGTGAGAGATGTCTAGTTGGGACATTGTCTTCAAATATAGAAGATTGATAAACAATTCCCATACTAATCAATTTATGATTCATTTATTCATTCTTTTTGAATGTCTAAATGTTTTATTATAATTAAAAATAATCTTTTTATTTTAAGATTTGTATCCTTTCCCTTTTCCTTCATGTACATTTCTGGTCTGGCATTGCTAATTCTTTCTCTTTTTTCTTGTCCCCAAAACAGATTTTTCACATAATATATCTTTACTATAGAATCTATTTTCTCTACTAATTCTTATTTTTCTCACATTTCTACCTTTTCTCCCATGCATATTTACCCTATCTGTGTCTTTTATTAAAAATATCTTGTATCATAGCAGGGTATTTAAAATTATTATTTTATTTTAATATATATATATATGTGTGTGTGTGTGTGTATGTAATTAATTTCTTTATTTACCCTACAAGTCCACTGAATATATAAAATGGCTTCCAGTTAAATGTTTTATGGGATTACTGAGAATACTAACATTTGGGTTTCTGCGTCTATATCTGTTTCTTTTGTCCTTTCTTGAGCTCTTTTTTTGTTTTGTTTCTTTGCTTTTTTCCTTTGTTGATGTGTTAGTTTTTGATCTATCTTTTATTTTATTCTATTTTATCATTTCCTTTCTTTTTATCAAACAAAGGTTTGCGGATGTGTGTACATATTATATGCATGCATGTATTTGTGTACCTATTCAACTGGGCAATTTACATTCTCTTATGTTGTAAAATACAATTAGTTTCTTTATAGAATTATTCTGCTCTTAAATTCATCCAGGATTACTTTGACTTGAGATGTTTTGTTTTACAATTATTTAAGGTCTATGTAAGTTTTTTATATGTCCCCTTTTCAGAAGAATCCCTTTGCATATTGATCTTATGATTAATACAAAGTTAGATTATACACATTTCCAAAAGTGTTGTGTAACTTTTTACTCTTAATGACGTTTTTGACTCTTTTTTAGGGGGAAGGAACCACCCAGCTCCCAAATAAATCTCACATGGAGGCTCATTATTTCTTGTAATTGCCCAGCCTTAGCTTCGTTTGTTTCTTGACAGCTTTTCTTAATAAAGTTAACTCATCTACCTTTCCTCTCTGGGCATTTACTTTCTTACTTCTGTATATCTTACTTTCCTTCTTACTCCTTGGTTGGGTGGGTGACTGGGTGGCTGGCCCCTGACATCCTTGCTCTATCTTCCTCTTCTTCTTCTAAATGGTAAGTGTGGGTCTCGCAGAGTGAAAACCTGCTGATGACTGCATTGTGGCTCATTTTGATTCCCTGGAGATGAAGGATTGAACAAAACATTGTCCCCGTGACTTTTTATTGTAAAGATTGTGTGTAGGGGTACCAGAAGAGCCATCCGGAGAGTGTAAAAAAGAGTATGTGTGGGTAACCCCGACTGCAAGGAGTGAATGAGTGCAAAATCCATGCTGTTTCCAGCGGGAAAATTCCATAGCACTTCTCCCGTCTTCTGACTCATTTTTTTTCTTCCCCCTCTTTCAGTCTCTGAGGAAGGAAGTGTTAGATACGTACTTTTAGCAGATGAGTATTCAAGAGTTACAATAGGGAACACACATACCCTTGTGTATTTTGAGAAAAGCCATTTCTAACAGGTCTCAAATGAATGCATATTTTCCCCTGGCCTAAGAATGGGATTTTCGCTAAAGCAGAATGTGTGTAACAATTGGCCTCTTGCAGGGAAGTATCATACCCTTAAGGCTCTGACTGAAGCTTCCTTGACTGATCCTCATGCTGAGATGACCTATTAAGATTAGCTGGTTACTCCTTTGTTTTCTCTAAATGTAATAAGTGGCTAAATTGCTTGGCTGCTAGTGGCATCTCCATACCAGTCCACAGCTTGTCTGATTCCAGCTTTCCGTGACTTGTACCAGTCTTTCCTAATCTCCTGTTGATCCTCCTCAAGTTTACAGGTCTCACCATTAAAAGAAACTGCAAATAACATATCTCAGCACTGCATTGTCCAGTACTGATTCACTCAATTAACTGATTCCCATTATATAAGAAGATTCGTTGACAAATGTTGAAACCAGAACAAATGTAGGCATAAAATATGCAACCTTATTAAATACGTACATATATAAATTTATAATACTGAGTTCCATCTAAAAGTTTATGCTATGATTCATGGATTTTTTTCTATCCTGGTTAACAGTAACAGACCTGAGTTTCTTCATATTCAGCTAGTTTATAGTCTACTCAGAAAGGGATTGGTACCCTCTAGAACTCTCATATCACTACTACAGCTCTACACTTGCTTAGGCAATAGGTATTGCAGAAAGCAGCAGAATTAACTACTGAAAAACACTGTGGATGAGTTTTCTTTATCCGTGGCCTGACTAGCACATTATAGCACCATCAAAGCTATCCATCTGGGAGGAAGTTCTTATGACAGTTCCAACCTGTTTTTTTTTTTTTTTTTTTTTTTTTTTTTGGTCCTGAAACCAAGGTTCACTATATCTTAACCAAATGGTCTTATCCTCTATTTACTGAGTCATCGAAGAGCAATGACAATAGTTTGTGGTTTGGGGGGACTGCTGGTATCTCTCTTACAAACAGCTCAAAAATATTTATCCCAGTTCAACACTGAGATCTTCATTTAGTAACCAATGTGTTTTATTGGAAGCATCATCCAAACAATGAGTATCTGTGCTCATCCCCCCCCTTTTAAAAGAAATGTACACTTTAATTAGATTACAAAGTTATGACTTTCCATGATTTTTTTTGATTAATGCTTAATTTGGTCTACCACTCCTCTCTCCAGCAACACATTTTCATGCCCATCCTTGATGAAATTGCTTATTTTTTTTCTGCAGCCTGCTAAACTGGAGTGTTATTTGGGATGTAGACAAAGGTGCTTAAGATGCTTTTTTATTAGGCTAATATGCTCTTAGGACATGCTGAAAAGTTATGAGTACCAACATTCCCTTGTCCATATATAAGAGAAGTAACTAGAAGATGAGAGGGCAATAAGTGGGGACCATGGCAAAAACAAACAGTGCAAACACTACCAGTACGATTTGCGTTCCAGATGAAGGGACAGCAGCTCCATGTATAGCACTACACTAGGGACTGCTAACTCTGTATAAATCATTGCAAGAAATGTGATTATTCACATGTTTTTCCTAAGTAACCATGACAACAGTGGATCTATTAAGGGGATGACAGAATTTGGCC
Organism: Arvicola amphibius; assembly: GCF_903992535.2. Lineage (NCBI taxonomy): Eukaryota > Metazoa > Chordata > Mammalia > Rodentia > Cricetidae > Arvicola > Arvicola amphibius. Next base: position 84,319,213 of record NC_052055.2, read on the forward strand.
AAGTCTATTTCTTGAGTGGTACAGAATAAAACTCAATAAAATAAAAGTGACACATGTATTTATAACACTGTCAAGTTGTGTCTGCAAGCCTGTCAGCAAACTTCCTGGGACTGCGTTCATTCAAACCACTGGTTAACTGAACCAACAACTATGCTACACAAATTGACTAAAAGGATAACAGCCATCCTGCTAGCTCATGGTACAGAGATGGCAAAATGTTGGATTACCCAAGAGGAGTTATGTATTGGAGACGTGAAAATCAAAGCTGACACCACGTGACTGAAGAGGAGACAGAGTAGACGGTGGGCTGAGTTAAGAGCAGCACGAATACAAGTAACTTATGAGATTTGGTTGGGGCAATCATACTAACAGCTGGCTGGCATCCAGAAGCCTGGTTTTACTGATTCTCCAGAGAGGAAACCAAATCTGGCAGGTTTTAGTTCAACCGCTGTTGCATCAGCCATTGTGGAGAAGACAAAGGTGGAGAATATTTCTGAAAATTCCACAGGAGTCAGAGCTCCTGGTAGATTTCCACATGGTATTCCATAACAGGATAAGATCTAAACATCAAGAAGCAGATGTATTTACCAAAAACATGAACCTTCGTCCTTTGGCGCTACTAATAGCTCATGTCCAACCACCGTGATGAATTCTATGCCTTGTATTTTATTCACCAGACTCATTAGGGATTTCTAGATGGAAGACCATAGCCTCTCCAAACAAAACAGTTCAACACATTGACTTCCAATTTATGTTTAATTTTGTGGTTTTTGTTGCTATTATAGTGGTTAAAACTTGAGGAAAATGTTGAACAGTAACAGTAAGTAATACTGTTTTCCATAATGCTTAATAATAATGACAATAAACAATATCCCAAGGCTTTTCAAAGTTCATGTAAATGTATGTTGTTTAAATAGACTTTTTGGCTCTACTATTAGTATGGAACAGTTGATAATTTTATGACAATTAAAGGCAAATTTTTTGCCTATTTTGCCTATTTTGCTCCATGTCTATTTTTCAACCATTTATTTTTATTTACCTTGTCTCCATATTTCTTTTTTCACTGTGTTTCATATACTGCAGACAATTGTACAGTTATTATAGAACAAGATTTACTTATCTCATTGAGCTTGTTGTTCTCTTAATTGCATCCTCTTATTTTTCTTCTGAAGAGCAGTGTTTTCATTTATGGTCAAACTAACCTGAACAAATTTTACTTATTAATGGGAGTCATTTTCAACTTTTGTCAGTTACATATCTTTCAACTGTTAATTATTATTTGATTTGATGTATTTCCCCTGTGGTTTTCTTCACAAACCCTCACTTTTTTGTTTTATAATCTCTTATTCACTTAAGTTAGATTTCTGAAGAAGTTTGAGTATACTATATGCCTTTTAGCTCCATTGACTTTTTTCCATCAGATGAAGCTCTTCCCTGTATCTAGTCAACCTAATCTTCTAGCTCTGTCTTCTTTGACTCCAGTTCTGTGTGAATCTCAAACTGCAGGTTTAAATCAGCCAGAAGTAGTCATGCCTCCAGATATCAGCGTTCCTGCCTCTTTACAGTCTTCAAAAGTAACTGAGTGGAACTGAGTCCATGTTTGAGATCTCTCCTGTATTCTTATACATGTGTTTATAATACAATTTGAAGTTGAAGAGAAGGGTAGAAGATCATTACATTTTCTCCCCAAAGCAAGATCCTAAGATTAATTTCTCTCTAGTTTTCTAAAAAAATTTATAGGTTTATTCCTTTGCCCTCTCTCTTCCAAGGAAGGTTATCACTCACTGAGACAGAGCTGCCATGAGTTCTCCAGCTTATACAGTGTGTGTATATCCTATGCAGATCATTTTCTTTTTAATAACTCACATACTTCAGTTCTCCTTAATCACACAAGATTTCTGTTTATTTTGGTGTATTGTATTGGTCTGTCTTTTGCATACATATATGTCCCCTATAGTGAGAACCTCTGTGCCTAGGCTTATTTATAACACCACGTTTGTAAATAGTTTACGTTCTCAACTATTGTTAATAGAGTAACATGTTCGTAAATGTAAGACATTTAGATCCATTAAGTACCATGGTAGATTCTATCTATGACTAAGACAATATTGTGTCAAAGTGAAAAAAATAAACAAGTGCTTAAAAAGGAAATTACAGACATTTGGTTGAAATGTGTGTGTGTGTGTGTCTGTGTGTGTGTGTGTGTGTGTGTGTGTTTGTGTGTGTGTGTGAGAGAGAGAGAGAGAGTGAGTGAGTGTGTTATATGGACTGAGATGGTTGCACTTAAATAAATAGAAGTCTCTCTATTTGTGTGTGTGTAACATTTAAAGAAACAGAGACTTTGGGTTTCAGAAAGAAAAAAGGTCAAAGCGTGGTGCATGGAAAGTGTTAGAGGAAGGGAAGAGAAAGGAAATGACGTAATATCCCATGGCAGCTTTGTGCTAGATGATCCCTATGAATTTCAACAGAAAATAGCACATTAAAAACAAAAAAATTTAGGAACTATTGATAAAAGGAGGAGATTATGTAGATGTCATGCCATTAAACCCCTGTGGTAGAAATTTAAAAGTAGTTAGCACAGCAAAGCAATACGTATGCTCCTTATGAATACTAAGGTCAAAAAAGGCATGTGAAGTATGTATAAAGCGCTTCTCATTGTGAAGGATACATAGTCTTTTTACATTTTGAGAAATTTATGGATGAGATAAAATTTATTAAGAGTATGAAGAAGATGATCATATATTTTTATATCCCAACCAGTGTATCTCTTAAGAGCTACAAAATGTGTAAAATAGAAATGAAAACAATACTTTAATTCCTCTGCTTTCTTTCTCCTTGTTGTGACTTTTCCTGAAAATACACTCTTTGCTCATGAGTGAAATTGCTTACAACTCTTGCATTTTCCTTCACAGTTTTCAACATTTGTAGCGAAATAGCTAAATATATATAATGTAGAATATAGAATGAAAATTATATATAATGGTGTGCATTGATTTATTCGTTTCCAAAATAAAATAACAATTAAAGATAATTATACTGTGTAGTTTATTTAATTGAATTTTTATTATGCAAATATAAATTCTAAGTGTGTATATGAATTAATATTCTCATATACTTATAAATTTGAATTTTGTACAGTCATAATCAGAAAGTATTCCTCTGGCAGCAGAACGAAGTGAGTGCAGAGACCCACAACCAGACATTATATATAGGGAGAGAGTCTAAAGTTGGAGGTCTCACTTGAGTACCCCTCCTCAGAGATCTGAGAACTCAAGAGAGAAGGGGGAAGAAAAATTGTAGTAGTTAGAGAGGATAGAGGACAACAGAAATACTTAGCTTACTGATTCAACTAAGCAGTACCCAAAAGATCTCATAGAAACTGAAACAGCAAGTACAGGGCCTGGATGGTTCTACACCAAGTCCTCTGATTGAATGTTATAGTTTTAACTTGCTGTTATTGTGAGACTCCTAAGAGTGAGATTCTTAGCTCCTATTGGATTGCCTTGTCCATCATTGAAATGAGGTTTTTTTCCTTGTCTTACTGTATCTTGTTTTATTCTGTGAGGCTGTTGGCTCTTGTACATCTGATCAGTTCTGAAGTGGAAATAAAGTGGGAGTGAATCGAGAGGGAGGGGAGATGGGGGAACTAGTAGGAGTCGAAGGAGAGGAAACTTCTTGGGAATTATTGTATGAGAGAAGAATCTATTTTCAATCGAAAGAATTTTACAAAAAAGCATAACAAAAACAGAAGAGAAATCACTACTCTAACCTAATGTTTATTGACTACTAAATCATATATATGCATATATATATGCATTTAATTGCATTTAATATTCTTACTATTTTCAATAGAACATCAATAAATAAAAAGGGATGTTTGAGTATGTTTGAGATATTCTATAGTGTACTGGTGCTTCCTCAGAATCATATTGAACTTCTACTTGTAAATGTCTTAAAGGTATTGGATACCTATCATATCAGTTTTAGGAAGGTTAGAGAAAATATGTAGGCATTTATTCTCTCTTTCTATATATGGAATTGAGGACAAGAAATCAGGTAATGAGGGTTGATAGCAGATACACAGTGAGTCACCTCACCAGCCTTATAGTTAAAAATTTTAAGAAACTCTCATGCAAATTTCTATAATGTCTGTGCCAATTTACACAGTCATCAACAGTAATTATATATTACTTTCTACAGTTATAGAAATAAAAAGAACATAGGAAAGTTAGTATAACTCACAACTGTGTTTAAGGTTCAGAAATGTGGTTCTATCCAGAGAGATTAGAAACTTAAGTGAAGATCAACTAAAAGGAAAGTTGATTAAGAATTTTATGTATTATTTCATCTAGATAATGTTTCTTTAATTGTATTTGTACAATGTTGTTATATAGCTAATATGATTGATAAAGGAAAACAATAACATTATGTCAAGCTAAAGCCACAGAGACATACTTAATATCATAACATCAATGTGGTTATTGCAATAGTCAATATTCACTTTGTCTTCATAATATAAAAAATAATCATGTTAAACAGATCAAAATAGCTAGAATACATCATTCAGATGGTTATTTCAGTAACTTAATTCTGTGGAAAGATGAAGTTCAAAATATTCCCAAGAAAAGGCATAGGTAATTGAAAAGCCTGTGTTTATAATAAGTATTAGAGCATACCTACTGAGTTGTCAGTCATTTGGCTTTTGCTTTAAGTTAAAGAAACAAAGGATTACACCAGTAGTCTTTGCTTTTTCCGCATCTTTTTTTGCATTTTGCCTCAAAAGAATATTTAATCCTGTTGCCAACATTATTTCTTCCATATTTTTTGACTCTTTATTTGACTCTATTTATTTATAGAGAAAGAAATGCATTTATTTTTATATAATCATATGTACATACATATGTACATATGATTATATTTGTGACATACATAAAAATTTTGGGATATATAATTGTTAAGTTGTGTGCTTTATGCTGTAAATACTCAGCACTATAAAAATTCTCTTTTCTATATGAAGGGCATCAAAGTTAATGCTACTATTTTGGTGCAATTTCTATTAAAAGAAACAAATAATTACAAAAGAAAGTAACAATGGTTAGTTATATTTGTTGAGTTGACCCAATCTAGAATTATCTGGGAAGTGTCTTGGTAAAATATTGGGTAGATTTGGTTGGGAAGTGGGCATATATGTGGGATATTATCTTTATTATAGTAATTAATCAGGGAAGATCTCTCCATGGTTGGAAACAATATTTTGGGGCCAATGGATCTTGGATTGCATGCACAGAGAAGGCGATTGAGCACAGGCCTGTATTTAAGTGACTGAAGTTTATTCTTGACTATGGAAATAATGTGAAAGCTGTTTAGATTCCTGCTGCTTTGACATCCATATGAGGATGGAGTGTACCTTGTAATAATTTATTATATTGCTTACATCGTCTATATTATCACAACGGAAGAAAAGAAGATCAGGGCTTTTCATTTTTGCAAAGCTTCCCTTAACCAGAAAGGTTGAAGTTGAAAGTTTTAGACACATCTTCTAACCCTACCTATTTACATGTAATCATGTCATCTCCTAAACTATGGGGATTGTCTCTTAAATTACTCATCATTGAGTGGAAATATGAACAAGAGCCTTGAATGAATCATATTATCAAAGCAATATGAGTGCTGTCATGATTAATGCAACTCTCTTTAAATAGATCACCCTGGTCTGCATCCTATCTGCCAATATATAATAGGCAGTATAATAGGTAACCTGTGCGTTTACCTTTTCTCTTCATTTGATCCAGTTTTGAGTGAAGCTTTCTGTGTGACATGACCAACGAGGCTGCCCTCGGGGCCCAGATCCAGTGCTTTCAATCTGTCAGCCCCCAACACCTCATCCATCTATGAGCTGCTTGACTGTTAGGCAGGTCCAAACTCTAGAGCCGGATCTTGGAGCACTTCATTGCCACCAAAGATGCAAACCTAAAACATGGCTCTGTCAAAGAAGTCTCAGTAGTAGTCCAGTATTTCATCGAGGGGTGGGAATGATGGAGGAACATGTCGTGCATATACCGAGGACAGAGGCTGAAAATGTCATGTCGAGGCCTTATAGAAATGTCAGTCCATGTACAACGAGCTTCTATTTTATTCGGGTTTAGTCCGGAAAGAGAATATCTTCTTTTATAATTTCCAGTAATGTATATAATTTAATATTATCCATTCCTTTTCTGTAATATTTTAAATGGGCTTTATTAAATATAAATGTCTACGATTTTGCTTTTAAAACATTAACCTTATTTATCGAACTTTTACATGATTCTAAGCACGAGATGCAGGTTACAGAGAGCTTGGCTCTTACATACAACTTAAGTTCTCACTCTCGCTCATATATTAAGGAAAGAGACACATGGTAGTAACAGAAAGATAAATGTCCCATTATAGACACCCTCACTCTCATGACAGCATCAAAACAGCTTCCTTCCATAAACTCCACCTTCAAATGTCATCACACTGGAATTCATTCTCGTTTCAACATATTAATGCCGTGGGGCATAACAGATTACAATTTCCCAATTTGGAGCTCAGCCAGCAATGATGATCTCAGAAAGAACGGGACTGAAGAGAAGCCCTCATCTTCACCAATAATTACAAAGAATCTGGCCTTGACTCAAGCCCTCCCCTGACCTCATAGAGATTTGTGCTCTCTGCTTCTGTTTGTTTGTTTGTGTTTTGTTTTGTCTGTTGGCTTGTTTGTTTGTTTAATGTTCTGCCTGGATTATGTGCTTTGCATCTCAAGACACTTATATCATTGGACCTTATTTAGTCTGCTATCTGCTTCTTTCTTTCTCTTTCATGTTTCTTATTTTTTAACCTTCTGAGCTATATTAATATTAATATTTTAACATTGAATTTTCTTACATTTTCTTTTTTCTACAATTGCTTTCTTTTTTCTCTTTGAAAATATATTTCGATATCTCTTTCAAATTCTACACTTTTTAAGAACTCACAGAGATGCATTTATTCATAACATTTTCAGTTTTTTTAAAAACATTTACATGAGATTCAATTGTTTGGAACTAAGCTACAGCTTATGTGTCCCCCAGAGGTTTAAGTGGTAAAAGTTTGATTTTCAGGGATGGCTTTTCACAGATGTTAGAGACTTTAAAGAAGACCCTGGGTCTCCAGGAGCTGGAATTTGAATTAGAAAATGACAAATGATGCTTCATTTCAGCCTTCATCTCTACCATTATCACTTGAAGTCGCAAAGTAAGAAGTGTCTCCTGAATAAAGTCTTCTGCTATGACCTGCTATCTGGTCCTATATTCAATGTCTAAAAATCCTCCAGTAAAATAGATTTTTTTGTCTTTATGAAGATGGTTATCTCGGGTATTTTTTATAATAATGGGAAGCTAACAGGACAAAAAAAGGAAATATATGATATATTCCCTCAATTGAAAAGAAACAGTTTTCATAGCTTAGTAAACAAGTGGACATGTTTTAAATAGAGAGTAGGTGCTTCATTAAATATGCAACAATAGACTGTTGAGTCAGCCAAAGGCCGAAACAGAGTACATTCGAAAAGGAAGATGAAAAAATTTCTAGTGAAAAACCATACTGGATAAAAAAAAAAAGTAAACTACAGAAAGGAGAATAGGAATGTGGAGCGAAATGGGACTATGTAGACAATAGAAGAAATAAAATTATCAAATATTTGAAAGGTTTGAGAGTGGGTATGGTAGATCGACAAGAGATGGCTTATGTTTGAGTGCTACATCATGTGACTAGATTTAGGGAAGAATTACTCAATGAACAAGCTTACCTGATCTGTATTCATCCTGGAGTTTGACATAGGATGATTTTGATCTAATTTATGTAAGAAAAAAATAATTCAATAATGTTTGTTGAATTTTTCAGTCATATTAAGTTAAAATGCCTTACAATATTAAAGTAGACAGGTTCAATGGGTAAATAAGTGTATCGCTCCTGCTGGTGCAGGTCTGAGCTTATGATATATGTTTAAAATTCATTACTCTATTTAGTCTATTTCTAATTAACCTTGAACTCACGCCACAAAATGCTTACCATAACAATGCACAAGCATGAGGAGATTTCAGGAAAATCAACATCATAGTCTGCTGTCTGTATCGTAAACTGGCAAATTTTGTTGAACAATTTACTCAGACTTTTTGCTGACAGTTAAATTTATTTGCTCCTACAAGATCTAATGACCTTCCCTTCTGGTTATTACTTAAGAAAACTTTCATACACTTTACTATTTATGACACCATGGTTGATATTTATTTATCTACTTACTTATTCATTTAGTTTAAATCCAAATACTCTAAAATTGTTAATAAATTTATTACCATGTACATCTGATTAACTTCCCTCTCTCCTTTTTCCTCTCCCACTTCTGTCGTCTGCTTATCTTTAAAATCTGTGTCCAAATTTAGTAATTTGTGTTTTGTTTAATGTTCTAGACTTAAACTAGGATTATTTTGTTGCTGTGAGTTTGTTACTAATCACCAGAGCCTAGTGGGCTGACAAGTGGGTACCCAGTAGGATTATATTACCACCTATCTCCCAGAATCTGTTAGTTGCTAATGGATCAGCAGGCTATGGAAGGGAACTGTGAGCCTCTTCTTTCTTCACAATTGGCTCTTTTGAGGGTCAAACTCTATAGGACCAACACTGTTAGGTATAACTATTTGGAGTTCATAATTCCCATCACCATGTCATTCTCAGAAAATGGTATTCCATTACTCCTTTCTCTAACTTCCTGCTCTTACATTTTTTCACACACTCTTCTACAACATACCTTGAACTTTAAGGAGTGGTTTAAGTGCCTCGGTCTAAGGCTCTGCCCTCAACTGCCCGTTATTCTCAGCATATTATATATGTGGGATATCTCTTTTTTTTCATCTTGTTCACTGCAATAAGAGACATATCTTTTAACTATGAAAGTACCTTTTGTCAAGATAAAAACATAAGCAATTTAGAAGGTAGTTTGGTGCTATGTCAATTAAGTAAACCAAAGTCTTAAATTCCCTGATAGAAACTAAGAACTCTTAAGTTATTGGTTTTGGACTGTATTTCCAGTACTAGGTAGGGGTTCATCCTTGTAGATCAAGCCTTAGATCCAATGGCTGTGGTTTGTTTACCCCTGTAACATTCAGGCTATTATTATACCAATAAAAGCACTTTTCTTGAAGATTTCTATTATAGTTCATAGAGTTAAAAGTTGGGGAAGATTGTTGATGCCTGTTCAACTTTCAATCCATTAGCCACCTATATAGTCCCACACTATGAGAGCTAGCCAGCATCAAGTGAGAATCAAACTGAGTTCCTGCTTTATTTCTCTATATATTGCATGCAAGGTGTGTGGTGTGTTTGACCAGAGAGTTTTAGAAAGTGGTTCTGTTGAGTAGCCAAGAAAAGTGGCAAAGGTTATATTGTTTGTGAGTCTCTGGGTTCAACCTGACCAAAAACCCTTATAGATGTATATTATACTTGGCAGTAGGGTTTGCATTTGGTGACAACTTGTTACTCCAGCTTTGTCTTACATTTTATGGTTTCTGTTTCCAGTCTCTCTTTTATGCTTTTTAATTGGCTTACTAGATAGTAAATTCCCACCAGGTAGAGTCACAATCCCTTCCATTTTATCTAAATTTTCATCTCTTTTTCTCTTTTCCCACATATTCCTACCCCTCTCCCTGTTGGGAATGAAAATACAAAAATAAGATATATCATTATGAAATCTTATTTATGTTTTGATAAATGTAGCTTATTGTTATATTTATGCCATATTTATCTCTTTATTTTTACATAATATATATTTGCAAAACTTTATAGCTTTTTTGTATAAAATGGATTTATTTCCTGTCCAGTAACTAAAAGAATTCTGGTGACACATCAGTATAAGGAGCAATCAGAGAACAAGAAGTCAAAATTATAAAAATTACTTGTGAAAATATAACCAAGGATTTTGAAAAATTAAAGGCTTCAATCAACAATGCTGTTACATTAGTAGATGAATTAAATAAAATAAGTTTCTGATTTAGCATATTAGAATTGACTAAATTAATGTCTCTAGTGTTAGTAGCAAAGCCAAGGGATAGCAACTCTAAATGCAATGGCACAAGGCAATAAATATCTTTATAAATAAGTCAGTTTTGTAACAAACTTACTCATGTGTGTAAAGGTCAGAGACTCTAAGAAATAAAGTTTTAAACATGTATTCAAGATACACCTCCGATATGGCTCAGGAACTGTTGTGGAAGAGACTAAAAGAATTAAAGAGTTAGAAGCAGTAAATAAACACACAAAGAACTGCTGCACATACAGAGCTACAACAATTGCAACAGGCATAGATCTGATGCAAGTCCAAGCTGCATCAAATCCTAGTATAGACAGGAGAGTCTGACACATATAATCCTTACCCTAGTCTTGGAGCCATTGCCAACTGCATGCTGCTCCTAGGATAGACAGTTTTCTTTAAGAGGGTATCACTTGATCAGTCAGCTACACTCAAGGACAACACGTTCAAGAATATATTGGCAGCATAAATTGGTCTAGAATGGTTAAAGAACAAAACAAAAAAGGACTTAAAGTTGGGTGGGTTGTGAAGAGCATCTTATTCCTGGGAAGAGTTGGAGGAGGTAGGTAAATGTGATCAAAACATGTGTTTTTAAAGATTTATTTATTTATTATGTATACAACATTCTGCCTTCATGTATGCCTGTATGCCAGAGGAGGGCGCCAGATCTCAGTACAGAGGGTTGTGAGCCACCATGTGATTGCTGGGAATTGAACTCAGGACCTCTGGAAGAGCAGCCAGTGCTCTTAACCTCTGAGCCATCTCTCCAGCCCTCAAAACATGTTTAATAGAACTCTCAAAGGACTAAAGTTCCTAAAGCTTAAAATTTGCTTACATCTCCTTTAATTTAGTGAATTCATTTATTTGTTCTCTTAGAAATAATAAATGAGATGATACTTGACTATGCAATGTGGAATTGCTGAAGGTTAACAAAATTTTTGTTATGTGTTAATTTTCTAAGTTTCTTAGGCTGATTTTATCTGTTTCTATAAACAGGAATCTAATGTTTTAAACACACATCATCAATATTGTCTTTCCTCTAAAGCAATCACACTTGTGTGAAAAAGAATTGCTGAAATTCCTTTGAGCAGGGGTTTCCTAGACATTCTACATAATTATATCCAGTTTCAAAGTGCATGCATAACATTCATATGTGCAAAGTCTGAATGCTAATATACATCTGCCTATAATACACTTGTGATTCAAACAACAATATTAAATATAAGAGTTTTGAAATGTTTACAATGGAGGAAAATGATGACTAGTCAATTTGCTTTTTACAAACAGTATTAGATTAGGATGGCCTTGGAATACAACTTCTGACAGAAATGCGGCAACTGATGTGATGCATAGCAATTTGTTTCCTTATTAGACATTGTACTGTTTATATAGAACATGTTGAAATGTGGCTAATTAAAATGAATCGTGCTTCTTCGATAGAGATCTACTGATTAGTGCTCATGTTCAAATTCCAAGTGCTGATCATTATTGCATTACTTGATGAACACAGATTTGAAATGCAAAGTGATAGTTCATTTGAAATGATGAAATGAGACAGGCACTTGTATTCATATTTACAAATATGGCTTTGCATATTATGCAATAAATCTCATAATGAATTTTTCTATTTTTACACTTTGTCAGGAGCTTTTTGAAGGTTTTTTTTGTGGCTACAAATAGTCTAGGAAACAGTACAATTAATTTTGGTAAATCTACTTACTATTCTAGTAACAATCAGTTACAATTACATTTGAAAAGTGTCATACCCCTTCTACTTGTGGTTGCAAACAATTCAGTATTCATGCATAGTCAATAAACACTGATGGAGACCTGGGGATCATCAAAAGACACAGCATATGCTCCCTGCTCTAGAAATATTTGGACTATTAGAAGAGACAAATCTGTGAGTCAGTAATTGCTACTCTACATTGTTGTGAACAAAGTGCTCTGAAAGCCCAAATAAGTGGAAAATTCTGTCTTCATCAGAATGGGATGAATCTATGTGGAAAAGATTTGTAAGTCAGGAATATTCAAATGGAATGCAAATAAATTAATAATAAGTATCAGTTTAGCATGCTAGATAGAATATTAGGCATGTACAGGTAAATATTGATGCTTAACAAAATATAAATACAAAACTAAACTTTATAGAATGCCTGATAAGCTTTAAATTTCATTCTTTTTCCAAAAGTTTTATAAACATTATGCATAGCATTGCCTATTCTACATAAACACTTTATAATTTCCACAACAGGAACCTTATCCTTGATTCCTTAATTGACTGAAGGTTCTTCTATGGTCTATACTAACATTTACTGGATTGATACACTAGCTGTTAGAGATATTTTCACTCTAATACAAGCAGTTAAGGAATGAAGTTACGTTCTCTCTGGCTTTTAAGGTGACATTCTGAACTAATATGAGGTATATTTGTAACAGTGTATATACAGAAAACATGTTATATAGCTATTAGAATATATGTTTTCTTTGTTAGTATAATAATAAATAGGCCATTAAATAATCAACAAATCATTATCCATAGGTATTTTCTTTTCAACAGGTACAATGTCAATGAATTGGTGCCATGATATGTATGACATATAGGTTAATTTCATAAAATGTGATTTTCTTACAGTTATATTTCATGCAGTCCAAACAATGAAATTAGAATTCACACACGTGCATACACACACACGCACACACACACACGTATATATGATTTCTTTATTTTTATTTTATTCGTGTATGTGATTTGCTTTCATGTATGACTGTGCAGAACTTCCATGCTGTGCCCACAAAGGCAACAAGAGGTGAAAGGATCCTCTGGGACTGGAGATATAGTTGTCTGTTAGCTTCCAAGTGGGAGCTGGGAATAAGCATGGGGCCTGTGCTTAAGTAGAAATCCCCCTTAACTTCTGAAACACCATCTGTCCAGCGTCAGAAAATGCATATTTTATAAACTCTTCTATTCATAAACTGATTTTACGTTTATTTTCTAGATGTTGACAACATAAAATATATTCAATTTATTCAAATATTAAGTAAGAAAGAATATTTTTGTCAAGTTGATAAATATAAAGTGGAATAAATGCCATGTGGCACTCACTACCTAAGTCACTTCTCCAGGAAAAATATTATAAAGCCAAAACATGGCTATTTTTTGCAGAATTTTATTCACTAGAGTAGAAATAATCTTTTATAGTTCACATATCAGAATAAATAAATTAAATTGTAACTAAAATATTTATATCAAAGTGAGTTGAATGATAGAATTTTCAATTTCCTTGTCTGAGTAAAGCTTTGCTTTAAATTAATAGCATTAAAATAAGAGAGGTAGAAGGGAGGGAATGGGGTATGGGAACATGAGGGATTGAGATTGCTGAATTGCAGGAGGGACAGAGAAGGAAAAAAAATGGAAGCAATACCTTGATAGAGGGAGTTATTATTGGTTTAGGGAGAAACCCAGTGCTAGGAAAATTCCCAGGAATCCACCAGGAGAATGACAGCTAAGACTCCTAGCAATAGTGAAGAAAGTGCCTAAACTGGCCTTGCCCTATGATCAGATTAGTGAGTACCCTATTTGTCACCATAGAACCTATATCCAGTAAAGAGAGAAAACGAGAGATCATATGAGCAAGGGGGTCAAGATCTTGATGGGGAAAACCACAGAGACAGCTGACCCAAGATAGTGGGAGCTCACAGACTATGGACAGACAATTGGGGAACCTGCATGGGATTGAACTAGGATCCCTTCTACCTCTCTCCCAGTTAACCCATGAGATCTTAACTATTTCCCCTTCCTGGGGTCCTCCATTCATATACCTCTTAGTTATATAAGGTATATGAATTTTTACCTATATTATCTGGGGTTGTGGATTGTAGCCTGACTATCCTTATGTCTAATATCCACTTATGAGTGAGTATATACTGTTGGGAATATTATTTTAAGATGTGTTACTTTTGTTTATGTTGCATTTGTTTGACTCTGTTATGCTTGTTACTATGTTTGTTTAAAACACCTAATGGTCTAAGAAACAGCTGAAGAGCCAATAGGAAGGGAGGAGAGAGGAATAGGTGGGGTTGACAGAAAGAGAGGATAAATATGAGGTAATCTGGGAGAATAAGAGTCTGGTAACAAGAGAAGAAAGAAGAGGACTTCAGGGACTAGCCCACCAGTCACCCAACTACACAGACAGACAGAGAGTAAGAAATAAAGAATAACTGTGCAGGAATAGAAAAATTTAAAAGCCCTGAGTCCAAAGATAGAAACGTTATTTTAAGTTAATAAAATCTGGCAAGAAACAAGACAATCTAAGGGTGGGCACTTACTGCTAAGAATAAAACTCCTTGTGTGATCTATTTGGAAGCTAGGTGGTGATCCCTCCCAAAAGGCAAAAGAGTAAAACATTACACAACAACTTACCTTTTTTGTCTTGGGTCCAATTACCTCACTCAGGCTTCTAGTTTTTTCTAGTTCCATCCATTTGCCTGCAAATTTCAAGAGGCCATTTTTTTATACCACTGAGTAATAAATACTTCATTGTCGAAATGTACATTTTCTTTATTCATTCTTTGGTTGAGGGGAATCTGTAACATGAGTAATAAAAACCCAGAGACAAAACTTGGGGTTCAAGCTTAAGGTCAGAAAAGAAAAACAGTAAGCCATTGGCTTTTACCTCTACTTCAGTATGAAATGGCGATCCTGCCTCCAGAAACCTCAAAATAAGACTGTGTGTGAGAGCTGTCTCCTTCTGTCTTATATTCTTCTCTATCATGGAATATCCTGTTTTCCTGATCTATGGTGATTAATGGTTCTGCTGGGTATAGTAGTCTGACTGGCATCTGTGATCTCCTAGTATTTGCAGAACATCTATCCAGAACCTTCTGGCTTTCAGAGTTTCTATTGAGAAGTCGGGTGTAATTCTGATATGTTACTTGACCTTTTTCCTTTGCAGCTCTTAATATTCTTTCTTTATTCTGTATGTTTAGTGTTTTGATTATTATATGGCAATGTGAATTTTTGTTTTTTGTCCAGTATATTTGGAATTCTGTGTGCTTCCTATATCTTCATAGGCATATCCTTTAGGTTGGCAATGTCTTCCTCTATGATTTTATTGACTACACGTTCTGTGCCTTTGAGCTGGTTTCATCTCCTTTTATTCCTATTATTTTTAGGTTTCGTCTTTCCACAGTGTCCCAGATATTCTGGATATTTTGTGTTAAAAATTTGTTGGAATTAACATTTTCTTTGACCAGTAAGTCTATTTCTGCTATCATATCTTCAGCCCCTGAGGTTTTTTTCCATCTCTTGCATTCTGTTTGTTATGATTGCATCTGTAATTCCTATTTCTTTAACCATATTTTCCATTTTCAGAATTCCCTTGGTTTGTGCTTTCTTCATTGTCTGGATTGCAATTTTAAAGTGTTTCCTTCACCTGTTTGTTTGTTTTTCCTTGACTTTCTTTAAGAGATTTATTGATTGCTTCCATTTTTGCTTGTCTTTTCCTCCATTTCTTTAAAATAATTTTTTCTTTCCTCTATAAGGGACTCTATCACCTTCATAAATTTATTTTTAAGGTCATTTTCTTCTGCTTCATATGTGTTGGGATGTTCAGGTCTTGCTGTTGTAGAACCACTAGTTTCTGGTACTGTTATACTGCTCTTTATGTTGTTGAGTATATTCTTACAGTACCATCTACCCATATCTACCTGGTGCAGGTGGGTCTGTGGCTCCAGTGTTCACTTAATTATCAGCAGATGGTTGGAGGGTCAGGGAGGATGCTGATTCCTTGTCACCAGAGCTGCAGTATGAGGGGGAAGGTCATTGGATGTTCTCCCAGGTGGTAGCATGTAGACAGCTGGACTGTCTCACCTGGAGCTGAGGCACTCACTTCTACCTCCATGTAGAGGTTGTAGATTTATATACCTCTTATTTTAGTCATACACATACTTACAGAAATATCTAAATGTACTGTATTAGCAAATATTTATTGTCAACTTGTCAGGACGTAGAAACACCTAGGTGACAATTCTTATGTATAACTGTGAGGAATTATCTAGTTTAGGTTAACCTCTAGCCATACCAAAGATAGTTTTTCTAAGTAAGGTTAACTGAGGCAAGATGATTTACCTTAAGCATCACAATCCTGTTTACTTTGGTTCCAACTGAATACAAGAACGGGAGCTGAATTATCTTATTCAGTACTCTCAACTTCTTTCTGTTGATTTGATACACACTGTTATTTTATGCTGTACTCCTACTTCTGTGGCTTCTCCATGATTGTGGGCTGTAACCTGAACCTGTCAGAAAATATACAATTCCTTCCTTTCTTCCTACTTTCTTTCTTCCTTCCTTCTTTGCTTGCTTCCCTTTTTCCTTCCTTCAGTTGCTTGTGCTGACTGTTTGATCTCAGAGATACAGAAAGTACCAGGGGCATCCCTGCTCCCATTGCCAGAAGTTCCACAAATAGACCAAGCTATACAACTTCTCATATATGCATAGGGCCTATGCTTTGCTGATGCCCATGGAGGCCTGCCCTTTCTAAACAAATCCAGAAGAGGGGTGGATTAGAGAGTAGAGGGAAGTGGGAAGGAGGAATTGGGAAGTGGGGAGGCTGTGGTCTAGATGTAAAATAAATAAATGAATAATAAATAAAATACGGAAAGTAAATAATACTTTTAGGTATTGATTGAATATTATGTGGCATGTAATTCTATTAGTGAAGAATTGTAAGGAGCATGGCTCCTTGTTTGTGCCGGCTTCCTGGCTAGCTTCCACCTAAGATAACCACACAGAAACTGTATTAATTAAAACACTGCTTGGCAATTAGCTTTAACTTCTTATTGGTTAACTCTTACATGTTAGTTTAACCCATCTCCATTAATCTGTGTATCTCCACGTGTCATTGGCTTACCGGAGATTCTAACTGGTGTCCATCTCTGGCAGATGAGCCATGGATTCTCTCACTCTGCCCTTCTTCCTCCCAGCATTCAGTTCTGTTTTCTCTGCCTGCCTAAGTTCTGCCCTATCAACTAGGCCAAGGCAGTTTATTCATTCATTAACCAATTAAAGCAACACACAAACAGAAGGAATTCCTACACCAAAGAATGTTTCAAAATAAAAAGCTTATCATACAGAAATCAATAATTTTAATGAAAATATTATTATAAAAGTTTCCTCTTTTACCTCTCATTTTAGAAATCTTGTGATATTTCAAGGTTATAAAAAAAAAGATTTATTTTCTTAATAAGCTTAAAATTTAAAACACAATATGCTACATTAGTAGGTAAATAACTTGAATATCTGCATTTTAAAAGTTTAAAGTTAATTAACTATACTAATTATGCAGAAATACTGAAGCAAATATGTTTCTCAAAATTTAATCAAAATCCTGTTGAATGTTGAATGTTGCCTGTCTGGTTTCTATTTGTTAGACTTGAAACTTGCAGATATCTTTAAACCAAGTAGTATGTTATTGTACAAACTAAAAATATCATGGCCACAAAAAAACTTAGTGGTGTGTGTGTGTGTGTGTGTGTGTGTGTGTGTTTGCCCTTTCTAGGATTTTGAAAAAGGAAGATAAAATAAGTTCTATAAAACTGATATAGTGGCAGCTTGCAACAGTCTCCAGGGGTTTCTAGATACAAGAAACTGACTGTATTACTGATAACAATGGATACCAGGTAATCAAGGGGATTTTATAAAGCAGAGGGGATTTCTGAAAAGATGGAAAAGTAACCCAGGACATTCACAGGTTCTGCCATAAAAAATCGAGTGTCAGCAAAGCAGTAGGCTCTCAGCTTGCTCAACTATGATGAAAGAATGGGTGAAAGTATTTACAAGAACTTACTCATTCAAGACGCTCATTTCACTCAGTCACAGTAGACACCATTAAGAAACTTCTGAGAAGAAACCTTCACTTTTAACTCTTTTTACTAATAACTATCTTTCAAAAACTTTCCATGTAAACTTTTCTGAGATTTTTATTGTCATTAAAAAAATATGCATGGAGATATAGCTCATTGACAGGATATTTTCCTACGCATAATAATAATACTATATAAGAAACATCAAAATTGATAATTAATAATGTACAGTATGGAAAGGCATAGAGACTTCCACATGGCACATTGCTTATGATGTTACAAAACTGTCGATGCCCATGTGGATCCAACAGAGATAACTATTTTCCCTAACTAGACTGGAAGGGAGTCACGAAGAATAATCGGACACAACTTACACGGTCATCCTTGAAGGGCAATATCTCCTGACGATCTCCCACGTTTATTCTCCAAACAACTTATATACCCTCACATCAATTGAATGGGAAAATACATTAAGCTGTCTCCTAGGTAACCAAGTGAATGGCCTTTTGTCACATTCACATCCACCTGTTTGCGAGTATGCTAGCTGTCACATAGGCCTGAATTAGCATCTCTATGAGACGTCCTCCAAATTACAAAAGAAAGGAGCACCAAACATCCTGATCATTGTTAAGCAGAAACAGCTTGTCTGCAGAGCTATATGACCACCTCAGATCAGGCCTATGGCTCTTGTACCATACTGAAATATGGGATTACACAAAACATTACAAGTTTCATGAATATTTAAAGTTTTTAAAGAAAAATTTTGAAATTAAAATATTATTTCCCTTTCCTCTTACAAAACTTTCTCATGAAGCCCTACACTATTTCTTCACATTCATATCCTTTATTTCTATATGTTGTGGCAGCCAGGCTCGAAAGCCATAGGCCCCACCTGAGTTGGTCACGTAGCCTTCCAGATAGGCGGTTGCTGTCCTAACAAAGGGTCAGGATGTTGTTTTGCTCCTTTTTTTGTAATTTGGGAGATGCACGATAGCGATGCTGATTCAAGCCTACTTGACAGCTAGCATACACAGCGGACAGGTAGTTGTGGATGTAACTAAAAGCCATTCACCTAGTTACCTTGGAAACAGAATGCTAATGTGTTTCCTCTCAGTTAAGTTTTGGTATAAAGACTGTTTGGAGAATAAATGAGAGGAATTCTTCAGGATGTGAACTCAGGATTTCATGAGGGACCAATGAGAATCTCCCTCCCAATAAAGCCATGTGAGTTGTGTCTTTATTCCCATGCCTCCACGCTGGTCCAGAGAGAGATAGTTAAGATCGTTTATGTTAGTCTGGTCCATAGAAATAATTACGGGTTCAGGCTAGCATTGGACCCCGACAATATATATATATATATATATATATGCATATAAATATATGCATATATTTCTAAACATATAAATACAGCATACTTAAGTCATATAAAGTCATTTTCGTGTATATGTTAAGATATCAGAATTGCCTATTACCAAGAAAGCAAATGAATAGACTTTTGTTGTTTTTGTTTCTTTTACAGTGGAAATATGACTCTCTTCCTAGCAAAAACATTATTTCTACAGTGTTACTGATACCATAAAA
The DNA here is from genome assembly GCF_903992535.2 of Arvicola amphibius. NCBI lineage: Eukaryota > Metazoa > Chordata > Mammalia > Rodentia > Cricetidae > Arvicola > Arvicola amphibius. The sequence goes on from NC_052055.2 coordinate 84,338,744, forward strand.
TGGCCCAATTTTTCCTGTTGCTGTTTTCTTAACAGGGCTTTTTACAATTTTACCACTCTTTCCAGCCATTGTAGACTTCTCTACTAGGTCAGTGCCGTTTCACCAACCTAGACTTGAAGGAAGGCCACCTTATAGTTACTTTTTTGGTTTTACCACTACATGAAATACTTTTGTCAGGATCTCTAACACTCCACAATAGTTTCCCAGGTTGAATGTTTTCCTTGTTTCTTTTTCATATTTTTATATGTATTTTCTGATTCTAAAACAAGTTCAGAATATTGAATTTCTGAAGGTGTTCCGATCTTTTCTGTCACATATATCTCTTCACTAATCTTCAGGAATTTTATGCAGCCATATGGCTTTAACTCAAATCCAGTGATAAATGTTCAATGTATGTCTTTAATGTTGATGTACCGTTTTAAAAGCCTTGAGTTTCTTTTTACAAAGACTATCCAAACTAAAAAGAAATGAAACAGCAAAATAAATTGTATGAACGTTGTACATATAAATTATTTACTCTTTATAAAACCAATACAGTCCAGGGGGCTTTTAACTCATGTGAACTTTTAAACTATGAGTCATTCTCTATTAAAATTATATATTTTATCACCTTGACATCAGTCATATCCAATGTAAAATGTGTTAAATTAATTCTTTGGCTCTTGCCTCTAAGTATTTTTTTGTCATTTGTTTTAAAAATCATTATTTATAGAACTTTAGGTAAGTAAGTAACTTATTATTTATAGAACTTTAGGTAAGTAAGTAACTTAAAATTTATATTTAATTTACAGTATTTGTATATATGTATGCACACACATAGAAAAAATGGGGACACAGAAAGAAGTGGGAGAAAAATTGAAATATAACCAATTATACTGAAATAAAAAAGTTGTCTAACAGTAAATTCAGCTATTTTCATCAACTATAGGAAAGCGTTTATCAGATAATGATGCCAGAATCCCTTCTTCAGATTCTTATACTAATTAGTGACAGAATTTAAGGATGGACTCAAATTCCAGCACAAGGACAGCTTTATTAGAGCTTTAAAAGATAACTCCTAGTCAGGCACGCTGTAAAGTAGGAGAGTGGAGCATGATCATAAAAAAAGTAAAATCTATTTCAGGTGGCATGTAGGTCAGATATGTGATGCATAAATAGTCACATGATAAGAAAGATAAAGGAATTCCAAAATGCAATGGAAACCAAATGTGTTAAAGAACACATGTTTATAGAAGAGAAATAAGAAAATGAACCATTCAGGAAAGGAGGCAGACTCACTACCCTATATGTCTGCAAACTGTAGGTACTGCAGTAGGGTTAAGCATTCTGGGAAGGAAAAGTGCAGCATCTCTTTAAAGCTCTAATTATTTCACCTATTTCTTTAGCACAGCTTATACTGACCTTACATTCTTAGGCATGGTTTTTGGAAAAATGGAAGGACAACTCCTAATGAAATATTAGGTGTCTACCAAAGGAAGAATTCTGTTTTCTTGACCAGGCATTTTCTTTTCTTTTTTTTTTTTTTCTGGTTTTTTGAGACAGGGTTTCCCTGTAGTTTCTAGAGCCTGTCCTGGAACTAGCTCTTGTAGACCAGGCTGGCCTCGAACTCAGAGATCCACCTGCCTCTGCCTCCCAAGTGCTGGGATTAAAGGTGTGTGCCACCACCGTCCGGCTTGACCAGGCATTTTCAACTGTAGCATTAATACCTTAAAATTAAAATTTTTATCAGAATCTATTCCTTTAAATTTTCTCCTTTTAATAATTAGAAACACAAATTACAAAAGTATCATTTAATTAATTCTTTAATCTTTATCACCCCTTTCTCAAATGAGATATACAGTTGGAGTTTGCCCATATCAATTGCCTGCTCATAAATAACTTATAATTATTACTTATAAATAAATGCTCATCCAATAGCTTGGGCTTGTTACTATCTCCTACATTTGAAATTAACCCATATTCCTTATTTACCCTTTGCCAAATGGTGGTACCCTTATTAGCATGGCACATTCATCTCCTGCTCCCTCTGCATCTGGCTGGCAACACATGACCTCACCCTTCTCCTTCCCAGCATTTTCAGTTTGGCTTTCCCACCTAACTTTATTTTGTTCAAATATTGACAGTCAGTTTCTTTATTAGACCTATCACAGTGAGAAATCTTCACAATCTACTGAATGTTTATTCCACAGCAATGATATTTCTATAATTTTTTCTTTGAGAAAAGATTTTATGTATTGTGGGCTAGCTAGGTTGAAATCCTTATTCTTCTATGTCTAATTCTAAGATTCAGAGATTAGAAGAATGAACAACTATGGCACATGTGAGATGCTCTTTTCCTTTGAAAGCATTATTAGTGGCTAAAAGTAAACCCTATTGTTCAGTACAAACCTTAGCATATCTCCTAAAAGGACAACATGGGGGAAAGTAAAGACCCTACTTACTTTATCAGTGCTTTGTTATAATTTAAATAGAGGATGTTGATTAAAAAGAAATCGATGACTGTTTATAACCACAATAAAAATCCAAGTCTTTCATCCTTTGACAACAGAACTGTAGTTATTAAAGTATCTGAATGAATACCTGTAACATTCTATAAGAACAAAAAAAAAAAAGAGCCAATGCAGAGAGAAGAAGGGTGACACACTAAGATATTTGTAGATGTCACATAAATTCTTCAGAAGAGTCACTAGCTACATTTATGATACTGGAAGTGATTGTATTCTAAGGCCCAGCACAAAAACTCAGAGTTAAAAATGGGTAATATTAACATACTTTTTAGACTATAAAAAAGTTAAGAAAATGACTTACCAATCTCACTCATGAACATTTATGCAAAAATACTCAATAAAATACTGGCAAATGAAGTCCAAGAACACATCAGAGAAATCATCCACCATGATTAAGTCAGCTTCATCCCAGAGATGCAGGGATAGTTCAACATATGAAAATCTGTCAAAGTAATCCACCATGTAAGCAAACTGAAAAACAAATCCACATGATATTCTCATAAAATGCTGAAAATGCCTTTGACAAAATACAACATCCCTTCATGACAAAGGTCTTGAAGAGAACAAGGATACAAGGAATATACCTAAATATAATAAAGGCAATATACAGCAAGCCAACAGCCAACATCAAATTAAATGGAAAGAAACTCAAAGTAATCCTATTGAAATCAGCAACAAGAAAAGTTTATCCACTCTCTGCATATGAATTCAATATATTTCTTGAGGTTCTAGCTAGAGCAATAATATAATAAAAGAATATCAAGCGGATACAAATCAGAAAAGAAGTCAAACTCTCACTGTTAGCTAATGATATGATAGTTTACATAAGCAACCCAAAAAATTCTACCAAGAAAATTCTACAACTCATAAACAACTTTAGAAATGTAGCAGGATAGAAAATTAACTCAAAACATTCAGTAGCCCTCCTTTACACAGATGATAAAGGTCTGAGAAAGAAACCAGAGAAACATCACTTCTTCATAACAGCCATAAACAGCAGAAAATATCTCAGATTAACTCTAACCAACACAAGGACGACCTGTCTGTATGTTGTCTGGATATGTTCTGTAAGAAGAAACTTCTCTGATGATTGCTGACCAAGATAATCTATGAGTGTAGAAGAATGTCATTAGAGTCCTTTGTTGCAATTGTGTTTTGATAGAATGGGAGTACTTGTTTTTCCCTCGATTCCTGTGATAATTAGTCTCAGGTTCTTGGCTGCTATAGCAGTGTTGGGCATGGTTTTCATATAATGGAATGGACCTTCACTCAATTTAGATATTGCTTGGTTAACACCATAGGCTTTTTGACACCATTATACTAACATTTGTTGTAGGCAGGATACTATTTTAGGTCAATAATAGCTGGATTGGTCTATAAATTTCTCATTTGTAGCATGGAGAGTACAGGCTGTACTACCAACACTAGTGCATAAGGTGAAGAAGTCTCTACAAAGGCACTACTCCAACTTCTCCACGTTCAATGAGTTGTGTAGATGTTACCTATCAGTATAATGATGAGCTGCTGAACAAACTTCAGTTGATTTGAAAAGCAAATGAACACATAAAACAGATGATATTCTTATATTTTATTTTCAGAGTTCAAAATGCCATTCAAATGAATGATAAAAATATGTCAAAAATTTCTCTATAACATTCATAAAAATGGATTGCAAATACTGTTTTTCCTTTTTTCCCATTTATTGAAAATAGATTTTCATATGCATTATAAATGATTTTCCCTTCCTCCACTCCTATTAGTTCCTCCCCAGCTCCTTTCCCCTTTGGATCCTGTCCATTTTTATATCTCATTAGAAAAGAATAGCTTCCAAGAGATGAAAATCAAACAAGACATAATAAAATATAATAAGTTGAAGCAACAGGTATCACATAAAATTTGGATATAGCAGCTCAAAAAAGGAAAAGAATCCCAAGAGCAGGCACAAGAGTCTGAGACCCACTTATTCCCCAGTCAAATGTCCCATTAAAATACTAACATAATATCTATAAAATACATGAAGAGGATCTGGTAAACACCCATGTAGGCCCTGTCCTTGCTGATTTAGTCTCTATGAACTCACCTGTACCTTGCATAATTTATTCAAAAGGCTTTGTTTTCCTGGTGTCCTCCACACCCATTGGCTTTACAATCTTTGTACCTCTTTTGAACAGGGCTGTATAAGTTCTGAAAGGAGGAATTTGAAGGAGACATCCCATTGAACCATTTTTTACATGTCTGGCTGTGGATCTCTGCATCTCTTTTAATCCGCTGCAGGAGAGTGTCTCTTATGATAACTGCATGAAGCACTGTGAGTATAACAGAATATGATTAGAAATCATTTGATTGATATATATTTAGTTATGTATTTTTTTAGACTTGTAGTGTTCAGTTATACCATAAGTTTTAGGGCAATCTAGTCTCTGTTTCTTGATTACCCAATCAGTAAGAACTTGGTAATCTTTCAAGTCTTATTCGATTCTAGAATCTACAAGGGCAAGTCTCTGCAAATATTATCATTAAAAAATATTTTATTCTAGATAAAATATTCTTAAATATATAAATGCCTAGCAAACACAGAGAAATATACAAGTGAATATTTCTTCATTCATATTATGAAGGATTTTTCTTTTATCAGAATTTTGAAATTTTATATTAGTTGTACAAAGTAAATATTACAAGTAAAAATATTACAAGACTACCCTATAAAAGCATATTCACTAGAATATTTAAATGGCAATGGTAGGTTATTGATACGATTTAGTAATTTGAATATAACTTTGAAAGAGAGTTTAGGGATGATGTTTTTTTTTAATTACATCTTGTTTGACATTCCTCTCCACTTTCAGGCATTTATCCAGGAGAACTAAAATTCTAACTTCCCACAAAAATCTTTGCCTGAGTATTTATTGTGATTTTATTTATAATAATCAAAGCTGCAACAGACCATATTATCTTAGCAACTGAATGAATGAGTAAATTATCTTGTATATGTATAATAGAAACCTTGCATTCATAAACTATGATAAATTTTCATTGTCTTTAATTTTTATGACAAGAGCATCTATATGAAAAAGAATACATGATATATAATTTATAGAAACCCGTCTACAATGAGAGAGAGGAAAATCAAACAGGGGTTGCCTAGGAACAGAATGAGCAAGCAGCAAAAATCTTTATATTTTGAGTCTGTTGTAAATATATTTTTATTGTGATTTTGTTTCCATGATTATGTGCATATACAGAACACATCTAATTAAACACAAATTATTCCTCCACAGAGAACAAAATAAGACAACCACAACTTAGAAAATAATCTCTAGTTTCTAGGTACTTCATTGATAAGCTTTACCCCAAAACAAATAAGCAAACAAAATTTGAAGAGGAAATTCAGTATTAATAGAAATACATTTGCCACTAGAATGTTTTTGATAAACATTTATGATCAGATGACATTGGATGTTTGTATGTGATATTATATAGTCATTCCTACATTTATATGCTGCCATGCCTTTTCTCATTGCCAAGTGTCTTATACAGGTAAGAAACCATAATAATAGCTCCTTCAGTGAAGAGGAAAATACATTTTCTACATTTTCTTGGCAGTATATTTGTACCTTCTATCATCAATTCTAAAGAGAAATTACTTAGATATGAAATTTCAAAGTCTATAATTATTTTTAAGTGCAAGGATTTAAATAATTCAATGACTCTAAGCAAATAAAATACTCAGCATTTATTAAATTTAGTAGCTCCTTCCATCAAAATATGTGCTTAATGAATGTTTTTCTGATCCAGTTCTTCATGTATAATTATGTTCAATAATTAAAAAAATAGCAGTCAATGGTAAAATAAACAAAGAGCACTACTTAGGGAAATGGAAATGTAACATTGACATGACAGAAACACAACTTTGTGAAGCTCTCAAGCAACTCCATAAAGCCATATTACTGAAGACAATAATAAGTGTCGAATAGAACCTATAGAGAAAGAGGAGTCCCAAAGAGTCTAAGAACTTTTTAATAGTTTAACACAGTACACAAGTAACATGTACATGGGAAACACATAGAGTATGTCCTGGGGGATTCATAGAGACTGTTTTTAGCCCTAGGTAGGTAGCCAGAATAGGCTGAACACTAATTGAGACCCAGGCTACAGTCATGATTTGGAGATCTTGGATGTGGAAGAGAGACTCACAAGGCTGGAACTTGGAGATGAATGTGGGAAAGGCTGGATGCAGAGTCAACTACAGATTCTTAGCCTGAATTTTCATGGCTTTCAGGACCTTATGCAGAGAGGACAACAGGAGCTGTTGGCCTTTTAAAATGGGATGTGTGGCAGTTACCTACTTGTTATTTGCATTGTCTAAGGAGGACTAGAGCAGTGGCTTCTACAAGCCTTGCTGTAGAGGGGTTTATGACCTGGGACAGATGTGTGAAGTAGGTACCATGAAGAAAATGACCACCTATTGTTCAGGTAAAGGGTCCTGGATAGCCCTTGCCACTTTCATTAATACAGTTTCAATTGCTCATACGAACATTTTCTCTCTTTCTTCTTCTTCTTCTTCTTTTTTTTTTTTTTTTTTTGGTGGGGAAGAAGGACATGTTTACAATCAGTTTTGCTTCAATAAGTTTCTAAAAATTGTAATATAATAATAATAATCAGTTTGATCCTTACTATTTTCCACTTCCATCCCCCTACTCTCCTATTGGTATCCATTATATTTTTGATTTGTATCTCTACTGTTACAGGCATAACCAGTCTTACAAGGTGCAAAGGAACTTTTTTAACTAGGCATACCTACGTGGAGAACAGCTTGCCAAGTTGGCAACATATGTGACTACAGAATAATGAAGGGTGAAAAAGAGTTTTGTCTGTTGTGATTAATATTTATATCTAATAAGGTCTGGGTTCTCATGTCAACTTACCAGCCAAAGGTAGATAAATCCATTCTACATTTTGTGCTACTCTATATCCTCTGGAGATATTCCAGCTTTTCTCATTTTTTTTGATAGGCAGCATATCTTGGAAACTTACTCTTAATAGTTGATACTGTTTATCTCTTGTTCTTATGTCTATCCTCCCTTAACTTCCTAGGATATTGGCAGTTATTAGAAATTAGGGAGCTGTGTTTTTTTTTTGTGATTCTATTTCATTCTTTGTTCCTAAACTGTTCCCATGAACTCCTGATATCATCTATTTAATAACATTTCCCAAAGACTTACGATTAAAATCATTCTTCCCAGAACAGTTATGTAAATACGTAGTATTAAATTCCATGACCTTCTGTGACTCATTTAAGCCAGAAGTATGGCTAGCATAGTGAAAGCAAGGAGTTCATGTAGAAATATGCTCCTGGGATCATGCCTAGAATCACAGTGCAAATTGTCCATAGGCCTTTGCCAAGTATGTCAGGGTCCCAGGTTCTTGCCACAAGGAGAGCCTTTGGTGCTATTTTCAGCTTTGTTACCCAAAGAAGTCACATGCCTTATGCCAGGGAGCTCTACCAGGTACCAACTCTAGAAATTTTGAAATACTGAAAAAAGTTGAACTATAGTGATTTTCTATAAATGGAGACTGCTAATTCATTTCCTAGATGCCCAGACCCAAAATAATTACATGGAAACTTTATTAATTACAATTCTGTGTTGCCAATAACTTATGCATTTTCTAAATAACTGTTACATCTTTAATTAATCAATTTCTCTTAATCTGAGAATAATCATGAGGTTGAGGACCATTGAAAAGTACTGGTTGTTGGCTGGCTTCTTTCTCTTTCGGCAGCTACATTGCATTTCTTTGACTCCACCTACTTTCTATATCTCTGTTTGGTTGCTTGCCTGGATTTATTCAATTAAACCATTGGCTGAAACAGCTTCTTTAATGACCAATGTAATAAAATACATTCATAGCATACAGAGGGGAATCCCACATAAGCTCCTCTTTTTTGTCCAAAGAAATTAAAGGTTTTTAATTTAGCATATGAAAATTACATATAACAAAATAGGTATAAATCAAGAATTACAGTTAAAATACTTATAAATACTTTATCTTTTATCATAACAACTAAGGAAAACTATAATTATAACTATCTATTCTTCAACTCCATTAAAGACCACAGAAGGAAATAGTATGCCCTAGATTAACAGGAAGTACATTGTAAGAAACTTTCAAAACTTTAGAATTGACAGAAAAATCTCACTACCTGGACAGCCAACCAAAGTTCTTCTGTAACAATGGGGCATCCATCTTCAGCCTATAGGCTAATACTATCTGGCCTATTTTTTCATGAATCAGGAAATTTGAAAGACTGTTTTGTCTCTATTGGCAGTTTGTCAGTTACTTTCTTTATCCTGCAAAATGTCTGGCAGACTCCTTCATGAAGCAGGAATGCTGAAGGATTGTCTTACCTTTAGGAAACATTAAAAATCATTTTTCTGTGGGTCCTGCATGTCCAGTTCATACAGCATACCATCAAGCAGTCCAGAAAAGAGCACTTTCCTGCCAAATGATTAACAAACTCCATGAGGAGCCTCTTCAGTGACCATCATTCTCTTGAAGTAGATTGGTCCTGACAGCAACAGATATCTCTCATTATCATGAAAAGTATTAAGTTCTTAACACATTTAAATGCCATATTTTATAAGTCTTTGAATGGTTTGAAGAATGTTTATTCATCTGAAATATATTTCTGTATATATAGAAAACCTACCATGACTACACTTTTGACTATTATAAATGACTATCTAATATTATGTATTTTAACTATACCTTACATTTTTAAATGAGTTGCACAAACACAATACCTTAAACAAGGGCAGAAATACATGTAACAAAATTGACTTTAAATTTGTATCAATAGAGCAAGATCCATACCAATGCAAAGTATCCATTTCTATATCATATCCCCCCTTTAATTAAAAACAAACATTTATAAAAAAATTGGGAATTTTGGTATGGTTCTTTCCAGACTGTTTCCTACTATTTGTTGCACAAAGTATTTTGGGGGTTTCACAGAGACCTTTTGAGGGTCATGGTTAATCAAACCACAATAGTCTGGAAGGAATTCACAAGTTCTTATCCTGTGTGGAAACAAAAGCAAAACTTCTTTTTCAAAGCAAAATATTCTTAGGCTGAAATTTTGAAGTCAATATACCTTTAAAGTATATATGTTGGTTTAGTTTAGCAGCCCCCAGAATCAAATATCTCTCTGTTCTTAGCTCATTCACAATCAAAAACTTCAATACCAAGTTGATATTCAAGATAATATCATAATATACATAATCTAGGCTCTCTATCTATCTTATTCTCTATCTATCATATTCTATCTTCATGTAGCTTATTTTTCTTATTCTATTACTTTTTTACAATATTTATTTTATTATCTTTACTCCTTTAATATAGGACGCTCCATACTCTTTTAAAACTGTTTATACTTTATTTCATATCTCTTCCAAGCCTACATACATTTATCCAACACTATGATAAATTTAGAGGTGGTTTTCATCTGAATTCATTCTTATTGAGTGTATATCTGTAATTATTTTCTATCCAGCAGTGACTTTTTTCTTTTTAATGCTAAGTCGGTTTGGCTAGGACCAACTCTGTGTCCCTGCATGCTTCCTCCACCTAGTTCAACATGGCAAAAGCATATTCATTGCCTCTGAGAGCCATGCACACCACCCCAGCTCCTGGGTCACAGTAGGTCTATGTCACCATTGCTGCCCACAAACCCCATTTAAGAGTTCATACTTCTGAAATAGCCAGAACTGTTTGTGCAACTATTACAAATCACAAAGCCCTACCTTAAAGAAACTACACAGCCTTCACTGCAAAAGCTGAATGTGGAAGACCTCTCTTAAAAGAATTGAGATGACCCTCCTTGCTGCCAATGTACAGAGTCCATCTGAAAATAAAAAAGCAACTACAAAGAAGCTGTGCTAAACTGTTCTTTTGTGTCTAGAATTAATTTTTAAGCTCCCTCAGGTTTTATATGGATGTAGTTGGCCATGTTGGTGCCATTTTGTAAACTGCTCATTCAATTCCAAGTCACCCAGACCTAAAATAATTATATAGAAACTATATTAATTGCAACATTGTTTGACCAGTAGCTTATGTATATTTTTAGCTAACTGATATGCTGCTATGTCTTAAATTAACCCATTTCTTTTCTTTTTTTTTTTTTTTTTTTTTTTTTGGTTTTTCGAGACAGGGTTTCTCTGTGGCTTTGGAGCCTGTCCTGGAACTAGCTCTTGTAGACCAGGCTGGTCTCGAACTCACAGAGATCCGCCTGCCTCTGCCTCCCGAGTGCTGGGATTAAAGGCGTGCGCCACCACCGCCCGGCATCCATTTCTTTTCTTATTTCTTTCCTTTTTGTGGTTTTTTGAGACAGGGTTTTCCTGTGTAACAGTCCTAGCTATCCTGCAACTAGCTCTTGTACACCAGGCTGGCCTCGAACTCATAGGCTTTCACCTGCCTCTGCCTCCCAAGTACTAGGATTAAAGGCATGCACCACCACAACCTGGCAAGATTAACTAATTTCTATTGTTCTGAGAATCACCATGAGGTTGTGACCCATCTGTAAGGTTTTGGCTGGTGGCTGATTTCTTTACTGTCAGCTACATGGGCACCTCTTTGACTCTGCCTACTTTCTCTCTATAGCTCAGTTTGGATTGTCTGCCTAGCTTCACTCTATTAAACCATTGGCTGAAAAGGTTTCTTTAATAACTAATGGTATTAAAACATATTCATAGCATACAGCAGTGAATCCCACATCATTCTCCCCTGCAAAGAAACTAATACATGCCAAAGATTACTGTTGACACCTCTACAGGGGTATGTGTTCCTAGCTACACCCATTGAGATGGATCAGAGATTAAAAAAAAACTATATGAAAATCTTGCAAGAATCTTCAACGAATAAGGAATTTCACATTTTCTTGGTGATATGAAAGTAGATAGACAAACTGTCAATCCAAACAAAATATCATGTATCATTTTTTTAGGAAAACCATGTCAGACTGAAGACAAAAGTAACTGTACACGCTCATCTTTGTGCTATCACAAAGCATGCATTTATCCTTGTGCAAGATGTCAATGCAGTCATGAAGCCATAGGGAGGGAGAGCCAGCTGCTCTGACAAGCAGCTTTAGGTACATATATCTGGAGGTACCCCAGGATATACTCTCTCACTGGTAATTTTTATTAACCTAACATCCTATTCTCCATGATGGGGAATCTTTTTCAGTCAATGATCTTTAAGCAGTGGAACCATGTTAAGGCATGACCTTTGGATACTCAGAGAAAAACACCAGGTGGCCCAAGTTTTGTTCTCTCTCTGTGGTTTCCATACTATACAACTGAGCTTGGACTTCTCATTCCTGTTTTGTGAGGTTGCCCCTTATAATAAAGAAAAATATAATTGTTCTATCTTTTAGCTAGCCTTTTTTTTCTTGACCTGAGATAATTCAACATCTGGCACCCGACATGGGGCTCAAACCTATGACAGTGAGATTAAGAATCTCATGTTATGTGTCTATTGGAATAATGTTTAAGTTTTTCACAATGAACAGTTGAGTTTCTAACATATACTTTTCTTACAGTAATCATTGAAGTTTCCAAGAAGAAGATGGGGCCCCACTGCAAGAACTCCATCTAGTTAAGATGACATTATAATGCTGATAGCACTACTATAAGATGTGATTTGGGGAGGCAACTTCTGAAATGATGCACCTTTTCACAGTGTTCTGGCCAAAACTCCAAATAATAATATCTGTTCCCATTGTACATAGTTTTGTATTGGGTTTGGAGCACTCTTATTTAGACAAAAGGGGGAGATGACAGGGAATATTTGTCAGGCACTGATCTCTAATGGGCAGGATCATGTTAAGGCATGACCTTTGGGTACCCAGAGATAAAAAACCAAGTGGCCAAAAGTTCACTCACTCTCTCTGTGGTTCCCGTACTACACAGGTGAGCTTAACTTCTCATTGCTATTTCATGAGTTTGCTGCTTATAATAAAGGAAAATATAATTGACCAATCTTTTAGCTATCCTGTTTTTTACTCAACCCTAGATAATTCAACACCTCCATGTATCTTTTAATATATTTCTTCATCATGAAGGAAACTAGAAAAACTTTTTAATGCATTTTTTAATCTGGTCAAATGACATTCTACTTATGAAGCATACATTTAAAATTTAAACCACTATATAAATATATCAAGTCTGGTATGAGTGAAATTTTCTTTATTTTTAATAAATTGTAGCATAAAATAAAATGAGATGCATGTGGGTAGAATCTATTGAGATTTTCATGATGTCCAAAATTATGCTTCATACAGGTGTTAATAAATGCATTCTAGAGTTTAAAAAGGGAGCAAAGGGCAGATCACTATAAATTCAAGGTTAACTTGATCTACATAGTGAGTTTCAAAAGAGCCATGTTAAATTGTGGTACTCTGTCTCAAAACTTAGAATAAATAGGATGTTGAGAATTAACTAAGGAGCCAAGAGAAATTGCTGTTCTTACAGAGGACTCTTTGTAAGAGAGTTGTTTCCCAGAACACATGTTTATTCACAACTATCTGTAACTCCTGTTCCTGTGAATATATATTCCATGACTAATGTATTCAAAAAATAAATACACCTAAAATAATTAAGAAATTATTTATAAGCAAATTCCTTACATTTAAATCTATCATTTTTTTTTCAATTAAGGATCCCTCTTTTCAGATAACTCTAGCTTGTTTCAAGTTTACCTAAAACTAGAAAACACATCCATAATATAGTATTGATTCTAGCAAGAGAGAAACCAAAAATGCATAACTCTTCTGAACAATGAAATATAATAGAAATTGTATATGACACTTCTCTGATGAGAAGATACTACTTTTTATGCAGTCCATTCTGATTATCTGATTTAGATACCATGAGGACTTGTTTTGGTAAGGAAATTTTTTTAAGATGGAATAAGTCAGATACAAGACTCAGAGTTTAGGGAGAGATACCTATGAATTCTATTCTGTCATCAGTATGGATACTGAGTTTTCCATGAGTTGTGAAGAAAGTTATGTTCAATGAAATTCTAAAAGTTAAATCTCAGAACCAAGTGTGATGTTATCCCAGTGTTTTCAATATATTAGTGAGCATGAGTGGAAATACTGCAAGGCATGTGAAGTGAATGAATGCTATGTGACCATGCTTGAGGGAGTGTGTGGGCAACATAAATTGTTTTCTTCGGGGGATGTCACAAGGTATTAGGGGTTGCACTTGGGAAGACTGCAAAGTGCATATGATTGAGGTACATTGTATGAAACTCCCAAATATTCAATAAAAACAATATATAGAATTTTTTTGAGAGAGGGCTTTCTGTAACTTTAGAGTCTGTTCCAGAACTATCTCTTGTGCACCACCACAAAAATCTTACAGTTCTATTAAAATATTTTAGGGAGTTAATGATAATTTAGGAAGAACTTAAATTTAAATATAACTTAAGACTCAATAAGACCAATATATAACTGCATATATACATATCATATATATAGATATGGTTTTTGGAAGAATTTAAAAGAGGCTGGAGAGCTAAAAATTTAGGAAATATTGGAGAATGTAAAAAGAAAGTAGGACTAATACAGCAAGTGTTACTATTCTTTGCAGAGTATTAGTAAATCTCTAGAAATCTGTGATAGAAGAAATCTTTGTCACTGTTAATGATACTAGTGAGTTATATAAAATAAAAATTAAGTAAACTGTTAAGATGACTCTAATAATAAAGGAGTAAAAACTAGATGGTGAATATACTGTGTTTAAGATTATGTCAATATCTTTTACAAACTTTGCGGTAATAGGAATAAATATGGTGGAGATTTGGGAAATTTCATTAAACTTACTATCTTCAGTTTCCTTTTCTTCAATGAAAAATGAGGATGTCCATATCATCAGCTTTTCTCATTTGTGTAGTGTAAAAGTTTTGAAGCTTCCCAATTTACGCACTTTCACCTAAGAAACCATACTGCCATACTAGAGTAGTTCTTGAAATATTGTATTATCTTTCTTACCAAGTTAAGTAAGGTTTCCACACATTATAATATATAAATCTTCACTTAGAAAATAAGCATTACCTCTGCCATTGCTATAGATTCTCCAAAGTAATTACTTTTCAGCACCTTTTATGACAGGAAGCAGAAAAGCCACCGTAGAGATTTCATTCTGAAAATTCAAAAATAAACATTTTAACATTATATCACTTTTTCAATAGCAGAATAGGATATGATTATCTTTCCGTGATTGAAGCATAAGAAACAGCCTGAAGAATATCTGTGATCAAATGATTGACACTAGAATATTGATGGTTTAGAAAGTTTTAGATCTGTACCTTTATAGTTCCTATTTAGAAATGGCAAAAGTAATATTATTTCTATCCCTGAATGTATGAACTCAAAAAGAATAAGTATGGAAACATCTTTTCTTATGCTATTGAAATATTTACAATAAAGTCATTCTGTCTTCAGCAAATATAATTCTAAATATATACACAAATATATACAAACACCCCCACACACACATACATGTGCACACACATAAAATGTAGTAAGTAAATATTTTTTGACTTTTTCTTTTTTTGAAAACTAGGAATGAATGACAAGAATAATAAATAGACAAGAAAAGAAAGTCATATTAATTAAGAAGTCAGTAACCAGGGACTTCTTGGTGATAAACACTGTTGGGAAACATCTGTCACAGTTATTCTATTTATGGGACATGGCGTCACATCTAAACACCAAGTCCTGTTAAACATGAAGGCTGAAACTGAGCCTTTATTTGTTAATATCATTTCAATCAGTTGTAATTAGGAAAAGTGGTTTCAGAACAGTCTTACTCAATAAAGGAAATGCTTAGTTGGTGGCTCATGCCTGCAGTCCTAGCATTTGGGATACTGAGGCAGAAGAGTAGCTCTGGCTTTGAGATCAGTCTTTACTACACCATGAAATGGAAGTTATAGATAGTGCTGACCTGTACTGAGATTTCAAGGGTAAGGATATGCACCTCTGACAATTGTTGACAAACTTGTTTGGTTTAAAGGGCTCACTTTGTAAAGTTGCTGTATAGGTCCGCATTTCTTCAGAGTCCTTAAAACTATTAAATAGTGCTCTTAAGAGCAGTTATCTGGGTTTCTCAATTTTGATCAGTTCACAAATTTGATACAAGGGACTAGCTATCATGAAAAGGGGGAAATATGGGGCTTATAGAGAAACAACAGCCAAGATATCACAAAAAATTACAAAAATGATAAACAAAACAACAACAAAATCAATCTAATCTGAATTGCAAGATTGCTTGTGTGTTGAATGTAACATCAAGTCTTAAAGAACTGTGTGTTGAGTAGACAGGTATTGGACATATGAGGGTATGGTGGTGATTTCAGAGATGTACGCTAAATGAAAAAAGGAAGGATGTTATTACACACTTATTATCTTCCTAGGTAATCTCCCCAGTGTGAAGGAAAGCTTCACAGAATACTCACTAATACTGCACATCAATATATTGATGCATACCAAATACCAGCATGCAATGCAACAACGACATTGCAACCATTCTTTCATCACAGCAAATGTTTCCTATAAAATAGTCAAAATTGAGTTTTATAAAACACTACTAAATGCCATATGCTTATAAGTATAATAATAGGAAAAGTATGCCTTTATATTTAAGATAAAATAAACATTTGGAAACACAGTTGAGTCAAGAGAAAATGAAATTCTTTATTTCACTATAATTCTGAAGAGATTTCACATCAGTGATACTGATTTCTCTCTCCTGGGTACCCCATTAACAGTTCCATGGGTGGCCTGGAATCCTGACTTGGCTTTATTGCTTGCTGTTCTATCAGCATGCACCAGAAATAATTGCTATTAGAGTTTTTCTTTTTCATGTTTGACTAAGTATCTTAATTCTGGCTTTAAAATTGCTGGGACAGGTGTTTCCTACACTGTCCTACCCTTTTACAGTGATGTGGTTATTTGAATTTAAGTGAACATAGTGGGCGAGCAATCCATTCATGACTACTATGTGGTTTCTTTCCTAAGGCATAGGTTCTTTCAAATTAAAGAGTAGATATGACAGGAAGACTCAAGAGACTATAAACGCAGTAGGGGTCGAAATACAATGGATATGTTTCCATAGGCTTGGATAGCATGCAAAGAGTCAGAAAGAAAATTGAATCCAATGCCACCTACAGATACTCCAAGAAATATGTAGAAAATTAAGGAAAAGAATAGAAAACTTAAAATTTTTAAATAAGGAATAAAAGCGTAAGAAACTAAAGTATTTAGTTTGGAAAGAAAAAATAAAGGATATACCTGCCGCAAGGTACCATTTTGAAGCACAGTCTTCTAGGAATCACATGACCATACTTTTTGGTATCCTCAGCTAACATGGTAACACACACAGGAGACCTGAACAAAACTGACCCATTAACATTCCATTATGGAAGCAGAGAAGGGAGCATAAGACACTCACAACCTAACAAATTTGTGACAATTGATAGAGAGGAGGGGTTCTTAGAATGTGGCCCCCTCCATGATTGTGTTTTAGGAAAGATTTCTCTTTTATTTGTCAGCATGTATATATGTCTCATTCTGCTTTAAGTAATTCCAATTAAAGACCTGGGTTCATTAAGCTGGGCTTGGGGAAATTGTTTCTCTCATCTGTTGTTGGTGCTCTATATAGGGAGACTAGGTTATTTGTTCATTACCCAGAACTCATGTAACAGAGAATTTTAGAATCATCACATTTTAAAACAAGGAACCATTAAACTAGATTCATCAATAGATAACACCAAGGCCCAGACATAATTTAAACTATCAAGGTTCTAGGGAAAGACAGATATAATCTACAGTGGGAAGAAATATTTCATATTTTCACCTGTGTCCAAAATTTATTTTAGGTGCTTTCTTAGTAGAAAATGCACTTTTTATTTGTATAGGAGGGGTGTCTTGAGTACCAAACTCATTACTCCCTCAGAGCTCAGAATTGGATGTCTAAGGCAGGTGAGGATCTGAGGGTAAAAATATAATTCAAGTACATTACTTCTGCATTTTTTTGTGCACGGGGAACATGAAGTGAAGGGGGTGTGGAGGAGAGGAAGAATAAGAATAGAAAGGGGAAGAATAAGGAGAAGAAAGAAGGAGAGTGAAGGGGTATTGGATTTTTTCAAGTGCTTTTTCAGCATCTAATGAAATGATCATATTTTTTTCCTTCAGTTTTTTTATATAATGGGTTACACTGATAGATTTTTGTATGTTGAACCAGACCTGAATCTCATGGGATGACATGATCATGGTGGATAATCTTTTGATGTGTTCTTGGATTCAGTTTGCCAGTATTTTATTGAATATTTTGGTGTCCATGTTAATGAGTGAAATTGGTCTGTAATTCTCTTTCTTGGTTGAGTCTTTATGTGGTTGTGGTATCAGTGTAACTGTAGCCTCATAAAAAGAGTTTTTGCAATGTTCCTTCTGTTTTTATTATGTGGAACACTTTGAGGAGTGTAGCTCATTGAAGTTATGGTAGAATTCTGCACTAAAACCACCTGGCCTTGGGCTTTCTTTGGTTGGGAGGTTTTTAGGACAGTTTCTATTATCTTGCAGTTTATAAGTCTATTTAAATTCCCCCCACACAAAAAGAAGGAGACTAAAGGGAAGAAATAGAAATAGCAAGGAGAAGAAGAGTAAGAGTAAAGGCTGATCTTGATGACGTTTCTAGTTTTTACAGACATAATTGTAAAATTCCCTAGGCAAGGACAATGATAATATGCATATCAAAATCAGAAAAAGGTGTCCATCGAATCTGACAAAGCAGTACTCTGGAACAGGTGACACCACCCAGGAAAGAGGCACCATTCAATGGGAAGTATCTAACATTCCAAACCGTTAGATACAGGTACTAAACATCCCTATATCCTGAATTCAACCATTCTCCTCATCTACTCTCTTTGGTGATAATCAATTTTGAGGACACCTAGATTGTTAGCAAGCATGAAGCAAGTGGCCTTCCTGCTCAGTGCATATCTTCTATAAAAATTTCTATGTCGTCTATTAGCAGTTAATTTTGTGAGATTAGCTCTATGTA
Source organism: Arvicola amphibius (assembly GCF_903992535.2). Taxonomy (NCBI): domain Eukaryota; kingdom Metazoa; phylum Chordata; class Mammalia; order Rodentia; family Cricetidae; genus Arvicola; species Arvicola amphibius. The sequence continues at coordinate 84,357,378 of NC_052055.2, forward strand.
AATTTGACTGTTATAACACACACACACACACACACACACACACACACACACACACACACGGAGGCCAACATTAATTATAAACTGGTTAGTTGATTAGCTCAGGCTTTCTTAATAACTAATTCTTACATCTTACATTACATTAAGAATGAGTGTAAAGACTAAGAACAAGATAAACAGGGATTTGGTAGTGATATCATGTTTCAAAGAAATAACAGGAAAGCTACACACATTCATAATTCCCCTAAAATTGATGATTTCATATACTAAATATGGTACCTATGTACAATGGAATTTATCCAGCAATACAAATTAAATTCATATATAAATGAATAGAAATGAAAACAAAAGATTATTTTGAGTAAGCTAACTCAGGATCAGGAAAAAATTACTACATGTTTTCTCTTATATGCAGTTCCTACCTAGTCTTGAATAATTAAATTTGTGTTTTTAACTGTAAATATTTATAGAACCTAGCAATCTACAAAGGGGCTTGTGAGGATGGAGAATGCCTTAGGGGAAGGACAGCCAACATTGGTGACAATAAATTAATGGGGGTGGAACACGGCAAGAGACTGACTTCTAAATATTCATGCGTACACTCAAAGACAAGTGATACTCTAACCCTTTTTCATCTAAGCTTCTCATTGAAGTGAAGGAAGAGACTCTCATGTCCTCTTTTCTGAAAACAATGGAAAGTTGAAGGTGTAACCCTAGAAAAGACATATATACCTTCCCTTCTAAGGCTCACAGAGCATCACTATTGATTGATCAGGAAGAGTTTAAAAACTCCAAGATAAGGAGATTAGATGGGAATTTCTGTACTCTGCATATGGCACAAACGTTTTTCATAATCTCCCAGCAGCTAGCATTGTTAGCACAGGGCATGAACAAGATGAGTTTTGCCAAGAGTTAATTATGGATCTTGGTTGAGTTCATGGGGCCCTACCTCTATATAAGCCTATTAACTATTGATCAGTCCTGGGAATAGACAGTCATTGTCCTCTTGTCTACCAACTGAGGAATCCATCAGGCTTCAGGCGATAGTTCCAATCCCATGTTTAAGCAGGGCACACTGGTTAAGCTCAGTCAATCAAAAACAAAACAAAAGCAAGCATCTGTAAAAGAAAAGTTTATGAAGAGTGGAATCATTAAAAGGAGGAGGTCCTGAGTATAATGAGAGTATATTATTTGCATATTTGAAACTGTAAAATAAAAAATTAAATTTAATATATTTCTACATTTCAGTGCTTAGAAATTGCCTCATCAGTGTCCCTTGAAAACTGAATGTAAGAAAATGAAGATGAGTTTCTATAAGAACTTAAAGAGACTACACATTCAGGCAGGAGAATAAATTATCAAACCACCAAAGAAGATTAATAGTATATCCATATACAGATTGAAAAAAAATATCAAATATTAGATTAATCCTTCATATCCTATAAAAATCCCTTTGCCTTTTAAGTTAATTTATAGTTATAGTATCATAACAAATATTTGTCTCTATATAAATATCTATATAAATATGCTTTAATTTATAATTATATATACTATAAATTATGTAGTTGCATAAATATAAATAATGTAGTTACTATATAATATTAAATATTATCAAGTATAAATATTCAAATAGGCTTGCATTTTCTCATATATACTGTTTACACTGAAAATATTCCCATTAAATCCCATTACTAAAAGAAAATGAAAGAGTTCATAAAAATTTTCTTTCGGCATTTCTTGTGAAACAGAACAAACAGATCAAATATTTGTGAGCACTCAAGAGTAGATGGGACACCTGTAGAGACCCACAACCTGTAATGTTCAGGAACCATTAAACATAACAGTGGAAAGAATGCAAGAGCCATATGATATAGACAAGGAGGAGTGCTGTGAAATGATGTCTTCTGAATAAACATTGTTCTTATGCACATGGGTTTATGACAACTGTAGTTATGTGCCCAAGTTGACCATAACTTCAAGTCAGCAAAGGTGGGTGTGGCAAGTCTGTGGTGTTATTAGTTGTAAGTGATTGCTAGGGTAGGGAAAGGCATTTTTCTTTGAGGAGTTAACACCAAGAAGTTTATAATCTTACAGCCAAGCACTTATATGAAAGACTGATAGAGCTCAACAGGTTATCTAAGAAAAAAATAATATTTGAAACAGGGAAGGCTATATTGAGAAGGGTGGGTTATGGGGTGGAGCATGGAGGAAGTAGGGTAGAAGATATGATTAACATGCATTACAAAAATCTATGACAAATTTAGAGTAAAATAAAAGATACTTAAAAAGAAAAATGCTTAATGATTATATTTTTAAATAAGTAGAGGATTTAAAGACTCTAAGAGCCAGTAGCAGTGGAAGATTAGGAGGAAACAATGTTATCTGGTTGCACCCAAGCAACTGTATATATGAAACCACAGTGAAGATAACATCATGCAACAAGAAAGACTAAATAACAACATGGAGAAAAGAATTTTAAAGGATATTGCACCCCAGCAGAGATTTTATTCACTATTGTTAGGGGCTGAGGGAGAAAGGGTCTATTTTTTATAAGAGTGTAAATCCTGATAAGTTTACCATGCTTCAATGGAAGGTCAGGCATCCAAGAATATTTTAGCAACAATTATTGCCCTATATAGAGAAAAAAACACAACAATTTGGACAAAAAGAAAATGGGTGTGGATCTAGAAAGAGCTGGGGGAGAGATTGTGGTTGTTTGAAAAAAATTGGCCACCAAAGGGAATGGCACTATTAGTGGGTATGGCCATGTAGGTGTGATTTTGTTAGAGGAAGGGCATCACTGCAGAGGCAGGCTTTCAAGTCTCATATATGCTCAAGATACCACCCAGTATCTTAGACAATTTCCTGTTGTATGAAAGTCAATATGTAGGACACTTGGCTACTTTTGCAGTACCGCACTGCCTGCATGCCTCCATGTCACACCATGAGACTAAAGAACTGAACCTCTGAAAATGTAAGACAGCCCAATTAAATGTTTTTCCTCTATAAGGGTTACCATGGTCATGGTGTCTCTTCACAGAAATAGAAATCCTAACTAATATAAGAAGGGTGAATATAATCCAAAGTCATTGTATGTAATTCTTGAAAATTGTTTTTCAATTTTTTTACATTTTATAATGTAAAAACAATTTTTAAAAAATGAAAAAAATATTCAAGAGAGGGTGATATTCATATATTTTACAAGTTCATTTGATTATCTGTATGATACCATAATTCTCCTAGAGAAGATGTAATTTGCATCCTGAAAGAAAGCAAGGCAGGGGCAGGGTGAGGTTGGACTTAGTCACAGCTAAGCTGTAGTGGTGGAAAAGGCATCTCTATTTCTAATTTGAGTTGCTCTGTTAATTTATCATTCTTATATACTAACTTAAATCTGGCCTTTTTTTGCCTGGTTGGCCTAAAACTCCAAGATTTGTCCAACATTTTCAAATTTAAATTGAGTTTTCCCAAACACATCAATCAGAAATTGATTATAAATGTGTAACTATTAGTAGTAGCATTGAATAATTGAGTAAAGCAATTGAACTTACTCCATTAATTTAATTGAGGGCTTCCTAATGTATCATCCAGAATTTGATTAAAATTGTGGAACTAGTCAGGAAGTTTTGAAATGATTCTCAGTGACTTGATTTCATGAAATGCTGGGAAGTACTTAGGTATTTCTCATGGGATTTTAAACTCTTATTTTGTTCAGAGTGTGCAGGCAACATAGTAAGAAATCAAGAATGGACAATAAGTGAAGTGACTACGATAAAAACTAAGAAAGAACCTGTGAATCCAGAGTACACAAAGATGATTTGTAGTTGAAATTCTTTTTGTCCTTTCATCACTGTTGGACACCAGATTTAAAGACAAAGTCACCTACAGGAAAATCTGGTAACACACTTCATGCATGTAAAATGCCTGATGACAGACAATTAGAAAAACTAAATTGTAAATGGAGACCATTTGTTTTCTGGTTGCTTAGACCAGAATAATTACACAGAAACTGTATTAATCACAACACTTTGTGTCTAATAGCTTAGGTATATTCCTAGCTATCTCTTACATCTTAAATTATCCCATTTATATTAACCTGTGTACCACCAAGAGTCTGTGGCCTACTGGGATATTCAAACGTTTTTTTTCCCCCCCCCCTTTGGCAGATACATCGCATCTCCATGACTCAGTCTACTCTTTCTATATATCTCTGTTACATATTCTGCCTGGCTTTATTCTGCCCTGCCATAGACTGAACTTTTCAGTGTAGCAGAAAATTTCAAGCAACTGATGACTGTTGCCAGTACAAAGCAGAAAAAATGTTCAAATTTCTTGCTTAATGGAAAAGTCTCCCAGATACTATGGAACTGTAGGCTGAAGATGGATGCCCAATGTTACAGAAGAACTTTGGGTGACTGTCCAGGCAGCAAGATGTCTTTCTCAATTCTAAAGTTTCTTTCTGTTTACTTAGGTAAGATTATACCCTTCTAGGGTCTTTGAAGAATTGAAAACAAATAGTTATAATTATAGTTTCCCTCAATTATGATAAAAGATAACAGATATAAAACTTTAGACTCACAGAGATAGGATAGATGATATTTTCCTTAATTTGCCAAATATAAATAGACTAAATATTTCAACTATAATTCTTGATTAATAGCTGTTTTGCAAACGTAATTTTACTATGTTAAAGGTAAAACTTTCCTTTTTATTTAGAAAAGAAAGGGGAGATGATGTGGGATTCCCTTCTGTATGCTATGAATATGTTTTATTACCATTGATTAATAAAGAAGCTGCTTCAGCCAATGACTTACCAGAGTAAAACCACGCAGGAAATTTGAACAGACATATACAGAGAGAGCAGGCTGAGTCAAGGAGGTGCCTTGTAGCTGCCGAAGGAGAGAGACACTGGAATTTACCAGTAGGCCACAGTCTAGTGCTAATAAGTGCTAATATACAGATTAATACAAATGGGATAATTTAAGATGTAAGAGGTAGCTAGGAATATGTCTAAGCTATTGACCAAACAATGTTGTAGTTAATATAATTTCTGTGTGATTATTAGGGTCTGTTGGCTGAGAAACAAGCAAGCAGTCTTTTTATACTGAACTGAGCTGCATTTGGTGGTACATACCTTCCTTTATTTAATCCTGGCATTTGAGAGGAAGTGTTAGCCAGATCTGTGAGTTTGAAGCCAGATAGGTCTACGGTACAGTTTCCAGGATACTTGTGGCTCCACAGAGAAACACTAAAAGCCAAAATAAAATAAAATAAAAAATAATAGAAAAAAAGAAAAGTAAATGAAATAAAATATCCAATACTATCTAAGGTGATCTTGGCACTGGGAAAGACTGTGCCCTTACAAAAGCTGATACAAAAGAAACCGTGGTAAAATTCACAACCAGCCATGATACAGTCCTATTTCACCTTTAAATTATCTTGCTCCCTAGAATAGCAAATATCAGCATTTTATCATCTATTTCACCTTTCCTATGACCTTGTAAAACAAAGATAACAATAGCAACAACACCCACACACAAGAACAAAAACAAAATCGAAACCAAAATAAAACATAAACTTATGGAATAATAGTTTATTTTGTTTCACAGTTCAAGTCTATCATAACAATTTACAAATCAGTTAACTAATGTGTTGAAACTAAAGTTGAAAGCAAATTTTCATCCTCATGGGATACATAAGCTTTTTTTGTAGAGTATTAAATGATTGCATAATATTGATGGTGCATAATTTAGAACTCTTTAAAGAGTGTTTCTTTTACTTAAATCATTGATTTTATATTTGTCAATACCAAGCATGCTACTCTTTCCACAAAAATGTAGCCCAAAATAGCAGAAGTATTTTTAGCAATAATCCAGAAAGTGCTGGAAATTATGGCCTATTCCCAAGCTAAAACATGCTCAACAGTGCCTTATGAAGCATGTCAGAAATTTAAATTGCAGTTTCTAAAGTCAAACATTTTTATGTAATGCAGGCCTAAGTTATAACTTGATACTTGCTGATGAATGATAAAATAACAGTAGAAACCTTATTTAAGAAACCGAATCATTATGATGGGTATACAAAAGCAAAACAACAACAACAAAAAAAAACATTAGAGTCATCATTTACTTAATATTATGCATCCCAAAAGTAATATTGCAGGTAACTACAATAACTCTTAGAAGTATTCAAAAGAGCTATTCTCATTTGTTTTCTTTATTAAATAAATTTATCATTTACTTTTTAATATGATAATATATAATTTACCCCTTTCCTCTGTGCTCTCCAAAACTTCTTATATACCTCTCATTTCTACCAGTTTTGTCATTTTTACTTATTCTGACTTATATAAAATGGAATTTCAAAGAAATTTTAATTTGCAATTTTTCTGATGGCGATTTATGTTAAATATTTGTTCTAATGCTTATTGGTCATTCCAGCTTATTCTTTCGAAGACTCCCTATTGAGTTCAGGAGCTCAATCATTGGTCATATTATTTTGGGCATGTTTAATTTTTGGAGTTCTTCATTGATCCAAGAAATTAATTCCTTATAAAATATTTACTTGGACACAATTTTGTCCCATTCATTAAACCATTGCTTTGCTGTCTAATTGTTTTCTTTGCTCTATGAAATATTCTGGATTGAATAACACAATTTGTCAATGATTGGCATTATTTCCTGAGCTAATGGAACTACTTCCAGTTATCCATTGCTTATGACAGTACATCACAATGGTTTTTCTAAATTTTGCCTAGAAGTTTCAGTCTTAGATTTTATATTTTTAATCTGTGTTTATAGGTTAAGCAGCAAGGATCTAGTATCATTACTCTATTTGGATATTTGATTTCCTAATGAATTCATTGAAGAGATCGTAATTTTTTCCAATGTATGATTTTGATTTTTTAAGTTATCAAAATAAAATAAGGCATTACAGTAGAACTATATTATAATTATAATATAGAATAGAGATGCTAATCTTTTCATAATACAAATATATGAAAGATTTTCAACTTTCAAATAACTTCAAGAACAGTTTGGATAATCAGTTTAATCATGTTTGTACTCAATATTTTGACTAGTAATAAATAAAAGAGAAACAAGAACACTATATCAGAATAAACTAAAAGAACAATAAAATTTTGAACAGAATATTTAACTTTATTTTAATAAGTATTTTATTATATATAATATACATATTCTTATAATAATATACATATATAATATACTTTTATTATCTATAACAATATGCACACATATATATTGTACTCATGTATAATATATATATATATATATATATATATATATATATATATATACATGTTCTGTTTCCTTGAAAACCAATGCATAAGAATGTGTCTCTATGTGATAACTCTATTGTGTCATAACAAGGTGAGGGATATATCATGATATCTTATTTTTCATATAACAAAAAAATGTGCACTTTAGAAAAAACAAATCACAATTAGTTGTAAAATATGCAACAGATGGTGAGACTTATCATCATTCTTTCAGGCTAATTGTAGTCTGTCTGCATTTGGAACTTGCTTTTCCCAGAAGATGATGCTGGGCAGACGCCATGATGACATCTGGTACACTCCTAATGTAGTTAGTTTGATATACCTCATGTATTAAATTCTGTACATTTTCCAAAATAACAGCTGACAAGTGCAATTGACCACCTGGGAAAAGACAATTTCAACAGGAAGAGAAGAGCATATTTGATCTTTTCTTCTGATGGTTGTGAAGTTACTGACTGCTTTATACCTACTTAGGATGGCATTTTTAATAATCAGCATATTATTTGATTTGGAAATAAATATTTTCAAAGACAGCCATTAACTGTCATGCATCAATGCCTTACAGATGATTGGCCTACCATGGCTCTTAAAAGTGTAAATGTGCTCTATAGAACATCCTCAGAGGAAGTGTTACAGAGGCAACATCAAAGTATCAATTAATAACAAATACGTTCAGTAGAAAATGAAAATACATCTTACCAACAGTTGAATACAGTGGAATATTCTATAAATCCTATTAAGAACTAAAAGAAATATAAGTGAGTTTTTCAAAAAGTACTTAGTATCTTAATATTTTGCTATGGAATAAAAAGTCTTTAGAAATTTTTGGTGGTTCAATGAGCCATGTAACATCGGTTATTAATACAAGAGTATCATCACTATACTGGCACAAGAAGCATATGCTGTAACACTACAGTGTTGATTTAGCAATCTTATTGAGGTCTTCACAAAATGCATGATAAATCACTTTATGTGCCTAAAACAGAATATTTACATGGTGTGATATTTCTGTTTTTAATATGACTATATTTGCTTTAAAAATTTGGAAAATTGCAAGTGTGATATCTCTTTCAATAAGTTGCAAGGATTACCACTATACGCACATTAAATTTATCTGGAACTTCAATGAATAATGCAATGATTTATCCATGTTATATAAAAATTCAAAGCAATTATTCTTAAAATGTGTGAAAATAGGATTGAAGTGGCTAAAAGTTCTTAAGAGAACAATGAAATTAAGAACTCCAACAGCATTTCTTTTTCTCAATTCAGTTCAACCACAATATCTGAAAACATGCTTGTTACTAGTTTACAGAATTTTATAATTGATTTAAATTATTCACAGAAATAGCAAACAAAATGTATATAAAATTATTCCTGCTTCACACAAGAAAAGAGAATGCTAGACCAGGTGGTGGTGGAGCACGCCTTTAATCTCAGGCAGAGGCAGATCTCTGGTCTACAGAGTGAGTTTCAAGACAACCCAGAACCACCCTGCAGTCCTCGCCGTCCAAGTGCAGCACCCAGGTGTTGGTGGTCTTTGATCTGTTCTCCATGTACTTCTTAAGGCTTTTCCCATCGATCTCCAGAGTGTACTCATAAGCAAAACCACTGACAGCATCTATATTTATGGTGGCTTTGGTTTTTGCAGCTCCAACGCAGAAGGTTTCTTTGCCCACCAATTTGAACATCCATTCTTTTCTTATTTCTTCCTTCCCATCCACATACACAACTCGTTTGCCTGATGTGGTCCCTTGCTCAAATTCAATCTTGTGGATTCCATCACTTAATGCAACGTCCCAAACAGCTACAAGGTCTGTCATTTTTTCCAGGCTATAAGGAGGGCTGCCCGGCGCCCGGCATTCTCTTTTCTTGTGTGAAGAAAGAAAGTAGAAAGATACTATGGATGTGTGGTGCAATGGTCAAAAAATGGAGACAGCAGGCGAGTTTGTAGACGATGGGACTGAAACACACTTCAGTGTTGGGAACCACGACTGTTACATAAAAGCCGTCAGCAGTGGGAAGAGAAGAGAAGGGATCATTCATACACTCATTGTGGACAACAGGGAGATCCCAGAGGTCTCTCAGTGACTGCTTCTTAATGAGTTCTGGGCTGAAGAGGTGACGTCAGGACTTGCTAATGACTGTGGTAATTAAATGTGTTCACGCTGTACATATCGGTAGAGTTAATCTGCAATGTTTTTATTTTTATCTTTTGTTACTTGAAACTGTAATATTCCAATGGTCAAGAAAAATGGAATCATAAAAATTTATTTTTTAACTAATGTGTTTCTAATTCAAATGGAAAATAAAATATGGACCAAAACCACTAACATCTCACCACAGTAACCTTGACTACAGTCAACACTAAAATAAAATGGTGCTGCTGGCTGTGTCCTACAAAAAAAAAAAAATTATTCCTGCTTACATTTTATAAAACAATTTGCTTGTTCATGCATCAGTATACTATTTCTCCTCTTATTCAATACGCTGGAAAAAAGTAATAAAATATAAATAAGGAAATCGCTCTTAACTAAAGAGTCTATCCAGCAAGTCTGTATTTAAGGAATACAAGTTTAGCTAAACAAAATAATAGAATTTTATGCAAACAGTCTTGATTTTAATACTAAAAGGTATACTGAATTTAGACATTAGAAAAGAAGAAACACTATACACACATACACAAATAAATAAATTAATTAAATAAGTAAATAAATTTGTGTACTTAACAATTTATGTAAGGAAACAATATTTTAAAATTATTTTAAACACATTATTTTGACAATTGGCTATTAATTTATACAATAATTAAATTGAATCAAAACATTATTTATATAATTACTGATCATTGTCAGTTCCAAGATAACTCAGATATGAAATTTTTTAGAAAAACTAATTAAACTATTAGGACCATTTTCCATATATAAAAACAAACCAAATAGTTTCTAAATGAGAAGAAAGAGAAACTTTCTCAGTATCTATCATCTATCTCTCTATTTCTATGTATGTATGTATGTATGTATGTATGTATGTGTCTATCTGTCTGTACATCTATCTAAATATCTGTTTTATATAAGTTCAGTTGCCTACTTATCTATCTACATTTATGTCTTTCTATATAGCTAAACTTGAATTTTATATAATTAAATGTTAACTTACATGATATGAAGGTATATGCCTAGTCATCTGAGTTAATATTAATAAGTATGCAATTTACTTCTGAATATAGAAATTATTTTGTAGTTAGACAGTGATGTTAGTTGGACAGTTTTACAAACAAGTAAAACACTATGCTTTATATTTTTTAGATTATGAATGTGAAGTATAACTTATTGAAAATATAAATATATAAAATATTAATTTAAAGGAAGTTTTGAAGGGATAAGAACATATGCTTATATCCTGACTTCTTGGAAGGATGAAACTGGTGGATTAATTGAGTCTAGGCTCGTTGTTTGACTGAGCATCATAGTGAAATATTGGGTTTAAAAATTTGATGAATATTAAATAAACAAAGAGCTCAAGTAATTCATGTTCTATAACAAACTTACAGGTAACATAAAACATGTTGATATTAAAATTAAGAGTTTAATAGGAATATTGTACAAATGACACATCAAACAATATTAAGGTCAGAGCAATGAAATTTGATGATTGAATGTTTCTTGTAAAAAAGAAATCAGTGCCGAAATATTGGTTATTGAATAACACATACACGCAACACAACACACACACACACAGGGTAATATAACTTGTTTAATGTTTTTGAGGAAACAAGAAATCAAAGACAACACTGAACATCCTCAATAGACCACACAATGTCACTCTGTCCTGATATTTCTTAAATTCTGAAAATTGAAAGAAGTAAAAAGAAATACCACCAACTGTTTGAAATATATACTGACATTTCTCCAATAAATCTACCATAAAATTATCCTATCCAACTGACTTATATTTAGCAAAAAAATGTAGCTACATTAAAATATAGCAAAGATGAATAACATCAGGTTGTTTTACTTGGGACTACAGAGAGCGAAACTTTATTATATCTACCAGATGGAGACAAGGGCTGTCTGTGTAAATGTGGACTTTTTCTACACTAAATTCCTACCAGTTTTAATCACTAGGCACCACTCTTGTCAGATGTCAAAGCTAAGTTCTTGGAAGAAGGCAGATTTTTTGACTTTGGAATGATGGTTTATGTAGGACTGTTTATGTAGTATGCTTATAGGATATGAAGATTGACAAAGTGCTAGAGGAGACATTTTATTTAGACAGAAGAAAAGGGAAGTACAAGACAGGGTGATAAGGCAAAAGAAATAACAAAAACACACTAATAGAATGTACTGAAGCCGACAATTAACTCCTGCCTATGGCTTAATGAACTGCTGAGTCTATTTTATATGAGCATTTAAAGGAGACAAACCTTGTGTATATCTAGTGAAAGAAAAAGGTGTGTTTAGTACAAGTTATGAAGGAATTTGACTTTTTAAAAAACTTACAATTGGCCATAGTCACTGTAGTTAGCTTCAATGAAAACCAATTCAATGGTTTCTTTCCATATGCATTTCTTTTTATTTCCCAGGACATGCAACCTTGTAGTTTCTATGACATATATAAAAATTCAGGGACCTATCATAGAGAGGAAGTTATATAATTCCCATTATAGAACAGTTTGATAGAATTTGTGGTACCTATATATTCTTCAGTGATTATAATAAATAACATTTGCTTCATTTTTTATTCATATTAGAATTATACTAAAACATGAAATTACTCATTAAAGACAATCTGTGGTGATATGTTGAGTACAGATTTATTGTTATATTATAAAACAATATATTTATTATAAAGCTTGTCTTTATAGTTCTAATCCGGACAAAATTCCAACTCTCTAAGATTATTTTGAACCATCCAATCAAAATGCACACTTTTTCAGAATACTGCATTAATGACTCTTAATACATTACTTTCCCATTTAGCATCAAATTGCCATGAACTAATAATTATTAGAATTTCTCTCGTACATGTGGCCTATTCAATTAAGATTTCTTTTCAAAGCTTGGGATGGAGGGCATTCCTTTAATTCCATAACTCAAGAGGCAGAGGCAGGTGGAAAACTTAGTTCAAGAATATCCTAGTCTTCAAATCCAGTTCCAGGACTGCTAGAGATTTACTGAAAAATCCTGTTTCAATAAAACAAAAAAAGTAAAGCAAAAATAGAAAGTAAATAAAAAATTACTTTAAAATGATATTTGTTTTAATCCACTATTTCCCTGTGGAGAGACTAATTTTCTATAAAGACTTAATATGTGACGTTTAGACATGTCTTTTTTGCATTAGGTATAATGAGTATATACTCATATATGCAACATGTATACAAAAACACACACTCTTACTTTTCTCATAACTGTAATCAAATTCCTGAAATAAAAGCAACTTTGAGAAGGAGGAGTTGATTCTGGCCTGTGGTTTAAGAAAGATTGCTGGCTAGCTTTATGTCAACTTGATGATAGTCATCTGAAAGGAGGAAATATCAATTTCGAAAATTCTTCTTTCAGATCTACCTGCAGTGTATTTTCTTAATTGGTGATTGATATAAGGATCCCTAACACATCGTTGGTGGTGCCATCCTTGGACTAATGGTCTCAGGTTATTTGTGTAAATATATATTCTACAAGCCAAAAAACAGAACCCTATGCATCAGCTCCTTTCTCCTAGTTCTTGCCTTGTTTGAGATTCAGTCTTAAATTACTTCACTTTAATGGTGAACTACACCATGGAAGCACAACCCAAATAAACACTTTCTTCTCAAAGTGTTTCGGTCAAAGTATTTCATCATAGCTATGGCTATCTAGGATATATTTCAAGGCAGTGAGAATGTGAGGTGGCTTCTTGTATATCTCCCTTTTGTAGTCAAGAGATAGAGAAATAGATGTTAATGTTTACTTCACAACTTCCTTTTTATTTTTCTCTATGAATTCACTGTGAGATACCAAACCACAGACTAGTGCAATCAGCCCAAAAGTCTCCTCTCAGTTCAATGTCCGCGGATACTCCTTTATTTTAACATGCATTTCAGTATCTAGTAAAGATAAGCAAAGACAAGATTAACCTGAACAAGTTTGTTAATACTTTGTATCCAATCATGTGGGAGGCAGAAGTGGCAGAGTTTCTGTGAACTGAGATCAGTGTACTCTACATAGAAAGTCCCACAATAAGCAGAGCTATATAACGAATTCCTGTTTTGAAAAATATTAACCATATTTATTAACATAAAAATAATATGCTGATATTAAATATCTGTAAACAATGCATAATTTTCCAGACAAGAATTCACAGTCCTAAGTAGTAACCAAGTCCAGATTTTTCTACCTAGTATTTCCCACATTATTTATGTAATGCCTTACTCCTTTTTTTATTTGCATTATTTCAGGCTTATTTCCATCAATCTGATACCTGAGTTGATTTAGTCTCTTTTCTGTGCTTATTAGATTTTTTATTTCTATGAATATGTGATGATATCCAGAATTTCCTTTCAAATTTCAGCCTCCAATCTGCTTATTGTTCCCAGACTTCCAACTCCACCGCATTCCATCAAGTTTCAAATTTGATGGGCTTCTTTATATTGACACTTTTTGCTTTCCTTTTACCCAGATCCCTAATGTATAGTAATGTGTCCTTCATATTTCAGTTGCCTCATGTTCCCTTCTTCTGCCTCATCAAGCAAGAAATATGATGCTTTCTAAGACTAATGCAGTATTATGTTTTGTTGTGTATGGGATACTTCTATGATGTATGTTAATCCCAAATGTCTTGATACACAAGGCTTAAGTTGTGGAACATTAATTAACTGATAAATTTAACATGAGAATGTGATATATGTGCATAGTGGAGTATTATTCAACTATTAAAAATGAAATTATCTAGGAAATTATTGGAACTGGAAGCAATCATCCTGAGTGAGATAAGACAAGTCCAGACAGTCCAACATTAAATACTTTCTTTTGTATGTATATATTGAAACTTTATATAAGTTTATTTAATTTATAATCATCATAGAGTTAAGGTAGCTAGATAGGGAGAAAATAGAGGGGAATAAGACATCTACCAAACAATGGAGATATAAATAACATTATGTTATGTAAGAGATAAGAAGAACACAGAATAGGAGGACTAAAGAATGTAAACTATAGGATGCCAAAGCAGAAGAAAAAACATGGAAAGAGGCAATTGATACTGAAGGCATTTTGAAAATAAATATGGAAGTCTACTCTTACAGAATCTTCACAAAATATATTTATATATTAAAATATGTTCATATTTAAAAGAGTTAACCTAGAAAGTATATGATAAAAAGGCAACTGATTACCGAGTAAAACCTTATTACCAAGAATATGTTCTATTCCTTTGAGTCATTGGACAAAAGTTTACCATAGATGCCACCCCTCAATAAAGTATTAATGCTATTGCCAATACTGATTTCTATCTTCTACAACTTGACCATTAAACCTTTTGCTAAAGACAGCAATATCTCTTGGCACACAGAAAATGTAGAAATCTAGAAATGTAATTCTCATTTGGAAGTTTCGTACATTATGGCTATCATTTATAATACTTGAAGTTACAATACAAACTAATAGAAGAGTTAAGTAGTAAACAATCTTATCTGGTCAGGAACCCTGTGATAAATTAGAAACTGCTTGCAAGATATGAAAACTGGTACAATAATTACACAACGTTATGGGAGTAACCAACCATATCTTTTTTTAGATTTATAGTCCTCTCCATGGGATATAATCCAGTCCTGACACTGATAATAAGGTCAAAAGGTCATAAAGATAGATAGGTAAAGCCTGGGAGAAAACCTACTACTATTTTTCTGATAAATGAACATAAAAATAAAATAACTCCTGATGTCATATAGCTCCACCTATGTATTATTGCATGTCTCAATATGAAAGAGAGAAGCTTCTTTTTGCTGTATAGGTTAACTAAAGAAGATACTCATAGCTGGACAGCATAAAGATAGTTAGAGATTTTGGAGTGATCAACGCTAAATGAAATTTTTATTCCACACTACTTGCTTTAAACTATCTTTGGAAACGAGAACAGAAAAATTCTATGTGCCTTAAGTGGTGAATGACTTCAAGAAGTTCCTATTTTTCAGGTCCAATAGAGAGGTGTACATATGAACTCAGAGAGACAGTAATAGAATGTATAAGACTTACATAAGCTCAAGCCAGAAAAAAAAAATCAAAGGGAAAGAAAAGTAGAAGCAATGTTTAAACACTATGCAAGAATTCTTTTGAAACAAACAATTTCTGGGAAAGGGGAAATTAGTTTTCTTCTATAGTATGACACTGGTTGTATCAATGACACTAAAAGTTGGTTCCTGAGTCCAGGATTATTTGACATTGCTGGTAGGCCATGACATCATGGTGATTGATAGAAATGGGTTAAATTAAGATGTAAGAGTTAGCCAATAAGAAACTAGAAATAATGGGCCAAGCAGTGATTTAATTAATACAGTTTCTGTGTGGTTATTTTAGGGCTAAGCTAGCTGGGTGGTGGGGGTGAACAAGCGGGCCCTTCTCCAAAATGGTACTATTTGAAAGGATCAGTAGGTGTGACCGTGTAGGAAGAAGTGTCATGTGGGATATCTTTGAGGTTTCAAAGCAGCCCATTCCAAGTCCAGAGTTTCTTTTCCTAATATCTGCAGATCCAGATGTGAGACTCTCAGCTATTTCTCCAGCATCCTGTCTTCCTGCATGCCACCATGTTCCTGGATATGAAGACAATATGCTAAACCTCTGAAACTGTAAATAAACCTCAGTTAAATGCTTTCCTTTATCAGAGTTGTCATGGTCATGGAGTTTCTTCATAGAAGAGGAACACTAAGACAGTCCCTTTTTGGTTGATATATATTATTATTTGAGGAACATGTTCACAATAAAGACTAAATACAAGATATAACCTTATCTAAGAGTTTGATACTTAATAAGACATATAATGAAAATGCAGATATGAAATGGATGTGTGGAATGATTACTTCACAGGCATTTCTTTTAAATTAAAATTAATATAAACAATTATAGACACTGAAAATTAAAAACTGTTAGGAGTTATAATTCTCTGGAAACATAAGACCTTATTCTGCAGATAGTGGTAAAACAATGAAGGTTTATAATGTTTTATAGGCTCCATGGGGAATTAATGTTTATTGATTCTCAATTCATCAATATCAATTCACACACAGCAAGCAAAACAAAGCATACAAAAAATTAAACCAGTGTGATGCACTCAAATCCAGTTTCTTGCAAAATTCTATAATTTATTGTTGATTACAGAATATCTAGCTATAATATTTAATTGGAAAACAGGTGAAAAGGAACAAGTGACTATATATGAAACAAGGGTACAGTTAAATAAAAGGTGTAGTGATAGGCTTCAACCATGTTAATACATTAAATACCCCAAAATAAGACAGTGTTATCCTAGTAGAAATATATTCCATAGGCTAAATACCAGGAGGGAAATTAGAGAAATATTTTGGAAAGAATATATGTAAGGAGAAATTCACAATGGAGAATAACTTTTACAAATGACTGAGTGATTTTTCTTTTTTTTTTGTTGTTGTTCTCATTAGATGAAAACCATGAATGTGAAGGGACTGATTTCCTTGAAATCTCTGAATGTAGAGTCTTTCTAGCACATGTATTTCAAGTTCAGAAGTATAGACCTATAGGCCTTGAGAGTCAGAATTAGATCTGGCCACTCAAAGCCACAGATTTATGACTCCAAATAATTGGCATCATAGAATTATTTTTCTAAGATTTGGAATCCAGTGCTATCTGTAAAGCTGTGGACATTGAAAGCAAAGGATTTATAACTCTAGGCTTTCAAAGTTGGAGACTTATACCCCTATGTACTCTGTTTATAATGCTGTTGTTCCTTTTATCATCAGCCCATAATGAGCCGCTAGCAATATAGCTTGAGCATTCCCATGTTGGAACCATCAGCATTTAATCCTCAGTGGCTCTTTAGAAGTTCTCTAGAATGCAGGATCAGGGTTCTTCTCCTCAACTATGCACGGCTTCTCATGATTTACGGTCTTGGCTGCTCAGTACCTCTTGGTTTCCGCAGTTCTAAAATCTTGCCACGGTTCTGACTTTCTTAATATTACTGTAGTCTCCACTGTCTCTTACTCTTGACCTTCTACAGAATTCTTCAGTTGCTTTATAGAGGACTTATTGAGACTTATGATCATCCTACAAATGTCCCTTCTAGATGCCCTGAAAACCACAGAGGTTGTAGGGCTTTTTCTAGAGTAATCTTTCCAGCCATTTCCTTCTCCAATCAAGACCACACTTTAATAAATAATGGCCATTAAGAAAGTGCTGCAAAGATATTATCAAAGAACAGTCTCTTAAATGGACGTAGAATGGACTAAAAGACTGGGTGATTGTATAAAAGGATTGTGCATAGGAACTTTTAATTACAGATTCTTAGCTGAGTAATCAAGAAGGTCTATCAGTTCTCTTCATGTCCCAACTGGGCCTAGTTCTATAATATCATCACCATTAATATCAACTGAGAACATACTTTTCTACAGATCATGAGGGTTGTTGTGGTGAAAGGAGTACACTAGATCCTATGTATGATATAGTGATGTTATTTAGCATGAGCACGGTCTCTTAAGGCAAAATGTGTAGTGATAACCACACCCAACATTGCAATGGTTTACAAAATTAAGTAAAGTTTCCTGAAGGCATCTATGAAGTGTTAATGGCAGCTAGTCTCCTAGTGGTACAGGGTATCTTTAGGTGTTGCTTTCATTGGCTAATAAAGAAACTGCTTTGGATTTATAGCAGGGTAGAACTTAGGTAGGTGGGAAGGATGGAACTAAATGCTGGGAGAAAGAAGTGTGGAGTCAGAGAGAGAAGCCATGGAGTCACCAGAGACAGACGTGCTGAAACTTTGCTGGTAGACCACAACCTCATGGTGATGCACAGATTACTTGAAATGGGTTAAATTAAGATGTAAGAGTTATCCAATAAGAAGTTAGAGCAAATGGGCCAAGCAGTAATTTAATTAATACATTTTTCTGTGTGATTATTTTGGTTCTGGGTGGCCAGGATGAACAAGCAGCTTCCTCCAACTTCCCAAAGGGACAGTTGATTGATTTCTAAAATGTGACTACTTTATTTCCAGCAGAATAGTTAAGACAGTTTGACATAAAGTCAGCCTCTAAAAGCTTTAAGTCAAACATATCCTTACCAGCTTGGATAATTCAAAGACAGTGTTAGGTCTCCCTATACATAATCACAAAATTGTTATTTAGGAGATAATAGGACAATAAGTAGAACTGGCCCAGATTTGGATCACTTAAAGATTTAATTATAGTTCTTGATATTATACAAAATTCACGTATTTTGTAATCTTTCTAATCTTGCAACATTAAAAGATTTCTTTGTTGTTCATGTTTTGTCTTTATAAAACCATTTAAATTCAGTCTTTTCAAATATAAGCACTTCAACTTTACTGTCAATATTAATAGAATATATGTAAAAACATTAGATGCATATGTTGGGATTAAAAATTCAGTCCTGTCTATAAATTAAGAAAAAAGTTTATTGTATCCCACACTATATATCCTTGTACACCAGTAAGTAGATCTTGAATTTTTATTATTTACTCCCGTAAAATTATTTTTATGACTATAAAAAACAAATCTGGGCTGTGAATAAAACAGGTAAAGATAGATATGTTCTCCTGATAAGTCCTTCCTTAGCTTCTGCTAGTGAAAAGACATTCATCAAAAAAAGGGTGTTATGTATCCTGGTCATAAATGGAGATTATTCACTAAAATGACTGGTCTTAAAATATTGTATTGTAGACTGAACAATTTTAATAGCAAATATTGCCCCTTCAATGCTCAATTCTTCATATTGATGTGGTTGAAATATCTTTTCTGCTGGTTATTTTATGTATGTGCAAACTAGAAAATGGATAAAATCAGAGACTTCAGGAAAGTAGCATACCTTGACAGCTGCTAAAATTGCTTTGTTTCTCTGTTGTGTTTCTGGCTATGTTTTAAAAATGACCATTGGATCTATAATTTCACTATCGTATTCAAGATTTCAGATAAAACTGGATGTCTGCTCTTATTAAATAGAGATTCTAAAATGTCAGTTAACTAACAAAAGCAAATAAAACAGGGCAAAATAAAATTGTAAAATCCTTGCCCCTCCCCCTTTCATGATGTTCCAATGTAGTTTACCTCCTTCTTCATATAAAGAATGTTTTCCTTCTGTCTGATAGAAGCAATGGTAAGCAAGAAACTGTGGTCAATCTTTATTTATAGGCTTGCTTTGTTTTAAAAAACAATGTTTTGTTTGTTTTTTTACCTAAACCAAACTTTTAGAAAGAGAACAAATCTTTAAAACCTTATGTAGCTTAATAATAGAACTAAAACTTCAAACATAAGAAAGGTATATTTTACCACCAAACACTAAAACAGTCATGAGGAAGTGATGGGAAAGCTGTGTTAAACAATTATCTTCACGATGTGAAACCAAGTTAAGGTGTGGCTTTCTGAACCGGAAAAAAATGGGTGTATAGCCCAGGTGCCCTCTCTCTGTGGTTCCTTTGTGGCATGGCTGAGCTTGGACTTCTTGTTTCTATTTCTTGAGCTTTTTCCATTATAATAAATAAAAATACAATTGCTTATCTTTTAGCTAGCCTGGTTAATTTTCAAATCAAGCTAACTTCTAAAGTTGGCACCCAAACTATGTAGATTCAGAGATTTAAAGAAAGGATAATAGTGAGTAATAGAATGAACACTTGTGAGCTATTATTTATGAATAATTTATATTGGTATGGTTTTTATATATTGAGACAAGTTCAAATTATATTTTTATTTATGTTATAATATAGGTACACCTATGCAAAGTTATTCTGTTAGATTGTATCCATGAAAGTTTTTACATCTGTTTAGGACATTTTGTATATTGATACAACTTTTAGGATATACTTTCATATTACATTACATAATATTCTTACCTCTGATCAAGATACTTATACATTGTTTATGTTTTGAGGTTTTTGTCCTCATTTGCTACACATCTAGATTATTTAATAATCCTATATGAAGTCTTAGTCTTTAAATTATATAGATATTATAGGTCACTAGTTGCTCGTTTATTTTATATATATAGTCAGATTAATTAGGTTCTTTAGATACATAGAGTTTGTATTTTGCCTAGATAGATAATCTTAAACCACTTCAAGGATCTGTGGAACATGACATTTAAAGAACTTAGGGTTTGTTGACATGAGATTTGATTGTTTCTGAGAGCACCAGTTTATTCCTGAGAGAATGTTGAGCACCAAAAACACTCCATTCAGAGTTTGTTTTATTCTTGGCAAAATTGGCTTTTGGGCAAGGACTTCCCATGCCTCAACCACTGATAAAGTATCCAGACTGATTAAGCAGGACACAAAGAAAAGAAAAGCCAAACCTTGCCAAGACAGGGTAAGATGGTTCAGAAAATTTTCCTGCCTCTAAAATGGTCTGTCAGTTATGCTAGGCTGAACCAAAGTTGGTTGCTTCAACATTACAAATGAGACTTTGGGTAATTGCTCAGGTAGCCAATTGTCTCCATCATATATTGCTCAACTCAAGTAATATTATCTACGTCCTCAGGCCTTTGATGGGGTTTAAGTTTAGATAGTCATAGTTACCTTCCTCTTATGATTTAGCTAAGCTTATTTCCAATCAAAGGCTTAGACTCTTTAAAACAGAATGTTTATTAAAATATTTATCATGTGTTTCTTGCTTAATATTGTTTATGTTGTTATACTTGATATGTGTTCCATATATATATTAATATATATACATATATATACATATATATACATATATATTTGTATTGGGTTTAGATGGCTCTTGTTTAGACAAAAGCGGGAGTTGATGCGAAAGCTTTGTTAACCAATTATCTTCAAGAGGTGGAACCAAGTTAGGTTGTGGCTTACTGCGACACGGAGAAAAATGGGTGCATGACCCAGGTGCTGTCTCTCTGTGGTTCCCTTGTGGCACAGCTGAGCTTGAACTTCTTATTTCTGTTTCATGAGTTTTTTCCTTAAAATAAATAAACATAAAATTGTTTATCTTTTAGCTGTCCTAGTTATTTCCCAAATCGAGCTAACTTCTACAAGGAAGGATGATCAAAGTTCTTTCTAGGAACAAAAAAGTACTTATACACTGTATGTCACTCTGTGTTCAAATAAATATGCTAAAATACAATTTTAAAGATGCCCTACTTCTGACATTTATAGCATAGAATATAAGCAGATTTCATGTATAATTAAAAGTATATTAGGATGAATATCTTCAGTACCCGTAGTATTTAACTGAATTTTTACTGAGCATTCAACTAATATGAACATAAATTAAATGTTTAAGAAACTGAAAGTCGCCGGGCGGTGGTGGCGCATGCCTTTAATCCCAGCACTCGGGAGGCAGAGGCAGGCGGATCTCTGTGAGTTCAAGGCCAGCCTGGTCTACAAGAGCTAGTTCCAGGACAGGCTCTAAAAAAGCTGCAGAGAAAGCCTGTCTCGAAAAACCAAAAAAAAAAAAAAAAAAAAAAAAAAAAAAAAAGAAACTGAAAGTCATATTCAAAGTTTTAACTATCAACTATTTATAAAATTGGAATGTGGCATTTATAACCATTCCCTTCAAAAGAATAATTCACAGACAACATATTTAGTTAAAAGAAACTATATCAAACAAAAACTCAGTATTAGGAATGATTTACCTCTTTTTTGATTAGGCCAGTGGGGATTTCATGGAAACCCCAATATTATAGACTATTGTTCTTGGTTACTCTCCAAAAGTTCACAGTAATATTTTGTTGCTGAAGACTTCATATTCTTAAGTAATAAGCATGGAGAAATCAAGCTGGTACCCATTCATTTTCACTGCTTAGCTTTCACGGTACTGGACGTTGTCAGGCCCACTACCAGAGAAGTGTAATCACAAATATCATCTAGCCACCTCTTCTTGTAATCTATAAAAATGACAGGCCTGGCAACACATGTTCACTGGTGAATATGTGACGCGGATATTACAGTATATCCACCCGATTTCTGCTAGAATTCCAGAGATTATCTGTGAAATGGGAAACTGGGGTTGGAATGAAAAATAAATGAATAAATTATATATAACAAATATAATATATTACTCATCTAATAAATATTGTGTTCAAGAACCTTAAATAAGATATGAATAAATCCATTATTGAAATCTATGAAAACCCCTGCAAGCATTAGAATGAAGTGAAGAAAACTGTTAACAGCCCAGCAGTGGAAATGGAATCACTAAACAAAAGGCCAACTGTGTTAACATTACAATAAAAATGTTATGTGGGCAATACATGAAAATTTTAGACTTGGAGAGGTTTCTCAGAAGCAAGAGCCTCACCAAGAGAGGAGAAAAGATAAAAGTGAGAATCTCAGGCATTTGAACATATGATAGAAAAACAATGCATACCTCAATAAAAGAAAATGTTTTATCTAAAACATTCCAGGCACTAAACCTCCAGGAAACCTGGGACACTATGAAATACCAAATTTAATAATAAGAGGAATGGAAGGGAACAAAAGACAGTTACTAGAACAGAAATAATTTTCAAAATATCATAGAAGATAATTGATCCAACAGTAAGTTTAGGGTCTTATCAAGATACAGAACACCAGATAAACAGGATCAAAAGGAAATGCCTCATAACCTATAGTAATCAAAACTCAAATGTATAGAACAAAAAAAAGGAATATTAAAAGCTATAACAGACAATAACAAGTAACATGAGTTGGGATCATTAGAATAACAATCATGAATGTTATTCATGAGAATAACAGTTTCTCAGTGGATTCTCTAAAAACAAAAAGGGCTTGGGTAGATGGTCTCCAAAGTCTCCGAAACCACAGGTACAAGTTGAAAGTTTTTTACCAAGCAGAGCTTTCAATCACAATAAGAACAAAAATACATTCTATGACATATCCAAATTTAAGCTGTATCTATTTACATACACAGCTCTACGGAAATCAATATAAGGAAAGCTTCAATCTGAAGATGTGACCCTCACACAAGAAAACACATGGAATAAATAATCTCAGAGCAGTAAATAAAAAGAATGACAATAAAAGAAATACCACAACTACAAAATAATGGGTATAAACAATCAGTATTCATTGTAACTTCCAATGTTAGTGGTCTCTATTCCCAAATAAAAAGACATTTGATCAAAGAGGCAGACACCACAAGAGATGTTTTTATCAACTGTACATGTGATAGAAGAATAATATCCAAAATATAAAACGTACTCAAAACAACCGAATATCAAGAAAACAAACAGTCCAATTAAATTTGGGTCTAGACAGAGATCTAAACAGGGAATTATCAGAAGAAGAAACACAAAGGCTGAGAAGCACTTAATGAAATGTTTAACATCAGTAGTAATCTATGAAATGCAAATTACCTACTTTGATATTTCATCTTGCAGTAGTCAGATCCATAAAACAAATAATGACTCATGCTGCTGAGGATGCAAAAAAACTAAAAAAAAAATACTTATTAATTACTTGGAGTGCAAAGTCATAATGTTTATGGAAAACAGTGTGATGTTTCTCCTGGAAGCCTGGAATATATCTACCTCAAGTTCCAGCTATCCTACTCTTGGGCATATTCCTAAAATACTTTACATCTTATTGCAAAGACACTGGCCTAACTATGTTCATAATTGTCAGAATTTGGGTAAAAATACGTGATGTGTTTACACAACAGAATATTACTCTTTTAAAACTACAATCATGAAATTCACAGATATCTAAATGGAGCTCAAAAACTTAATCCTGACTGTGATAGCATGGACCCAAAAAGACATAATCTGTATTATTTGTGAATACTAACTGTTAAACTTTCAATAATCAGGCTACAATACCTATAACAACAGAGATTATGTAAGAGTAAGAGCCTAGTGGGGAGGGATGGATGTCCCTGCAAGGGGGAAATAGCATTATTAAGGAAGGATGGGAGATAGGGGACTGGAATGGGAAGAATATAAAGGAAGGATGAGGAAGGGTGGAAGCTGGAAGGAATATGGTAGGGACAGCTTCTATGATGCAATAGAAGCTTCCTAACATATGCATACATGTATATATTAATGAAATCAAACCCAGTAATGGGGATAACAGAGTCTCAAATGGACATGATTTTGTCTCTAAATGAAGCATTCAATTCCAATTGTGTATTCACTGTAATTGAGTTACTGATCAAAGACTCTGTATGGGAATCCCCAAACTACCTAGTCTACTGTCAAGACTATTGATAGTTTTCTATAAACTGATAGAAAGGCTCTATTGTTGAAAAATACATCCACACAACTAAATGAACTAATAGAATTTGTGCTGGTGCCAACCTGGCACCTTCACCCTTACTGACAAGTGTTCCTGCCACTACTTACTCTGTATGCCACCAAAGGAGAAAGGAAAACACCAACCCAGCTAGACCTTGTTTTCTATATTGGTGACTACCTGCAAACTGCACTAAAGTAATAGTGACATACAGATTGTGAGAGTTACCAAGCAATAGCTGATAGGATTTAGAGCCTATACCATCCTGGGCATTACTTGAGCAGTCAACATCTTAACACTAAATGTGCAATGTACCTAGAGGAAATCCAAATATTATAATTCTTTGACAGGAAAATAGCAATGATTTCAATCCTAAGAATGTTATGATCTATACATAAATCAGAATCTCTTAGTCATCATGAGAGAATATCCTTCCTGTACTGGATCCACACTTGTACAATGTGCAGAGAAGAAAGACATCAGAACACTCAGTCCTCAATTAGATGTCTACATCCAAACCCTCCTCTCAGAACTCAGAGAAACATGGAATAGGAAGTAGAAAGTTTGTAGAGCCAGATAGGATGAAGGAATCTAAAGAAAGAAGGACTGGAAAACAAAGCAGGACGAATGCACTGAGAAACTCAGAGACTGTAGCTGCATGCACAGGGCCCGCATACATCTTTTCTTCTGGATGAGGTCCCAGAACTAAAAGAGGAGGTGGACACAAGTTTCCATGCTTAACTCAGAAGCTATGTACAAATGATAATACTCAAATGGAAAATTAATTCTCAAATGTCTCAGTGGGTATACAAACCAATCTTAAGTGCGTGCCCCGTGCATGCAGTAGATAAAAAATGCTAAACAAATTGTAATGAAATTGTCTTAAATGCTGAGCCAGTACTGTTTTTTTGTTGTTGTTTGGTTGGTTGTTTGGCTTGGTTTATTACCTTATAGGTCTTTGGATATTTATTATGGTTTTTGGTTTGTGATTTTAGGGAATTTGTGTGTCTGAGCATGTGTCTCTCAGCATCTATATGTGTTTTGTGAGATTTTGCTTTCACATTTTCCCTTTGTTGATTATTTATTTAGTCCTATTCTGGCTTGTATTTTTTCTTATTTTATTATTATTATTTTAGATACCTATTTTCATTTTGATAAAAAGAGGGGAAGTAAGTAAGAAGTAAGGGAGAATCTAGGAGGGATTAACACAGAACAATCAGTAATTACATATTATATTTTAAAAATCTATAATATTGAGGTCCACATGAAATTTTTTCAATGAATGCTTATCACAAGTTCATTCATATATTTTAAACTTGAAACCAAACATTTTTTTTTCAACAGACAAACTGAAAAGTCACAGGTATATTAAAAAAATCAAAGCATGTTTATCTGTATTTTCATTTCCTTACTTGCATTGCTTTATTTACTCCTTATAAATGTAAAACTAACTTCAGAACTTACTAAAGTATACAAACAAATTGTATATCTCAATTTTGGCTTTAGAGTTTCTTGATATTTAGAAGTAAGTAAAAGTTCATTCTTTCATAACTTTAAATGTAATCTAAGAAAATTAAATTTATTGTTGTCATTTCTATTTTGAATTATTATATAACTGTTCTTATATATCTGAAAAATATGCAATTTTATCTCTTCCACATAAATTAGTGTAAAAGAAAGTGCTACTATATTTATTATAATATTAATATTATATTTATTTATTGTGATTTCCATTATATATGTTATATTTCAAGGAATTCAACCTTACCTTGAAGTCAAAATGCAAAATATGCTTTCTTGGTAAATAATATTCGCTGCAAGATTTCATTTTTCAAAAACGATATATTTAGTGTTATTATTATTATTATCATTATCATTACCATCATCATCATAGTAATTTATCTTTTTTAAGAATATGTGGAACACATGGATATTTTAATTTGAAGTCTAAACCAATTGAGTATTGTCTTACTTGCACATAACTCATCTATTAGGCCATTTTAGCGACTTTTTTTTGCGACTTTTCTATTTAAAGTTCCTCCACTTATGGAGGTTTTCACAGTCTTCAAGTTTTGTTGGTCTCACAGAAAGCCTTTTCTATTTGAATGAACATAAAAATATTCTCTGTTCCTAGACTTGAAATGGAGAACTAGCGGCATTCTGAAATTTCAATTCATAAGTCACAACAAGGAGAGAGGTAGGAGGTTCCACAGGAAGAAAAGATTCTTTAAAATGTCACAATATATTCTATAGTGCTTAAATCCACAGCCTAAATCAATAAATATAAAATAAAATAATTCCCACAGTAAATAACATACACATTCAATTCTTCAGTGTTAGGTTATCCGCTTATGGTAGTAGTTGTCTATTAGGGAAATTGGTAGGAAAAATATAGAAATTATTCACAATATTGTGACTCATCTTTGAAAAAGTTTGATAATACAATATAGTATCCTAGACATTATGAACACTCCGTTGTTTTTTTCACCATACCAATTTCATTTCAACATCAAACTCAATGGATTCAAAGTTATCCTACTGAAATCAGGAACAAGACAAAGTTGTCCATTCTCCATATCTATTCAATATAACGCATGAAGTTCTAGCCAGAGCAATAAGATAATAGGAGATCAAGGGGATACAAATCGGAAAAAGTAAAACTCTCTATTTGCTGGTGATATGATAGTTTAAATAAGTGAACCTAAACATTCTGGCAAGAACTTCTACAGCTCACAAATAGGTTGTAAAGGGTGATGTTTCTCTGATTTCTTTCCCAGGGCATTTACCATCTGTGTAAATGAGGACTACTTATTTTTTTTTTGAGTTAATCATCTATCCTGCTATATTACTGAAGGTGTTTGTGAGTTGTAGAAGTTTCTTGTGAGAATTTTTAGGTTCATGTGTTGTGAAATAAGCTAAATTTTAAAGCAAATACATTCTGAAAACTTTTCTCCACTAGCTCCTATTCTCTCTCTTTCCTTTTCTTTTGTTTATATTTAATACATTTGTAGTTATAAATGTATACCCTCATCTCCTAATTTGGATTTTGTGAATTATTCTCATCATCATTATTTACCTCAGTTCCTTGTTTGTTTTTGTCATTTTAATATTTACATTGTGGTATTTGGTTGAATGTTATAGATATAGATCAGAATTCTTCTGTCAGGTTACTGAAGCTTATTTTTATTGTAATTATTGGCATTCCATCTCACCTCCTCGTGGAACCTTTAACAAATCTAAAAATCATCATTAGAATATACTTGGAAGATTTCTAAAAGAAGAGCAGTAGAAAGAGAATTTATAAAAGTTAAAAGAACAAGGGAACATTGTATGAAATGAGAGGGGAAAAAAACGTGGCGGAAGAGGAAGGTGAAAAGAAATGTCCTGAAGTCTTTTACCTCCGTAGGACAGAGTCATAGCATTTTAAAACAACAATCTGAAATAAGCAAAAATACAAAACCTAGTCACATCTGAGACCCAAGCTTGATCAAATATTTCATCTGTTATTAAGAACTTGACATTGCCCAATTCTATCCTATTTTCTAATATCTCTAACATAAAATTACTAGTACCTGTGTTTGGATTTCTCCTCAGGAAGAGTCTCTCAAAATGATATCTACTATTTCATATTACTTGTAATCAAATAGTTTTTTACTCTTTTATGAATTGTAGGAAGGAGACACAGTGGAAAATTTATAATAAAGGTTCTTAAATAAAGGTGTTACACTGGAAGATCTGTCAATTAAATTTGTTCAAACTGATTTAACTCCTATTAGGCTGTCTTCAAAAGGATTATCCTGTGCAGATCTCAACCCAACATGTGAAATAGAATAGAAAATCCTGAGGGCTTTGAACATCTATTGAAAAAATTGTGGAATAAAATTCTCAAGTGAAACATACAAAAAATAGCTCTTCACTGCCTGCTTTATACTTGATGATTATAATGAATATTTTTTATGAAAGATATATATGTTGTAGAACATATCAGGCAAAAATGTGGACTATTTTCCCCTTAAGTAAAGCATATGCATAAAACATAGCTTGGCTCAAAAAAGTTGATTAAAAATCTGTTTAATGGATTCATTAAAGACTAGCATAGTAGTTTCTAGGTAGATAATAGGGGCTAAAAGAGATAGAAAGGAATTGAGATGCATTGAGATTGTTTAGAAAATATTATCATGGAACTAAACAGATGGCTTAGTAGTTTACAGCACATACTGGTCTGGTAGCAGAGCAGTATGGTTTCCAGAACCCACTTCTGGTAATTCACAACAGGTTGTAACTCCAGCTTCAGGGGGATCCTATTCCTTCTTTCAGTCTCTGTGGATACATGATGAATATATGAAAAAACACGTGTAGATGAATTATTTTCTTTAGCTTGCAAGCTCTCTCTCTCTTTCTCATACATACACACACAATGACACACTAAAATAATAAAAGATGTTTTCATTAAACCATTTGAAAACAAATACGGAAGAGTGTGTGCGGAAAGAGAATACTCATTTTCCATTGGTGGGATTCTAATCTAGTCCAAAATACTCTGGAATGGTGTTGTGGAGAACTCTCAAGATCTAAAAGTAAATCTAACATACGATCCATTTATATCGCTCCTTGCCAAATGCCCAAGGGTCTTTACATCCTATGCCACAGATAGTTTCTCAGTCATGCTCATTACAACTCTATTACATTAGCTAGGCTATGCAAGAAACCTGAAGCTCCTTAGACCGAGAAATGGATAAAGAAAATGTGTCACATATATAATAGGAAATATTATTCAGCTTTTAAAAAATCAAATAATGAAGAATATAGATAAATGGACAGAAAATGATATATTGTGTAATTCAGTCCAGACACAGTAAGGCAAATGTCTTATATTATATCCAATCTGTAGTTCCTATGTCTAAGTAATCAAATGTGAGTGATTAGCATGGAGTAAGCCCAGAAACCAAGGCAGTAAAAAGGCACAATGGGGTGGGAGAAAAGAGGCTATAGAAAAGGACAAAGCAGTGTAAAATTGTCGTGAAGGGAGCTAAGGGAACAGGGAGATGCCTTTAACTGGAGAGAAAGAAGGGCAATACAGAGAGAGGGGGCAGGGAGAGTTAATTTCTCTAATCATATTACTTTATTGATATCTTTCTAAAATTACACAATATGTATATACACAAATATATAAAATTGATCCATTTATATAAATACGCTACATACATATATAGCTTAAATGAAATATAACACTTGAGATGATAATGATTCCTATCAAGAGTTATAAAATGGCTAACAAAGTTCACAGTGCCAGGTCTAAGTAACATTCTTACTATATTGTTCCTACCAATCCATGAGCACAGAAGACCTTTTAACCCTCTGATATCTTCTTAATCTTATTTTTTTTTCAAAGATTTGAAGCTCTTCTCATACAAGTCTTTCTTTCACTTGCTTGGCTAGTCATTTGTGGCTCTTATGAAGGGTGTTATTTACTTGATTTTTTTTCTCATTTGTCCATTTGTCTTTTGTATATAGGAGGGCTAAAGATTTTTTTTTTTTTAGTTAATCTTGTATCCAGCCACTTTACTGAAGATATTTACCAGCTGCAGGACTTCTTTGGTAAAATTTTTTGGGCCACTAGTGTATACTATTCTTTAACTTTTTGTTATGATAAATTTCAAGGCAGGGTTTTTCTTTGTAATATCCCTGACTATCCTGGACTCACTTTGTAGATCAGACTGTCCTTGAACTCTCAGAGATATGCCTGCTTCTGCGTCTGGAGTTCTGGGATTAAAAGTGTGCACAACCACCACCCAGCTCTGTGTTTATTATTTTATGATCTGCAAATATCAATATTTTGACTTCTTCTTTTCCAATTTATGTCATCTTGTTCTCTTTCAATTGTCTTAGTTATTACTTCAATTATTATACTGAAGAGATATGAGGGAGTGGACAGCCTTGCCTTGTTACTGATTTCAACTAATTTTGGCTTATAGCAGCTCACAGATACTGAAGTTGCAATCATGGATCCTGTACAGTTCTTCTCTAGATCCTCTGAATATATGTTATGATTGTTAGCTTGGTGTGTTTGTGACTCTCAATAGTGGGAGTGGAGGTGTCTCTGACTACTTCATGAGGTCTTGGAACACTTTTGCTCCTACTGAATTGCTTCACCCAGCTCTGATATGAGGCTTTATATCTCGTCTAATTGTATTTATTATGCTTTTTTTTTGTTGATATCCTTGGGAGGCTTGTTTTTTTTTCTGAATATAAATGAATGCAGAGAAGGTGGGTCTAGAAAGGGGGTGGGAGGGAATGGGAGCAATGAGGGAGGAGAAACTGGAGTCAGAATATACTGTATGAGGTAATAGTGTTTATTAAACAAACAAATCATTCTATTGTGTTGTTGAAGAGGGAACTCTAAGTAATTACCTACCAAATATATGCTATTGCTTTTGCTCTTAGTTGTGTCTCAGAATTAGAAAGGACTACTGAAGAAACCACACATGTCAAAAGCAGGACTCAGTAGAATGTAGCTGGATTTAACCTGGATGCATTCTTCATTGAAAGACAGCTTTCATAATACTGGGCTGTCAAGAAAGAAAAGTAATCAATCATCCCAACTAGTTACGTTGCCTATGAACAACAACTATGGCCAGCATGGAAAGATGTCCCCATAAGTTAAAATAAGTACTCATAAACTGGCAGAATTAGTTATCTATTTAATAAGTCCATCTTAATAAGAGGAAATTCATTCCTGTTACCCTCCACAGAGGATAGTACTACTGCTGCTTTCCCAAACCAGGATAATCTCTAACTGCATTTTTTAATTTTCAAATTTGTTTATGAATTAAAATATTTTCATCATCATCTCAATAAATTGGGAAGTCCAAACAGTGTGCGGACTCTAAAGAATTATGACATATATGTTATGTTGCTGTAATCATTTTATTGACATGGATGAATGATTTTCCCCTTTACTTTTCTGAGATGGCATCTTTAATTCCACAGCATCATTAGTACTCTTTTTAGTAGAGATTATTTTAGGATGTCTTCCTTCAGAAAAGAAATCAGATCTTAGAGACCTTGAATTTTCTTTGCTTTCATTTCCTCCAAATTTTCAATGTATATTAAGTCATAAATATTTTTTAAACCTGAGCCAACCTCATTCAATTATGTATGACTATCATTTCTATGTTTTATATGAAATTATCTGCAGGAATAGAAGCAGATTTCAAATTATTTATGTTGTCTTGAAAATTATATCCATTGTAACATCAGAAATAAATTTATTGTACTATAGATTAGTGATTGATGTTTTTAAATTTCTTTTTCCACTCTCATGAACTACCTTGAAAAATCAACATCTGAACACTATTATAAAAATAAATGTAATGTCTCATTTGTTTCTAAAGGCTTAATTTAATCCTAGCATCTACACATATACATTGTACTTTCTGAATACTATGGAGTTAATACTGTTGATTTTGAAATTTGTAAGACATGAGACATAAAATAACATTAAATATGTCTCGTGAATATTTTAGATGCTTACATTTTATTTTATCCTATAATGTAAACCAAAGCAACATCATTTGACATGTGAATATAGAAGCAAATGTCATGGGTCCTCATTTTTCGATTAAACACAACAAGTGATTAAAGACTTTTGAGGAAAAGAGCATTAGTTTTCGCCAGGAACATGTTCCCAAATTGGTTATCCAATAGTGGGTGGTCAGAATTAAATTATATATACTTACAAGAGACATTAATTGGACTCAACAATTTGCATTTGCACAGTCACTGGCTTATATATTTCTAGCACATTCACTTGCTTATATATTTCTAGCAATAATAACTAAAGGAAATAGAGACCTTGAATTTGAGTGGGAGTAGAAAGAAAAGGGTTACTTGGAGGGAAGAGAAGGATATGAAAACTTTATATAAATAGATTCTGCATTTTGGAGTGGCATTTTATTTGTATTTTTAAAAAATAAAGCTTGCATGATGATCAGAAAAGTAAAACAGCCACACTGGCCAGACTTACAGATCATGCAGTGGTGACACACACCTTCAATCCCAGTAGCCACGATGACACACACCTTTAATCCGGTTGCCACACTAGTTTGCCATAAAAACCAGGTGGGAGTCATACACACCCTTAATCCCAGAACCAGAGAGGATTGTAAAATCGGAGGAGACAGCTGTCAGTATCAGTCTCATTCTAAAGATTCCTGGAGGCAGGATCACCATTTTCGGACTGAAGTTGAGCTAAGAGCCAGAGCCTGACTGCTTTTCTTTCCTAGTCTTTAGTTTGAACCCCAATGTCTGTCTCTGAGTTTTTATTAATCATGCTACATGCATTCGTAAAATTTAAAATATAAATTTAACTTTTAAAATTAATGTAAAAAGGGGAAAGACATTAAATATTGGTGAGGATAGGGGAATATCTTCTCACATGCTCTTGTGGGAATGTAAGTTATAAAACCAGTTTCAGAAATCCATGTAGAGATTCCTGATAAAACAAAAAGAAGTCTAAATTTTGATACAGTTCTCTCACTTGTGGATGTATATTTCCCTCAAAATAAAATAAATATTAAATAGATAATTTTATAGCAGTGTAATTACAACAACATTGAGAAGTGCTCTCACCTATGAGCAACCAAAAATGGTAATGATCAGTCTATCAAGGAACATAGGCAGAAACCAGGGTAAAACGAAATACTGCTGGTCTACAAAAATCACAATACGGTTTTTATATGTGGAGTTAGGGTAATATTTTCATGCAATTTCTGACCATTAAAATAATTTTTAAATGTATTCCTCCACACTGTGAGTTACTTATTCAATTCTGTGTTCTTGGTGCTGAAGTCTACTCAACAGAAATGCCGTTAACTGAAGAAATAAATACAAAAGCAATATTCAATGTGAAAAAAAAATCACAATAAATGACTCCTAATGATATTCTGTTATACACATAGTTTGTTGCCTTATTCAGCCATCATCAGAGAGATTTCTCTTGCAACAGACTGGAATAAATACAAAGACACACACCCAGACAACAGAGTTAGAGAGACACTGGAGAACACAGCTGTAAATAAGGGAGCTCCATCAAATCCCTCTTCTCGGTACTCAGGCAATCTTGCAGAAGGAATCAGAAAAACAATGGGGATTAAGTGAGAACAAGATCCTCTAAAACAAATGAGGGAAACTCATAAACTCACAGAGAAAGAAACAGCAATAACAGGGCCTACACCAATCTGCTCCTGGTCCTCTATGTATGCACTGTGGCATTCAGTTTAGTCCTTTTATGGAACTCCTGAATAGGAGTAGGTCTCTGATTCTTGTGCCTTTTCTTGGGGCTCCTTTATTTTTCTTTTGGCTTGGCCTGTCCAATTTCAGTATTACAGTTCTTGTGTTATCTTTTCATGTTTTATTTTCTTTGTTTAGTTTTTATGTCTTAGAAGCCTATATGTGAATATTTAAAATGTGTAGCATTGATATTACAACTTAGTAAACCCAAATAAAAGCATCTGACACTATAAGTATATGTATCACAAAACTGAATATTATTAGACATTATTTTTTCAGCTTGATTTTAAATAAATCATCCCGTATTGCATATACAAAATAGGTTGTTTTTGTAGAAATTGTCTACCTGATTCTGCTAAGACCACACCTAGCTTCACTGAAAACTGTGTAATTCCATTCAGCAAAATTCTGGTCCAGAGAAATAGTAAGTTCCCAGTCAGTTTAATAGTGCTCACTGGAGAGTCTGGTAGTGTGTGTGTGTGTGTGTGTGTGTGTGTGTGTGTGTGTGTACAGTGTCTCATTATCAACAAAGCAGCTATGATCAACAATACAATTCTTCTCATAAGCAAGAAGGAATTTTTGGCACCCAACATATCCTTATCTCTTCCTTGGCTAAAGAAAGTGCCATAACAAATAATTCCACAATGCGCGCTAATATTGCCTCACAGCTAGTTATGGTAAAACATAAATCCATAACACTGTTGAAGGGAAACATATTGGGAAAATATTTGACACTGATATTTCTAAGATTAGAGGAAAACAGCATGAATTATAAAACAAATGTAAATGATAGCATAGGCTCAAAGGTTAGGACTTCAGATGGAGATATTAGGATTGTATTTTATGCTGACAGTCATAGAGGAGAGCACTGTGTCTGATTGCCTCACAGGAATTGCATATTGAAGGAAAGATGAGGCTTGTGAAACTTTGCTAATTGTACTCAAAATCTCTTCATCATCTGTCTTAAAGAGAAGAACAATTAACACCCAATGGCAGAAAGAGAAAACCTAAGGCAGAATAACTCTGGAGGGACAGGCAGTCTTAGGCAAATTGAGGTCTATTGCTACAGCACAATTGGAAGAATAAAGCTAGCATTTCTGAAGAAATGTCAAAGTAAGGTGGCAGCTATCTCCAGGCATCCATTTTGTTAGTGATGACCTGTGAAGCAGATGCTGATATATCTCCATTTGCAGTGTTAATAATAATAATAATAAAAAAAGACCCACGAAATTAGCAGGGAAGGCCAGGTCAACTTTTTAAAATATAAAATTAGTGGTTATTATGCTCCCATTAGTAGAAACATTCATTTTCCCCACTAGCAAAATGGGCTTATTCATTTTAAGAAAAGTATTCACAAAAGCAAATTTCCTTTATCTAGTTAGCAGATATATTCACAAAATGAAAAGCAAGCAAAAAAAAAACCGATATTCTTTTTTTTTTGAAAACCCTGAAATGGTTCATATAAAGTTCTTGAGAAACTAGTTGTATCTTGTAGTTGAGAAATAAAACTACATAAAAATTTTAAGATACAATTTCTCCCATTATGAATTGGAAACACAGTTGTGTTTTTTATTCATTATAAATCCAAGTATACCCATAATATCTATAGTGTCACAGATAACATTTATTCTGGAAGTCATCCAGTCAAGGTGAGAGTAAGATACGGTGTTCTCAGCTCCTCAGAACCCTCTGATGTGGAAGGAAACAAAGTGGATTACACTTATGAGATACCCTGTTAGTAGTCATGCATCTGCCATGCCCACTTAGCTATAATTGTTACATGCAAATAGACATTGGCAAATGTCCTTTGTCCTTTTGGAAGATTATTTAATGTCGATAAACTGGGAAAGGAAGAACTCTAATCTCTAATGGAGCAATTTGCAAGACTGAAATACACAAAATTCTCAATGAGGCCCATTCTACATCTTGTCAAATTCCTAGCTCATTCAGCCACTGGTTCTCACAGCTGAATTGTTTTTTTAATTCTATTGACTTCTATTTGATTTGCTAATCCTTATTAACATTTTAGTGATGCAAATAAGACATATTACAGTTTGATGGAGGAGGGTCATCTGTCTATATGTTACTCTCATTGGTTAATAAAGAGACTGCCTTGGCCTTTGATAGGACAGAAAATTAGGTAGGCGGAGTAAACAGAACAGAATGCTGGGAAGAAGGCAGTGAGGCAGACGCCTCAGGGAGAGACCTCAGGCAGACGCCATAGCTCTCCTCTCCGAGATGGATGCAGGTTTATATCTTCCCGGTAAGACACCACCTCGTGGTGCTACACATATTACCAAATATGGGTTAAAGCAAGATGTGAGAATTAGCCAATAAGAGGCTGAGAACTAATGGGCCAGGCAGTATTTAAATGAATACAATTTATGTGTTGTTATTTCGGGTGTAAAGCTAGCCATGCAGGAGCTGGGTGGGAATACAGCCCGCTGCTCCTTCTACAGCAGTTGTTTATTATGTGGCAGGGTGAAGAAAATAATGTCTAGCCAACAAAGAAATTCTGATCATTAGAGTTAGATTTTATAGAAGCATCATCTCCTAAATTCTTGTACTTGGTTGCCAAGGTAAGAAGTAGAACAAGAAACCTCCAAGGGACTTACGCTGTCTTTTCAGTATTGTTTCAGAAGAGTATATCTGTTTTTTAAGTATTGGTTTATTTAAACATGTACTTTCATAGTATATATAAACATGCATACTCGTAGATGTAAAAGGGATATAATATGCAAATTTATAAAGTGAAATTAGTAAAATATTAGAAATACAATTCTACAGCACAGCACTTAATTTTACCTTTGTCTCACTTGAAAAGGTGAAAGTCCTGAAAAACTATTTCTGCATACATGCACAGGGCAGGTATTAGACAAATATAATAGCTGTAGGAAAACCATAGATTTATGGATATTTTTTAAGAGAAGAAAGTTGACTGGCTAATGGAGGTCGCCTAAAATAATTTTTATTTCCCAACATGCTTTACAATTCCCTTTACTAATTGGAGGGGTTTATGTTCAGAATGCCAGGAAAGAGCAAAAGACTGTGTTTAATGTCAATGCCTAATGAGACAGAAAACCAGACAGTACTTTGGAACATAGATAACAGCCTCTACAATTTCATTGATTATTATGGAAAATGAAGACCTCCCATATCATGTGACAGTGATATTATGATGCAGTTCTATGAAGAAACATATCTGCTTAAATGTTGCAAATTTAATCAGGCATTCACTAATGACTGCTACAGAGGCTGTGATATCTCACTACTAGTATACTGTATAACTAGCTGTACATTACACCAAGATAATCAAAACTATTACTTTTTTTATTATCATAATTTAATAAACCAATATTGTATGTATACATAGCACCACTTATAAAATATTTCAGTTAATTTTGCTTTTGTATTCACTGTACTGCTTTTGTTATGGAATACTTCTTACAGGCTTATTGAAATCTCTTTACTGTTTTGTACTTATGCAAATTAATACAAATATTTAGGGTTTTGAGGGTTTCTTCATCACATAATTACAAATCTTTAGGGAAGTGTTATATAGTGCATTCATTTTGCAAATATTTAGCAATTAATTGTTAGAAATTTTCAAAAGTATTCTCTGTTTTAATATTCAATTTTTATATTTATTTCTTGCTGACAATTTTTTCTGTGTAGCTTATAATGTTAGTAGCAACTTATGTTTTATAGGGAATATAGGCTTATTATATCTACCTCTAGATGATTTGGTGCTTTGGTAATCAAATTGTATACCTTTGCTGAATGAAAATGAACATTTTTATAATCCTAATTTTCAGTTGTTTAGAAATAAGTTGTATTCATTGTTATTGCGTTGATCTGTTTGTGTGTGTGTATGTATAATATGTGCACGTGAGAATGACACACCTGTGGTTCCAGCATGTGTTAAGACCAGATGACGACGTTTAGGATTTGCTCCTCTGCTTTCACCGTAGAATCTGGGTATGGAACTCAGGTCATGAGGCTTCTGTAGCAAGGGCTTATCTTTGCTGAGCTGCCTTGCCAAAATTAAATTCATAAGAATTGGCTTAATCAGGAAAGAGAAATTTTTTTAGTAAAAAAAATTTAGCCATCATAAAGTTTATAATTCATTAACAAATGTGGCTAAAGAAAATTAGTCTGTAGAAGTAGGATAAAGGTTTCCGATAAGAAGTTATAATTAAGAGAAATTGATACTTGGACTGCTCTTATGACTACAGGGTATTCTCTAGAGTTAAGGTAATAGAATTGTAAGGCCCATATAAAATATAAATGAATTTAGGATTAGGAACTAGACCTACGAATAGGGGCACTGTATCCAACCAACGCTGAGCTGACAAGTCAGGCTTTTTATCTGAGTAGATCCCTTCTCCTTTTGCAATCAGGCAGTTTTAGTATGCTTATTACCCCTGTAGTTAAGCTTCTCCCCTGTCTAGACCTGGTCTTCCTCACATATACTTACGTGATTGATCTGAAGTCATTCTCTTCAGCAGCACCATTTCTTGGGTTTGACCTGTTTTCCCCTCCTGCCAAGAGGGCTTCTACTTGATTCTAACTGTTCATGTGCCTCACGTTTATCTACCTAAAGCTGTTCATTCTCACAGGGAGTAGCAGAAATGGAAATCTCATTTACTCTGAGATTATATAATACAAATGCTTAAGCCAGCCATTAAAACCACTTTGTTGTAAAGAAGAAAGTTGTGTTTTATAAATGAGTTTTTAAAACAAGAAAATAGCAGAGGCCTGAGGAGACACCTCAGTTCACAAAGGGAATTCTCAAATGTAGGGTCCTGAGTAGAACCCCAGGAAACTGTATAAAAATCCAGACACTTTGATTTCTGTTTGTTATCCCAGTGCTGCAATTGGGAAGCAGATAGTGGTGGACCTTGCTAACCAGTCAGTTCAGCTTAAAATGATAAACTTCCAGGTCCATGAAGGATGCTGTCTCAAATAGTAATATAGAACGTGATTGAAGATGAGATTCACCACAGACTGATTGCCTCCACACACATCTATGACTATAAAACATACACATTTTTTAAAATGTAGATAAGTAATTGTCGAGGTCAA
The DNA here is from genome assembly GCF_903992535.2 of Arvicola amphibius. Classification (NCBI taxonomy): domain Eukaryota; kingdom Metazoa; phylum Chordata; class Mammalia; order Rodentia; family Cricetidae; genus Arvicola; species Arvicola amphibius. The sequence goes on from NC_052055.2 coordinate 84,396,466, forward strand.
CTAATTTACAAAATGTTCTTAAAGATAAGTAAAATGTAAATTTGAGAAAACTGGTTTTATTAATGATATAGTTGTGGCTTTAGACAGCAAAGGGGAAATAAAATAAATTTAATTAAGTCATTTAAGTCCATTTTAAGTTGATTTCAGAACACCAATATCACATCTCACAATGTGAAAAATATCTGCAAGTTATGTTTTTAACAGTTACCATTAAAAGTACGCCAGGAGTTTATCAGGAAATAGTTTTTGAAAATGTAATAAATTATTTGGTGTATCTTCCAATGTTTTTATGATTGCTATAAAATATAAGATATAATTTACTTCCAATATGTATCATCCTACTTCCATGTTTCAAACTACATGATTATTCTGTAATTTAAAATTTTGACAGCATTTTAGAAAGTATATTTTTTGACCTGTCACAAACTGTAGGATTTTCCAAATATCAATTATGAAATGCCAGTTTTTATTTATTGCTGTGCCGTGAATTTTATTTAAATCTAAGCACACAGCAGTCCTCTGATGCAAAATTCAAATCAAAAAGTACCCAGTAACACCACTGAGAGAATTATACTGAATGTTGAATGGCTGCTTATACATAACTGTTACCCAAACTTAATAAATGTGAAAAAAGGGCAAATGCTGCACATACATGCATTCCTTATGGACATTAACGTCCTTAATAAAATGGGAAAATTTTGATTCATAGATACAGTTATTGATCAGCATATATATATATATATATGTGTGTGTGTGTGTGTGTGTGTGTGTGTAATAACATATAAAAAATTCTAGTTCTAGTTCACTCTAGTTACACAGGTCTTAATTGGAAAAGTTAAAAGTATAACAAAATCACTTAACCAAATGATACCTAAATGATGTCAGTGACTCCTGTTCCTTCCCAAGGAGAAGTATTAATGATCTATTTAAAAGATTGCTGATTTTTTTTATTGTTTTTGACCCTACAAACTGGTAATTTTATGTGATTCAAATATATTTTATGAGGGAACTCATCCAAGTTAACATGAAATACAGGGCCTTGGCTCGTTGGTCCTGTCTGGACTCAGGTGGGTCAGAGGACAAGTCTGACCCCTATATCCAGAAATATAGTCTCATTTCCAGAAACAGACAGTATCAGGCAGATAGTGCAAGTTGTTAGTGTATTTTACCATCCAAGTGGCTTCCCTTTGTGTATTTGTTCATTCCAGGAAACCAGTGTCATATTCTCTATAAAGTGGGGTAACGTTTAAAGGGTGCGCACTCTTTTTCCTCGTTAACTTCTCTATTTTTAATTAGTCTTTGTTGGATTTGTTCACAAATTCTGTTTCAGGTCTAACAAGATGCTAGACTATATAGACAGAATAATAGAAGGCCATTCATTGTACCATAAGTAAAGTCCTGTTACAACTGCATCTCCTTTGGAACAAAACATTTCTCTCACCAGAGCCATAACTGAACTTTGCTCAATCTTGAACTGTAGTAAGCAATGAAGTGCATTAACTCTTACAAACTTTATATGTTTCAATGTTTAGAAACCTTATGTCTTTATTTTCAATTCTATTTACTCCAAATGTATTTTTATAATTATTTTACACATCTCCCTAAGCAAGTCATTTCAATCCACAGTGCATTATGTAAGCGACTTGCATTTACACAATAGCATATGACATCAAAACAGAACGGCAGATGTAAACTTGACACTAAAGAAAATGTACTTCAAAAGGTGGCTTTGAAAATGTATTTTATTCTTGTATCTTTTTGAGTAAAAAAAAAGTCTTCCCTGAAGAAAGAAGCAAACTCAAGTCGCTCAACCCAGTGCTTGATTGTAGATCTCTTATTTGCTTCCATCTGTTGCTAATTGAAGGTTATGATAACAATTAAGGTAATCATAGGTCTGATTACAGGGGAAGACCAATTTAGGCATCTTCTCCACCTTTGCTTAGAGTCTAATAAATTTAAAAGAAATAGAAAATAGGGAAAATACATCTTTCTTCTCTTTCTTCTCGCCATTTGCAATTTTGTCAGAACCAGTTTGTTTTCACAAAACCTTACACATGTGGGTTTTAAAGCTACTTATATCCTCTTGGGGAATGAATTTTTTTTTTTTTTTTTTTTTTTGGTTTTTTGAGACAGAGTTTCTCTGTGGCTTTGGAGCCTGTCCTGGAACTAGCTCTTGTAGACCAGGCTGGCCTCGAACTCACAGAGATCCGTCTGCCTCTGCCTCCCGAGTGCTGGGATTAAAGGCGTGTGCCACCACCGCCCGGCAGGGGAATGAATTTTGATGTACATCTTAAGTATGCAAAATATTACCTAACCCAATCAAAAAATAAAGCTTATAACAATCAATTTATACTTTTGATCTCTTAAGCTATATTTTTCTTATTCAGAGTTACACAATGAAAAGTGTGTTGTTAAATAAAATGCGTAGCCAAGAAGCTGACAGTAGATACTCTAAGTACCCAGCAGAAATCCAAAAACTACTGTTCTGCTAAAGGATTGTAGCAATGACCCCTAACAATGTTGCATTGTACTCCTAGGTCAGTTCCTTGCTGGGCCATCATCAGAGAAGAGTCCTCTTATAGCCCATATAACAAACAGAGTTATTCATAGTCAGGCAATATGCAGTGAATAAGAGACCTTGGAGCACTCAGTCCTAAGTGGGGTGTTTCCATCATTTACCTCCTATCAGGAAACTCTACAGGAGAAGAAGTAGGCAGGGTGTAAAAAGCCAGAAGTAATAGGGTATACCATGTAAACTAGGAATTCTAAGCCTAGTAGGAACAGTGCACATATGAACTCACAGAGGCAATGGCAGCCTTAAATGACGCAGGCACCGGTTTAAGCCAGATTGAGGACCTAGTGATGAGAGAAGAAGTGGAAAGTTGGCCCCATCCTAACCCAGAAATTGATTCCATTGATTCCAACTGCAAATAAAAAAAAAAAAAGTTTTTTTTGTGGTTTTTTTTTTTTTTTTTTTTTTTTTGCAAGAAAAGCTCACTAAGGAGAAGCAAGCCACTCTTAAAGTTAGGAACCATGTCCAGCAATAGAAGCCTAAACAAAACAAACTCAGTGGCATCCTCAGGTTCTTAGTCTCATAGTGATTTTCAGAATTTTTCCGTTAGTCTTACAAGTTTTTTGGGTATAACAGCTTCTCACTTGTATTTTTGGGATTTCTGCGTGTGCAAACATGTAAGTCTGTGAGTCTAAATGTATCTCTCATTGTTTACTTTGGAAATTTTTCTTATCATAATTTCCCTCTTGCTCTTTATTTGTTTTTATTTCATTTGTTTTATTACTATTCTTTAGATTTCTGTTTGCTTTCTAAGGAAAGACACAAATTTGTGAGAGCAGATGAGAGAATGGGAAAGAAAATGAGATGATTTGGAGGAGCAGGAAAAATAATCAGAATGTAATGAATGAAAAAATTACTTTTAATAAAAGAAGAAAGTATATTAATAACATGAGTAGCAATTTTGGATTGTTTTCTCACATTATGGTTTTCCTCACTGTTGGTCATTCTCAGTTCTTTTAAAGTGTGCATTCATGGTTCACTTTGAAATAATTTCTTTGTGATAAATATCAAAAAATATTCCATATAATATTTAAAATGCAATGTTTTTATATCTAAAAGTGATCATCTATTGCTTGTTTTAGCCAGGCAGTGGTGATGCACGCTTTTAATCCCAGCACTGAGGAGGCAGAAAGAAGTGGATCTCTGTGAGCTCAAGGCTAGCCTGGTCTACAAGAGCTTGTTCTAGGACAGCTCAGACTATTAGACAGATAAACCCTGTCTTGAAAAACCAAAAAGAAAAAGAAAAAAAGAATGTATTTGTAATATGAATTAACAGATATTTGCTTGTTAATAAAAACACTAATATATTTTATCATCCTATATTAGTCTTTGCAGTTCATGCTAAATTAAAAGCTTATTTACACTTATAAACTTATTGTGCTCTCAGTTTTATTGCAGTCAACATTTTACATCTCTTCTCTTAATAAAAATAGCTACTTTGTTGAAGCAAATCATTCCATTTGTCAAACTTAATGCGGTAAAAATTATTTTGATCAATTATTCTTTTGAATACTAACTGTAAATAAAATACTTTGGTACATTTAAATTATGAACATGAGCCCATATTTTGCAGCAGGACTTAAAGACTTGTGATAATCTGCAATGGATAATGCTAGAAGAGCATCATGTTAATTGGCATAATACAGACACAAGTCAAAACACTGACACATCACATCTTTGAAGGTGGAAGTTGCACAAATAGTGATTAGAATGATTTCATGGAAGAGGAAATGATTACAAAAAGGTTCAAGCTTCCAGTTATATAAAGAAAATATCCTGGAGTATCTAATTCTCAACAAAATATGAGGGTTGAAGCTGTATTCTGCACTTAGATTCTGTCTATGTTCTATCTCTAAAACGACTTTTCAAAAAAAATCTATAAGTTGACAGATGACATAATTATCTTGGTTGTGGTGATCATTTTTCAATATATGTATATCAAATTATATTGGTATCTTAAATGTGTGCAAATTTTATTCATCAATTATCCTTCAATAAAAGTGAGGAGGAGTGTTTTACAGTATGGAAATTAGAGAATTCTATTCCATTAAAATAAATTCTAGAAGATAGTTCCCCCAGCTACAACAATATCCTATTTGACAAAGAAATATTGTAATATTCTATTCACACCCAGATATTACTTTTGGAAAATTTTAGTAAGGGATTTTTCTTAGAATGTAGTTTCTTTGAAGAATCCCTTCAGTGACAAGAGTCATATATGTTCTCGAGTTTTACAGTGCAATCAGAGATGATACACAGAGTGTGAATCAACAGTGAAATGACAGAATCAAAGTATATTTTCTTGGCATTGGCAATGTTCTTCTGTCTCAGTAAATGTTCCTCCAACTTGTCATGTAAACATCATCCTATTATTAACCTTCGATACACCACACAGATAGATTTCCTTAAAGGAATCTCAGAAAATCTCTTAGCTTCCTATTTGTTCTCACCTCTTTAATCCCCCAAACATCCCTCTTAGACATTTTTCCTTCAGAGTTTCTACACAATGTTTCTTTCCTAAGTTCTTCTCTTCTCTAATCCTCTGTACTCTTTCATCCTCAAAATGCCCTTCCATTTTGATTCAGTTAGGTACTTTGAATTCTACATTTTCTAACAACCTGTGTAGAACATCTATGCCATGAGCCAAGGAACAGACTCGAGGGGTAAAATCACTTGCAATTTAAAATAAAAGTCTGATTACTGGAGTTCTATGACACCATGATAAAAAGCCAGATGTAATCTATATACATGACAGTACAATAATATATACATCTGTAATCCCAGCTGTTGTAGAGCAGAGAGAGAAAAAGAGACAGGAAAATTTCCCAGACGCTTTCAGGCCAGCTATCCTTGAGGATATTGTGCAATGACAAGAGTACAAGAGACATCTTATATCAAACAAGGTTGAATGTATACCACACACACACACACACACACACACACACACACACACACACACCACAGAACATTGAACATCTCTCTGTCATCATTTTTTTTCTTTGCCACTATGTTGTACGTTTGGCTAGCAACTCTTTTATAACTGGATGCTTTGCTCAGTAACTTTGATTTAGAATATCACATATATACCTCCTAAATCAAGTCTTCTAAATCAAGTCTTCAAAATCAGTATCAAATTATATAAAATGTAACCTACATATGAGGAGTTTAAGTATTACTAAAGTAGAATGAAAAGGAAACTAGAGGAGAGGCCAACAGCTTGCCAGAAGAGGCAGTCTTGATATTGTTTTATTTCGGACTAGAGTGGAAACCTATCGCCCTCTCTTCCATCACTCTCTGTGGGGCTTCAGGGGTTAACCATAGCCAGTGTCTTCACGGCAATTCAGGGGCTTATGGTCCATTCATTTTTCTTTATGTCTGTGCCTTTAGAAGTATATTTGCAAGTCCCTGCCAGAGTTAATCCTCAAATTAACAGATGCACCCCAGCCCAAATATGTATGGTATATATGTATATATGTGTGTATAAATGTATGTGTATATGTATATATTATTTTAGTTATATCGTCTGTTCATGTTAAGGCCACAGAATAGATATGCACCCACTTCTGTCTCATTAGAACTCTGTTCCCTTGACAGGTGGTGGTGGTAAAAGCCCTTAATCCTAGTACTTGGGAGGCATAGACAGGAGGATCTCTGTGAGGTTGAGGTCAGCTTGGTAAAAAAAAAAAAAAACAAAAAAAACAAACAAAAAAAAAAAAAAAAAAAAAAAACCTCTGTTCCCACAGATTTCACTTGTAGCTTTCCATTTACAGTATTCTAATGTTTTTTATGTTTGCTTATTACTCCACTCTTATTTTTCACATTTGCATTTCCTATAGTAAATTAAGGAAACGTGCTTTTCTTTTTCTTAAGGCCTTCACTTTATCACAGGAGTTGATCCTTTAGTTGGGTGTGGTGGTGTACCTCTTTAATCTCAGCATGTGGGAGGTGGAGAGAGGTGGATTTCTGAGTTCAAGGATGGCCTGGTTTCCAGCAGGAGTTCCAGGACAGTAGGAGCTAAATAGAGAAACTCTGTCTGCATACAACAACAAAGAGGAAAATGTTTCCATATCTATAACAGTTCCATCACAATTGCTGTCTTGATTTACTTGCTATTTTAATAAAATATCCTGGAAAAGATAACTCAAAGGAAAATAGTTACTTTTGATCACTACCAGAGAGGAGAAGTCTGTGACAGAGCTGGTCATGAAGTATACACAGTCAGGAAGCAGCCAATGATTTCTCATGCTCAGCTATCTTCTCACTTTTTATTCATTTAGTCTGGGACCCATCAAAAGAAATGCTGGTCCAGATTTTAGGGTTCATATTACTGCCTAGATTAAGCTAATCAAGATAATCCCTAGCAGATGTGCCTAGAGGCTAATCTAAAATAAATAATTTCTCATGGTTTTGCCTCACAGCTAATCTTCCAAGTGATTTCAAATTCTGTAAAATAGATAATAGATGTTTAAAAATATCTTAAGACAAATATTTAAAATCACTGAACTCTCCCCTACAATTAAAACTCTCAGCCTAAATATATAATTCTCAATTTCAAAACCTTTTTGAGCTGAGCGGTGGTTGCGCATGCCTTTAATCCCAGCACTTGGGAGGCAGAGGCAGGCGGATCTCTGAGTTCGAGGCCAGCCTGGTCTACAAGAGCTAGTTCCAGGACAGGCTCTAGAAACTACAGGGAAACCCTGTCTCGAAAAACAAAAAAAAAAAAAAACTTTTTGAATAATTTAAAAGAGCAATTCAATGATTGTACTCCTTCGGTGGGAGTTTTTCTTCTACTACTTTGTGTAGGGCTGTGTTTGTGGCTAGGTATTGATTTAACCTGTTTTTTTTTTTTTCATGGAATATCTTATTTTGTCCTTCTATCATGATTGAAAGTTTTGCAGGGTATAGTAGTCTGGGCTGGTATCCATGGTTTCTTAATGTCTGCATAACACTTGACCATGACCTTCTGGATTTCATTGTCTCCAGTGAGAAGTCAGGTGTAATTCCTACAGGTCTGCATTTATATGTTACTTGGCCTTTTTCCTTTGCATCCTTTAATAATTTTCTTTATTCTGTACATTTAGTGATTTGATTATTATGTGACAAAGGGCCTTTTTATTTTTTTGATTCACTCTATTTGATGTTCTGTATGTTTCTTAGATATTCACAGGCAAATCTTTCTTTAGGTTGAGAAAGTTTTCTGCTATGATTTTGTTAAGTATATTTTCTGTGTTTCTCAGTTAAACTTCTCCTTCTTCTATACCTATTTTTCTTAGGTTTGGTCTTTTCATGGTGTCCCATATTTCCTGGATACTTTTTGTCAAGATTTTGTTAAATGTAATATTTTTTGACTGATAAGTCTCTTTCCTGTATTGTATCTTCAGCACTTGAGAGTCTCTCTTCCATCTCTTGTATTCTTCTATTTATGTTTGTATTTGTGGTTCCTGATTATTTCTCATAACTTCCCTTTCTGTAATTCCCTTGATTTGTGTTTTCTTTATTGTCTTTATTTCAGTTTCCAAGTCTTGAATAGTTTCTTTCATAGTTTTGATTGCTTTTTCTTGCTTCCAATATTTTGTCTTTTCCTCCATTTCTTTGAGGGAATTTCTAATTTCCTGTTTAAGAGTCTTAAACATTCTCCTGGAGTTATTTTTAGGTTATTTTCTTCTGCTTCATCTATATTTAGTTGTTCAAGTCTTGCTGTAGTAGGGTTTCTAGATTTTACTGGTGTTGTGTTGCTCTTTGTGGTGTTGCATGTGTTCTTATATTGTCTACTCATCTTTTCCTCTAATTGGTGTGGTTTGGGCTGTCTGTGACTCTGGTGATTAATCTTCTAAGTACCAGTGAGTCCAAGCCTCAGATGGTTGTTCCTTGTGGTTCAGTGTGCCATGGCTCTAGTTACACCATTGGTCACTCTGTGTTCCTGAAGGTTGCTCATCATTCCTGGGGTTTTCTCTGCTCCCATGGGGTTTGTTGTCTCAGGCCTGCTCTGGTCTAGGTTGCTGAATTAGACCTGTTTCTGCAAATGTCCCTGGTCTGAATCTGCTCCTGCAGAGGTCTCTGGTTTGGGGTTGTTCCTGCAAAGGTCTCTGGCTCTGATTTTCTCCCTCAGAGGTTCCAGACTAGGGCGCACCAGGACTGGCAGAGGACCTGGCTCAGGCCAACTCCCTCAGAAGTATTAGACTCAAGCCTGGACCTGCAGATGTTTTTGGTTTCTGCCTAATCCCTCGGAGGTCCTAGACCAAAGCCCAGATCCACAGAGGTCCTGGCTCAGGTCTACTCTCTCAGATGTCCCAGACTGACTTCCATACCTGTGAGGGTCATGGCTCAGGTCTAGTCCCTCAAAGGTCCCAGATTCGTGCCAGGACCTGCAGAGGTCTCTGGCTGTGACCAACTCATCAACAGTTGCTCCCCATACCTGCTTTTGAGGAGCTTGCCACCTCAGGCCTGTTCTGGCCTAGGTCTATGGCCCAGTTCTGCTTCCCCAAATGGCCCTGGTCTGGATCTGCCCCTGCTCTGGTGGAGTTCACCATCCAGGCCTGCTCTGGCCCAGGTTGTTGGCTCAGTCCTGCTCTTGTGGTGTTTGCTGCCTCAGGTCAGCTCTGGCCTAGGTCACTGGCTCAATTCCCCTCTTAGGTTTATAGTCATATCATCATGCAAAATGCATTTAGTCCAACTTTAATAGTCCCCATAGTCAAACCTCTGTTTGTTTTATTTTTTGATATAGGATACCAAAACTTAAACTCTCTACCTCAATCCAAAATGGCAATCCTGCCTCCAGGAATCTGAGAATGAGACTGTCAGGGAAATAATCTTAAGTTTAGGCTCCATGCACAGTATATGACTAAGAAAAAATGAACTCGATGACATCTTTGGAGTCTTTGCCTCATAACATTGAATGAGGTATTTATTTTCTACCTTGCAGATCCTTTTAGTATTTTGTTTTAATTTTGGATTTTCATGGGATTACTATATGCATGTATGTAAATATGGATGCTTAAAAGAAATCCCACACTAGCTCAGAATTAAATATAATAACAGATCACAGTCCTCTTCATGAAGAGGGAGCAGGAACTGAATCCAGCAGCTAGAAGAGAGAGGAAATGTGAGCTTTATATTGGCATTTATGATATAAGAGACCATGACCAAGTGGGAAAGTAACTTAAAGACTACTGGCTGTAGGATTTCCTACAGCATATGTATGTGCCTCCACATCTATATCTTTACTCAATCTGCCTGCCACTAAAGAATCCAGGTCCTCCCAAACAGTAATGCTTATAATAAAACATTGGCCACTTTCTCTGTTTCTTTCTGTCTCTGTCTCTGTCTCTCCCTGTCTCTGTCTTTTTTTTTCTCTCTCTCTCTGGGTGGCTTCATGTCTCAGCTTTCTGTGAAGTACATTTCTAGTCCTATGCCACAATGCCCTTTGATTATCACACTTAGCCCAGATCGTTTATAAAATAACCAAAGTAGTTTTTCTAGTGATTTCTTGCTTTGGCTATTTTTCTTTGTTGATTGTTTTTTATTTATCTTATAGTTTTTTAGTATTAGTTTTTTGATTTGTTTTGTTTTTAAAGGCATAATTTCTCTGTTTAGAGTTGGTTGTCCTAGAACTTGCTCTATATACAAAGCTGGCCCTGAACTCACAGAGATCATCATGCTTTTGACTCCCAAGTGCTGGGATTAAATGCCTGAACTACCACTACGTGGCTTGTTTAATTTTTTTATTAAAAAAATAACATTACCAACTTTTAACATACATGAATTGACAGGCACTATCTACCATGATCAATGCACAGACCTCAAGTACTTGTTATATAAAATATTCCTCTTCTGAACTATTGCTAAGAAAATTTGTCTAATCATAAATGAAGTCTATTTGCCAGCCTCCAAAAAATTAGGTCCTCCCAAACTGAAATGCTGATAATAATACTGGCTTATCTCAACTATATTTAGCTTTATGCTTCAGCCTTCTCAGTAGTAGGGTTCCCGTCCTATACCACCAGGCTGTTTGTTCGTCTCACTGAGCCCTGCTGATTTCTAACACAGTCCATGAAATTAAAATCCAAATAACTCATAGGATCTATTTCTCTTTGTATAACTCATTCTGATACTCAAGTTTCTCAAAGATGTTTTCTTCAACCCTGTTCTAGGCCTCCTTTGGCCAGACTCTGTCAGTCAGTCCATTTTGTGCTGTATCAGCTGTTCTAGTGGATGCTTATGTGGGTGACAATGTGGGAGTAAAGAAAATGTGAAGACTTATATTCAAAGTTGTTTTAATGTAGTTGTTGTTTTAATTTTCAGTAACTTTTCTCCTTAACCAACTTAACTCAAACATAGAAAACCCCTGAAATCATGATATGCATTGCACTTATTGACAGATTGGGTCAATTAAGAGTAGAAAATGGTGACCTAAAATGTAGAAATGTAGATATTCTGAAGGCATCTGTAATTTCTATTTAAAGGATTTGAAAATGAAGTTATCATAGAAACTAAGTATTCAGGAGGATTGGCACTGTCCTCAAATCTTTTCTTCTTTCATAATTTAAACTATAATCATCAGTGCCTTAATATTGACTATAGAGATAATAAATAGAACATATCCTGGTGGGGAAATTCCTATGAAGGCATTTGGTAGACACTGAACACTCTCAAGTAGGCCATTAAGAATCTGCTTGCACTAGACTAACTCAGTATCCTTCCTTCCTTCTCTCTTGTACTTCTTTTAACCAGTCAGCCTTGGACAGAGGACTATGCTCTTAAAAATGTAAATGAGGTCCTTTTATTTCCCTTTTAAACTCTTCAATGGCTTCATTGCTTGTAAGGAAAAAAATCTATACTCCTTTGATCAATAAGGGTGACTAACCTCATTCTGCTAATTTTCCAACTAAACTTACTGCATTCAATGCCGGAGTGCAGTCCAGTACCATCCACAGCTTCCTATCTTTCTTTGTTAGAGCCTCCTGATTCTTTGTCAGCTCTCTTTGCAAACAGTTCTCCATGTTTCCTTCAGACTAAGCAGTTAGCACATATGCTGTATCTCTAGACAGATCTTTGATTCTTCCAGTCACAAAAAAAGAACCTACTTTACTTTTTATACACATACACATGGGCATAAACCTATATACATATAGACTAAGCTTGATAGTAATAAAAGTTTTATTCAAACATATGAGTAGCAGTTTCTTCTTTCTCTTTTTCTGTATACATCTTTAAATTTTTTTTATCAACTCCCTGGCTTTTGAGTTTCAATACATACATATAATATGAAAAAATACAGAAATGTAATTTTCTTTATAAAAACATTTTCTGATTTGCATAGGGAGAGAAGTAGTGACATGTGAAAGAGCCAAGGATCAATACCAATGCCATGACAGGCTCCCAATAGCCCTGCCAAAGTCCAGGCCCAAGTTTCTGTCCACTGCAACTCAACAACCAGTTATTTGGAAAGCTGCACCCAGGGGAAACCAATCAGAGGGCCACCCAATAGCCTTCCACATGCTTAAGAGAACAAAGATAGCTTTGCACACCCTGCTGCTATAAAGTCTCTAACAATTAGACCACCAACCAATTGTATAACAACCCATAACGCTTTGTTTTTAAACCCCACCAATCAGTGTCCATACTAACCTCCCCTTCTAGTCCCCGTACCCTGCCTAAAAGAAGCCTGCCAGCTTCTCTCAGGTTTGCATTTGCTCCTTTGCTGAATGGCTGACACTTTGCATGCATGGGAAAAAACAAAACCTCTCATTGATTGGATATATTTTTGGTGTTTTCATGGACTCCAACACATGGTTTCTGATCCTTCTATAGAATATGTCACTGTTACTCTTCCTATGCAAATCAAACAATCATGTTTTATCCAAATAAATAACAGTAGAGAAGGGTTTCCACCAGTGAGAATTCACCTTGAGATTTGAGTTCGGGAAGGATAATAGGTATATGGCCAGTTTAATTTCTCTAAATGTATATAGCCACTTTAGTGTGGAGGCAGATATTTTTTTTTCATGGTTTATTTTTTTTTATATTTAAAAATTTCCATCTCCTTCCCTCCTCCTCCCCCCTCCCCCCCTCCTCCTCCCCCCTCCCTCCCCTCCTCCTCCCCCTTTTCTCCCCTCCTTCTCCCCCTTTAGACAAGTTCACTGACCCCAATCAGTAACATTCACTCTATCTTTCTTGATTTTATTCTAATTTTTTCTCTTCTGGTAATTAGCTCTCACCCCCAGAAGACAGGAAATGATGTTTGTGTTTGTGCATGTGTGCTTTTATTTTTGGATGTACTGTATGCTTCAGTCCATAGAACCATATAACAGGGGTTTGTTGAATGAACAGATGAGGGAAATTTAGAGAAGTCCCTTGAGGAGTGAGAGTGTGTGAAAACACAAGCATAGGACAGATAAGGAAAGATCCCATGGACTATGTGGCTGTATAGTATTATGTCCAAAATCCAGATCCCAAAACATCACGGGACCATATCTGATACAAAAACATAAAGTTTTTTTTTCTGTGTGTGAGTTAACATGGGTCCCTCTTTTTATCCAAAGTGGTTGTTGGAAGGAGCCACTAGTTTGTTCCTGGCTGCTTAGCACCTAAACTAAGCGCACAGAAACTGTATTATTAAAATCACTGCTTGACCTATTAGCTGTAACTTCTTATCGGCTAGCTCTTACATTTTAATTTAACCCATTTCCATTAATCTGTGTAATGCCACATGGCAGTGACTTATCCAGAAAAGTTCCCAGCTACTGCCAATGGCAGCGGCTCCATGGCTTCCCTCGAACTCCGCCTTCCTCCTCCCATGCTATAGGCCAAGCCAGTGTCTTTATTCATTAACAAATAAAAGCAACACATAGAGAGAAGGACCTGCCACACCAAATGGTACCAGCAGCAATGACAGCAACAGCAGCAGCACCAGGGACAGTGCATGACAGACCCTGAACAGTGAAAAGATGGGGTCTATATTGGGAAAGAGGCTTGGAGCATTGTGGGAGTAAGGTGAATTCTAGACTTCCAGGGTTGGGATTGGCTGCCCACTATGATGTAAGGGAATTCCAGACCTGAGGGAATTCCCAGCTGCCAGCAACTACATGAGGGGACTGCCAAACCTCTACATGCTCAGTGGTTGGTCTGTTTTCCCTGCTTAAGGACTGGCTGGTGTTGTGTCAGAGGCAGAAATGGCTCTGATTCTGGGGCCATACTGTGTTTCTTTTCTTCTTTTTACCCTTTTGACTCTAATAATGGGACCACAGTGAATATCTTTGGTATACTCTGAATCTACAGGTTTAGAGTTTTCTTTGGTACTGGTTTCAGGTCTGGTGACTTTTCTCTGACTCTAGTTTTGGGAACAAAATATCTATGACCCTGGCTCTTTTCCCATTTTCAGGTTATGTTTCTTTCCCTGGTTCTGAACCTGGAGCCAGGCTGCTCAGAGATTGTGCTAGGCCTATTGAATCGCTGAATCTGTGGGATCCTGATCCTCTCAATAGTGTGTTGAGGAATGATATACAAATTCAATATCTAGAAACCATAAAAACTTGATTTGGCTGTGGGTTGTCACACTGGATGCTGTTGTATAGCAGTTTCCTCTGAGATTGTCACATTGCATTCTGCAGGGAAACTCTTAAGCAGGAAGGTAAACAACTCCAAGTAGCTTCAGGAAGTTCCTGGAGGTGACCAGTTTCAGTATGCCTGCCCTGCCAGAGTAAACCACAAAATCTCAGAGTCCCACTCAGACAAAGAAAACTGAGCTTCAAAGCAGACTCTCCGAGGAGAAAAAATGCAAGGAAGACTCAGAGACCAGAACAGTTAGTTGTCTGTAACAAACAGAAAGCTACTCAGCTGCCTGGAAGTTTTAGAGTAAGGTGAATTCTAGACTTCCAGGGTTGGGATTGGCTGCCCACTATGATGTAAGGGAATTCCAGTCCTGAGGGAATTCCCAGCTGCCAGCAACTGCATGAGAGGACTGCCAAGCCTCTACATGCTCAGTGGTTGGTCTGTTTTCCCTGCTTAAGGACTGGCTGGTGTTGTGTCAGAGGCAGAAATGGTTCTGATCTGGGGCCATACTGTGTTTCTTTTCTTCTTTTTACCCTTTTGACTCTAATAATGGGACCACAGTGAATACCTTTGGTATTATTAGAGAGTGGAAAGGACACTCTCTAATCTGTTGAGTCACCTGCAGGCTGTATAGTGTGCTCCAGGCTCCCAGCTTTGTGACCTGTCAGTCACACTGGGGTGGGTTTTAGTAATGCAGCTTTCTTTGAGTAATTTTTCTACTGTAAGTAATCTCTTACCCATATTCCTGTAAGTAACCTGAATAAAACACATCACAACAGTTGAACAAATACGTTCTTTGGTCTGTTGTGTGTTTCCTATATGGGGTGAATAGCTGTGTGCCTTCTCTCCAGGAGAAATGTTTTATCACACAACAGATACACGGCACATCTGTAACCTGTCTTGATCACAAATCTAGGTTGATGTTGTCTTATCTCTAGCCGTGTTTCTTTTGCTGCTGTGCCACAAGCGAGGTTAATGATGAACCCTGCATTTGCTGTTGGAATTTCTGCTAAGAAATGATTCCTGTCCCTTTTGTTTTCCTCTCATTAGTCAAAACGAGATGCATCTAGCTTCAGTTGTGAGGCAGGAAAAATACTATCAGCTATGTCAGGAACATTAATGACATTATGTAAGGCATACTAGAAAGCAGCACACAGGCAGGCTGTTATTGAACATAAAGAGTATAACCGAGCAAGAGAGATTGTGTTTTAAAAAATAGATAGTATTAATATTCAGACACTAGGAAAATCTTATACTCATCCATTATTTCCCCAAGACATTCTATTGAGTCCTCTTATATAAGAGAGGACATTGAAGATTAACATACATTTAAACTAACCATGGACATGTAAAAAGCAAGACCAGAATGCATATAAACAGTATAAGAGAAATACAGCTGAAATGTTGGACAATTGTAAGGGCTCACTTTAAGTATACTATTGTAAAATAGTGAATAAAAATTATTAAAGCAAGACTTGGATCCATATTTTCTTACATCAAAATTAATGTCTGTCTCCTTATACTATGTTTCATTTTGACATAAAAGCACACAAGCAAATAAACAAAAACTAACATCATCCATATTCACCACTTAAAATGTTTCCTTCATTCTGGAGGACCATCCTAATGGAAATGGATATGCTAATATATAACACTCCAATTCGTCCTCCCATATATTTCTATTTTAAACAGAAGAGTGATATATTATCCTATTGCTAAATGTTAAGAAGGAAATGGATACATGCATCTTAGCTCCTTTCTTCTTTTTGCCCAGAATTTGTCTTCCTATACAGAGAGCTCTTTGTCTGCTGTTACTTCAGCCATAAATTATGCAAGTGCTGACCCTTGGGTCCAGAGGCTGTGCTTGCTCAGGATGACATATGACTGAATTAGAAATATCTTACTTTTGTGTTTCTGAGTTAGAAAACACATTGTTGCAAGAAGCCTAGGCCTCATTTTGCTTCATGACCAGTGGAAATGTGAGGCTGTAGGTCTCCTGTATGTTTTTTTTCTGTTGATTCAAAGCTTGGGTATTGAGAACAAAATGCCAATTTTGAGAACACATCTGAAATATATACAGGCAAATATAAAATGGTAATTCCTAGAGAAGGGATAGATGAACCTTCTTGAAGATGTTTGATTTTTATGACTAAACATAAAATAGAAAATTAAATGTGGTAACTAGAAGACAGGCTCAATTTAGAGAGATTTCCCAGAGACAAAAGCTTGCAACCACAAGCTGTATCTAGATGTGATTATACATCCAAAATATATAAATAGATAGATGAGGGAAGTCAATTTAGAAATGCAAAGTGTGGGTTTTGGAACATACACTCATATAATTCTGTCATTTCTCAAAGAGAATAGATACCTCCTATATAAAGGCTTTTCTATTTTATTAAATGATCAATCAAGGGACCCTTTAATGTTTTCATCCTGAGGGAGAAACTAGACACCTAAGACACAGGACTCAGATGATTTAAGCTGGGTACAATCTAAAAGCCGTTTTCCTGTAATTTATATCCCTTAGTTACAGAAAATGCTATGTAAGCTGTTAAGAAAAAAAAAAGCAATTAAAATATTTCTTTTTTCTGATAGAATTCTTTTTTATATTTATTTTTCATAAAAACTTCTTTTCCATCTCCTCCCCTTCTCCTCCCCCTTCCCTCCCCTCCCCTCCACCCATACCGCCCTCCCTCCCTCTCCAGGCCAAGGAGCCATCAGGGTTCCCTATTCTATGTTAAGACCAAGGTCCTCCCAACTCCCCCCAGGTCCAGGAAGGTGATCAACCAAGCTGAGAAGACTCCCACAGAGCCCGTCCATGCAGAAGAATCAAAGCCCAGCACCATTGTCCTTGGCTTCTCAGTCAGCCTCCACCATCGGCCACATTCAGAGAGTCCGGTTTGGTCTCATGTTCCATCAGACCCATTCCAACAGGAGTTGGTGATTTCCCGTTAGTTCTGTCCCACCGTCTCCATGGGTGAACGCACCCCTCACGGTCCTGACTTTCTTTCTCATGTTCTCCCTCCTTCTGCTCCTCATCAGGACCTTGGGAGCTCAGTCTGGTGCTCCAATGTGGGGCTCAGATATTTCTAAACAACTGCAACCTTTATGAACTAAAACAATTACCAGCATGTAAAGATATACATAACAGTGTATTAACTGGCACTCACATGTTGGTGGACACCAACAGTTATCTACCTGGACTTACAAACCACTCTTTAGGATGGAATTCATGCCTGTTATTGGAGTCCTAGTCAGCTTCCTAGGAGTAGTGAGACCATGAACATTAGAAAATAATATACTAACACCACTTTGCTAGAACAGCATAATTCTTAACTGTATTCTAAATCTTATCCTCATACCCACAGATAAGAAAAGGCACTCCCCTTCATCAAAGAAGTGTCTATTTATAACAAAGGGACACTGTTAGGTAAAACACAACTTAACACAATGCAAAGTCAACAGATCATTGGGATTCCAGGCCCAATTGGTACATGGACATTACAGCTAATATGCATATATAGTCCAGGAACTATCACTGAGTAAGGGGCAGAAGGTGTATTATTCCAAGATACATAGAAAGTCTGATGTGAAATATACTCTCCTCATGCTATCTGCGTAAACAAGCCTGCAACAATAGTGATATCAACGGGCATGTTAATGTGGAAAGTGGGAGAATTTCACTCCTAGATAAAGAACTACAGGAACAATAAAAGTGGACCCAACAGGTTATATAAATATAAAATTTTAATGTAAATATTAAAAATAGACTATCATATTATGAGTAGGGATACCACTTGAGAGTGGTTAGAGGATGGGTATCTGGATGGGTCTGGAATGAGGAAAGGAAGGGAGGAAAGTGATATAACTCTATTTCAACTAAAAACTTTTAAAAAATTATAATAGGAAAATAAAATAAAAATTTAAGCTAATAAAAATATTAGAGTATATTTTTCATTTGTATACAAATCAATTTTCACTTGCTTCACACTGAATATTTAAATTTTCTGTTTCATAGTTTTTCTGTGTTGTTTGACATTCCTAAAGAACTGAAATACTTTAAGACAGGGTCTCACTATCTACTTCAACTGCCTGGGGATTTACATGTAGACAAAGACAGCCTGGAACTGACAGAGATTCATGTGCCTTTAGAGATCTGGAAATAAAGGAGTGTACCACCAAACTCTTCTTAGCAAGTTTTTAATATGATTCTCTACTTTTTTAAAGTTTACCAGGTCACATAATAGATTTATACAATCTTAAATATGGATTATAAGTATTTGTGTCTTTAAAGAACCTTTCACAAACTCTATGAAATGGAAAGATAAAGCGGCAATGTAAACTAGCATATATTTATGCTTTAACTTCATAGATTTGGTTTGTGAGATTATGAACAATTTCAGCAGGGGGAATTTTTAGGTTCAGTTTGATTTGATGAAGTTCTCTGTCACTATGTTAGATAAAAAAGCAAAGCCTAAATGTTGCGGGGAGCTCCTTCCGCTCCTTTAGCCAATAGCTGCTGAGATACCAGGGGAAATGATGGAGGAGGGTCATCTGTATATCTGTTGTTTCATTGGTTAATTAATAGAAAACTGCTTGGCCTGATATGTCAGAACATAGGTAGGAGGAGTAGACAGAACAGAACTGTGGGAGAAAGAAAGCTGAGTCAGGCAGACACTTCAGGCAGTGGCCATGCCTCTCCTCTCTGAGACAGATGCAGGTTAAGATCTCTCCTGGTAAGCGACCACCTCATGGTGTTACACAGATTACTAAATATGGGTTAAAGCAAGATGTGAGAATTAGCCAATAAGAGGCTGAAACTAATGGGCTAGGCAGTGTTTAAAAGAATACAGTTTCTGTGTAATTATTTCTGGTGTAATTATTCCAGGTGGTGGGACGCAGCCTGCTGCCTTACTACTATACCTAAATACAAATTTTACTTTTATCTTACATACCTTTTTGAATAGTATTTCATACATGCTTTCATACTGTTTTAATAGGTACATTATTTCCCATAAAATATATTGTTCCATTCATATATAAATCTTACTGCCTCTGATGTTATCAGAAGTGACATCTTATTAAGGACATTCTGTTCCTGTGTTGCTTTATTCTCTTACTGACACACAAATTACTTGAAAGATGATTTATTTTTAGATTTTGTGTGTGGTTGTTCTTTCTGCATGTGTGCATATGTACTGTATATCTACAGTGTATGCAGAGGCCAGAAGAGGGCATAAATTCTATGGTAATTTCCCTGTCAGTGCTGGGAACCAAACCCAGGTTCTCAATAAGAACAGCCAGTATACTTACCTGCCAAGTTAGCTTACAAATCACCCCTTGCCTAATTTTTTGTTATTCTGTTTCTGAGTGCTAGGGAAGTGTCTTTTTTAATATTTACTATGCTTAAGTAAAATAAAATTATCTTACAAATTATCTAAGTAAGAGTTACATTTTAACTTCCATATCCTACTAATACTTTAATATAATAAAACAGGTACTGGTAGATTAATTTTCTCTACAACTCTTGTGGATATGGGAGAAAACAGACTGAGTTTATCTACCATTCTCTTGCTCCATGAAGTGGAGAAAGAATACTGGCAATACCATTTACTTTGAGTCCTGCCTTGCTGGCTGAGTAGCTGCCCTACCACTATTAGCAGCACCTGTCATCTGCCTTTTGTTCCTAGAGGCAGCATAAATCCTTTTGCAAATGAAATCATCCCTGTGAGCACACAGGAAATGTCAGAGCCAGTTATTCTGGAGATTCTTCTAATTCTAATTTCATTTTTGACAATGTTTCTAGTGAAGATACAACACATGACAAAAAACAGTCCAATTTAATGAATATTGGACACATTATAATTTTTCATAAGCAACTCATATCAATATATATATTCTGTTTATGTCTTTATGACAATGCATCTTAGACCAAAGAAAATATCAAGTGATACTAACCTGTTGCTTTTCTGTTAGAATAGATAAATTAGCATAGGCTGTGGGTATTCGTGTTCTTCAGATAATAACCTCAAGCGATTAAGGATGCTGAATATATCCTCCTCCATAGATTTGAATGGTGTGATGGCATACATTTTTCTGAAAATATCTCTTGCTTGAAAAATTGTTGAACTTTTTTTTTCAGTTTTTGAGGTAAACTTTATTGACATCTTATGCATACAAAAAAATGAACAGACATTTCAGTTTCCAAAAAGTGAACATGCCTGTACAGTTCACATGAAGCATAGATATCAAGATTAAACAAAAGTTAAACACACAGAAGTTAACCTTTATCCATTTTGCCAGGGATCACACCTGCCTATTTGTAAAATTTATATGTTGATACAATCCATTATGCACTCCTTTGTGTTGAACTTTTGTTGGACTTGAAAACAAGTTAATAATACATCTTCGGGTCAGTTAACACTGTGAATTCAACTTGCCCTCCTACTGTGCACTCACCCTGTTTATGTTTAACTTACTTTTTTAAAAACAATGCACACAGAACTCCTGTGGCTTTCATTTTTTTCTATGTAGTGAATATTTACAACTTAAGGTAAATGCATAGTCTTAGTCTTAAATTATGTAGCATTTCATACATCTGAGCTTAAACAATGTGTTCTGTGTATCTGTCTGTCTGTCTATCTATATTTGTGTATGTGTATGTATGTGTGTATGTATGAATATGTACATATGTGTGAGTGATCATATGCTGAAAACAATATTAAACAAAACAAATACATCATAAATGTTAAAGGCATTGTATGAAATAGGTTGATATTATATCTTTTTGGTTTTCTGTGTTTCTCTGTATCCTTTCAGATCTGTAAACTAACTTCTTCCCTCCAAAAACTCTGTTATAGATTTTAATAAAAATATATACTTCATTTCTTTTCCATACCATATTTTCTGTGTTATTCAATAAATACTGAACAAATCTGTTGGGGAGAGACAAGAAGGGCAAAGAGCACACACACATACTTCCACACACACACACACACACACACACACACACACACACTACACACTAGACAGATCACAAACTCAAAACTACAAATAGACAATGCACAGAGTTAGAAGTATTAGTCAAAAATATTCCAAGAAAGTCCCATTTTTTATTCCTTAATGATACATCCACACAGGCTGGCAATCTAAAGATTCAGGATAACCAGAGATAAAGCTCCTGTTTGAAGAGATAGTTTATGAAGACTCAGAGCAGCCTACATTCCAGAAGCTATCTTTTAGAAAGTACAAGTGGTCTTTGTTTCTTTTCAGGCCTTCAGTTGATTGAATGAACCTCATCTGTATTGTGTGGAGGCAAAGAGCTTTACTTAGAGTTATTGATCCATATCTCATCCTCAACCAGAAACTCCCTTCAAGTTGATCCCCCAAACTAATCATCAATTTCTGTTGAATGCACTTCTGTTATATGTTATTATTTTTGAGTACATGTTTCAGCATCAGTGTTATTTGTCGGATACTCATCTTGACAATCTTACCAGCAGTTTGAATTTTATGAAATGACATGTAGGAAGAAAGATATTTCAAATATCTTATTAAAAGAGACTATCTGTAGAAAAATCTTACTTCACTATGGGAAGACTTGTTATCAACTCCACCTCCATGTCTCTAAGATGCCAGAGAAACATAGTCTTGACAGCTCAGAATATATTTTATTTTTTGACTTGGCACTTACTTAAGTTTATTAGAGTAACTTCACTTGTCAACTTAACACATCTATGAAGAGGTAACGTCATCTGAAAATGGATCCTATTGGATTCACCTGTGTCTTTTACTATGAGACATTTTCTCATTTGTTAACTGATAACTGATGGGGAGACTCAGGTTACTGTAGGGATCATCATCCTTTGGCAAGTGGGCCTGAATTGTATAGGAAATGTAGCTGAGCAAGCCAAAGAAAGGAAATGCATGAGCGGTGTTAGTCTCTGGTCTCTGCTTCACTTTCTGCCTTGGCTTCCCTTACTGATAAACTGCAATCTCTAAACCCAATAATAGCTTTTTGTCCCAATATGATTTTGGTCAATTTTTTTTCACAACAGCAAATACAAAACTAGAAGATGTGGTATTTAAATTCCTGGAAATTTATGTTGGATTTTGCATTCAGGGAAAACATTTGGTCATCAGTAGGGCCTTCCTGTTTGACTGAAGTCTGGAAACTGAATATCCATGGCTCTCTTGTGCTCTCTGAGTCTCACCTCTAGCCTTACCTGTTCTTTTCTCCTGATGTTCTTCCTTTCACAGCCTTCAGAATAATACCATTCTTCAGATACAAAAAGTGATGATACCAACAGCATGCATGTTTATTTCTTTTTATGTGTATATTGTGTATGTACAAATATATGTGTCAAAGGAAAAGTTAGAAAGGTCAGAAAGCTACTTGAATCTCTCAGTCTGTTCTTCCATTGTAAGCACTCATATAGTTGTATAGGAGCTACAGGAGATACCTTATTTATAAATAGAGTTGAAGCTAATAGGTTAAACAACAGATGCTTAGTTTTATACTATGTGTATGCTGTATTGCATATGTGTATAAAATAATGAAAATAGAATAATGAAAACTGAATGTGGACTGAAGATTTTGAGTGTGCAGATGTTACTACTGACACACTGAATCAGTACTAATTCTTCTATTTTTTTCTGATAAGAACCAGTAGTAGGGGATGGCAACAATACTTAGTTATATCTGTGCCATAGAACTAAATAATACACCACATGCTGGAGAAATGGTTCAGTGTTTAACATCACTGGATGTTCTTGTAGACAACACTCACACGCAGACTTACATGGTGGAGGTCTTTGCTCCAGTTGGGCACCAAATGAAGGTAGAATGATCCAACATTTAACAGAAAAGGAATCTCACACTACCTCAGAACTAAGAAAAGAGATCAGTGTTTATTAAGGTGTAGACTTACAAAGTCAGGATGTTCTGCTTGAATGATGGACGAAGGTCAGATCCAAAGCAAACCAAACAGCCAAAACAGGGCTTAGGGGCAAGCAGAGAGAGGAAGGAAGGGGCCGGACACGCTTCTGCATCCAGGTAAATATTCCATGAGGCCATTCCCCAGTAGGCGGGTAGGTATTAGTTGTAATCTTCCTGCAGCACCTACAACTATCCTTACCTCAAATTTCATGGTTTTTAATCCTCTTCTGGCTCTCACAGACATCATACATAACTGTGGAGCATGCAAGTGCATGCAGAAAACACTAAATAAAGAAATAAAGTGAAAAAATATATAAACCTTGAAAAGTATTATGTAGGAGCCCGTCAAGTCTTCTTACTGGTTAGAGATGGGAGGAACTAAAAGATGGATTATAAAGTCACATGTTGAAACCACATAATTTACCCCTGAGTCATGTTGCCTAATGATTCTCTACTCAGAAAAGGGGATCCTGAAGCACGATTGTTAGTTAAATTTGAACAAGAGAAGTACAAGAATTTTAGAAACCTTTTTTTCCACAGAAAGTCTAAGGAAAGAATGGGCTAAATCAGAAAACTTAAGTGTAAGAACATAGCACCCTTTGTTGATTAGCTGCCAAATGTTAGCTGTCAACCTCACACTCTCTTAGTGACAAAAAAGAACTCTATTTTAGAAAAAAAAAATACTGGCAACTCTTGTGTTGAGGATCTGTCTATGAAAGTGGCCAATTCCCAAAAGAAAATCATCTGAGACCTAGGATGACAAAAGTTATTGAAAACAAAATGTCTCTTCTTGAATACAATAAACAACTTAAAAGTTCTCTACTTTAGAGAGAAATGAAAATACAAATTAAACATTCAGCTAAAAATATACAAGAAATAATAGAAAACCTTAAGTATTTGTATAATGTAATTAATGTATGTATATAATATACAATAGTATGCTTGTTTAAGAACAATGCTCTAGAGAAATTAAAAATATATTCATTGAAAGTGAATTCACTTCATTACTGAATGAATATATGACAAGATATGAATGTTTGATTCATGCTAAGTTGGAACACTTCAATAAATATGAAACATAGTATGAATAATAGCAAAAATTTAAATGAAAGTGCAAATGAAGGTAAACTATTGAAATAATATATTTTCTAGATAAAAGGAGAGGAAGTGGTTTCTAACCAAAAGAGAAAGTATGTTCTCATTAAACACAGACAACGAAAAAATGCCATTGGAAAAATGTATATATAATTTGAAAGTCAATTTGGGCATCAATGAGAATATATTATTAGAGATTACCATAGATTTACATACCATAAATAATTTATAGAAAAAAAATCTCTACATTGTTTCCATGAGAGACAATCCCAGAAGAATTAAGGATCTGAGACATATGCTGATAGTCAAGAGAATGTATGGTCAACAACAAATGTTACAGTACCATTTAGTAGCATAGCCTTACTGTTTAAATAAAGATATTTTTCTAGGAAGAATTTGGTAGCCCAGATTTCTTTTTTAAAATTTTACACCCATTTCAATAGTATCAAAAAGCATTTTTGATTCCCCAAGCTTTATCTCTCTGAAGTATGGGAGTAGTTCATTATTGATATAATAAATTATGTCATTTTTGATCCACTGGTACTGAAGACTCATTATGCTTAATAGAGTTTTTATCTAAAACCTAGTCATTTGTTTGTGCTAGGCTATCCTCCCTCCTTACTATGAAATGCCTGTACTTATGAAAATTCACTCAGCTAGAAAATTCTTTCCCCTGACTTCATTTCAGTTAAACATGATCTTGTGCTAACTTCTGCTCAGTGTACTAAGAATTGATCTGCTTGTGTTGAATTTCTAAAAATGTTTAAAAAATTGAGACACATACCTGAAATATCATTTTGTTTCTTTTTCCATCTGCTTCCTGTCTAGAACAGGTCTTTGCAAAGGTAACATGGACAGTTGTGTTTGCTTTGTAACATTATTAAAACTGTCTTTTGGATGTTTGTCATGAAGAAAACTACAGAGAGAAAAGTTTCACTGCTAAATATTACCAGTTCTTTAAGTCCATACAATATCAATTGTATCACATGGCTCAACTTTTTAAAAAAAGAATAATAATGAATACTGTCCACCCTTTATATCTTCATCTAATGCACAAACAATAGACACAAAAACAGACTTAAAAGTGTGACCTGCTTAGAATTTCTTAAAAAAAAATAAAACATATTAAATCAATAGAAAAATAAACAGCCAACCCTTCAAAGTTCAGGTGGTACTGTAGACAAAACAAGTATGGGAGAACTCTCTGAGACTTTCAAATGGTTATTTTAAGAATGATGCTAAACTCTTTCGTCACTTGCTAAAGCATTCACATATGGTGATTAATGTTCACTTCCTTCCTTCCTTTCTTCCTTTCTTCCTGCTTTCCTTCCTTCCTTCCTTCTTTCTTTCTTTCTCTCTTTCTTTTTTATTTCCTTTCTCTCTACTTCTGTCCTTCCCTTCCTCCCTCTCTCCTCCTCCTCCTTCCACCCTCCCCTCTCTCTCTCTCTCTATCTCTCTCTCTCTGTCCTCTCTCTCTCTCTCCTCTCTCTCTCCTCTCTCTCTCTCACTCTCCTCTCTCTCTCCTCCCCCCCTCTCTCTTTCTCTCTCTCCCCCCCCCTCTCTCCTCTCCTTACTTTCTTTTCAGGAACTGTTAGAGGCACTATTTCAATAGTGACTACATTAATTGTATTTTTCAATGAGAATCTCATACGGTTCCTGTTGCTTTCCTTTCTCACCAGTATGTATTATTTTGCTGTCTTTTAAAAAATAGTCATGATAAGATAAAATCTTAATATATTTATGATTTGTATTTCTCTGATAGTTAACAATGTTAGCATTTCCTCTCCTCTATCTTGTTCATTTAAATTGCTTCTTTTGAGATGTGTCTGTTCAGATCGTTGGCCCACATAACAATTAGATTAGCATTTTTATTATTTTTTGTGGGATTTTAAATATATTCCGGTAATTAGTTCTCTGCTAGATGAGTAGCTGTCAGAGATTTTCTCCTGCTCTAGAGCTGCCACTCCCCTCTACTGGATGATAACTTTTTTTTTTTTTTTTTTTGGTTTTTTCAAGACAGGGTTTCTCTGCAGCTTTAGAGCCTGTCCTGGAGCTAGCTCTTGTAGACCAGGCTGGTCTCGAACTCACAAAGATCCTCCTGCTTCTGCCTCCCGAGTGAGTACTGGGATTAAAGGCGTGCGCCACCACCACCTGGCTGTATGGTAACTTTGTTGTGCATAAGTTTTTTATTTTGTGGACTTCCTTGGATCCAAAGTTGCTTTATTTCCTGAATTTTGAAGTCACAATTCTGAAATTTTTGCCTATGTCAACATCTTGTATTTCTCCCAATTTCTTCTTTTAAGAATATCTGGTCCTCACTGAAGTCTTTGACCCATATTAACTTGACTTTTTAAAATGTGGTGATAGAGAGGAAACTCATTTCAATACCCCACCATATGATCTGACTTTAAGTCAAGAGTAAGAATATCAGCATGCCAAAAAATTTCCATTATCAAACATGTCAATGTTTTTTCCTGTGTTAGATTTTGCAATTGTCAAAATATGAAATTAGTCTGTCTAATAACTATCAGATAGAAAAAATGTTTTAGGTAAATATACCCATACGTATTATTTACTCCTAAAGAAAAAAATTGTCAGGTCCATGAAAATTAGGATCTGTGACTGACTATGTTATGTATATAAAGATGATGCACCCCAAGATGTTTTTACTGATTGTGTAGAATAAGGTCATTCTACCATCAGGAAAGGTGCCATTGCAATAACATAAGCATCCAATTTCTGAGTACCTTAACAAGTGTTCTAAACCACCATCACCACCACAAACAGCAACAACAATGAAAACACTCACACACAGAAGTATATATATCTGTAAGATGAAAATCCACTGAACACCTTGTCTTGTTCTGAATCTCAGACTATTTAGTAATTAGAAAAGATAGAAATTCCTTGAGCTTTCATAACTGAAGAAAGAGATTTGATCTTGAGTATCACACTAGTTGTCTTCTGTCTGGGCCCTTTTCTCTCAATATTCTAAAAGTGTATGCGTAGGAAAACAGAAAAGCAGCAAGTACTTTTGGACTATACTATTTATATTGATATGTATTCACAAGTGTGTTTTCCCCCATTTCTCCCCTGTATTTATGTTATTAAGCACATTTTCCTAAATGTTTCTTCATTAGCAACAGCGAAGATGTTTGTGATTTTTCCATTTGAAATAGACTTGGAAGGAATTCTCTAAGATGTTGTATGCTTATTCCTAAGTGAGATAAACCAATGAAATCTCGGGTTGAACAATACCTCTTTTATTTTTCTGCTTCTATCTCTGGTAACTCTTCCTACTTGGGGACAGCTTAGAGGCTTTCCAGCTCTTCCTAGGATTCATCTGCTTGTCATTAACCGCTGTTAAATGTTGCTAATTTAAAAATTTTGTGTTGTCATTTAAGTATTTATTCTAAGGACCCTTTAATGTACTTGTTTGTTGTTATCCATTACAGTTTTGTGTGTGTGTGTGAATAAACAAAACTGCAAGTGAGATTTTCAGATCTTTGAGTGGCAGCAGATAAATTAGTCCCTTTAACCCACAGTTAGGGGAGTTAAACTGGCAGAGGAATAGCCTTTTCTCTGGCCACTAGCCAGCACCTATACAGGTGTTTGGATCACTAGACTATCCCTATAATAACACCTCAGGCTGAAAGGATGAAAGACCACTCATAGCACAGGAAGAACTGCTTGCTACTCTCCTGACCTTCCAAACAGAGTGTACTGTCCTGAAATGGCAGCACTTCAGAAAAAAAAAAAATAGGTACCAAGTCTGGAATGCCAAGGAACAGACAACAAATCACAGAGCTTTAACTAAAAATCTGTAAATAACTAAATTTTATTTAAGGTTTTTTTTTTTTTTTCTTCCAGTGTTGCTGTTCCAGGAGATTGAACAGTGTCTGTCTGTCCACTATTAGAAGCAGTTTTGGAACAGGATTTTTGACTTTGATTGTAGTCATCCTGAAAATCCAGACATTGGTTTAAGAGCTCCAGCACTGGCTGGCACTGATTGCTCCTGACTAGCACTGCTAGCTGTGCTTAAAGCCAAGGATTTCATTAAATGTAGAGTACTCTGCTCTTTATGACAGGAAAACGCAACAGAAACCTTTTGCATATGCAACCAGAGTCTTTCCACTCAGGTTTTCATTTGACTTATTTTTCTTTTATTTTTTATTATGTGCATGGGTGTTTGGCCTGCTTGTCTATCACTGCATTATCTAAATGCAGTATCTGGGACACCAGAAGAGGGTGTTGAATTCCCTGGAACTGGAGATGTGAGCTGCCATGTGGATACTGTAAAGGGAACCAATTAGCCATGACTCCAGAAGAGAGATTCTGTTTGCTTTGCCTACACCCCTGAATCTGTGATTCCCTGAATTGGGAGTTTATGCAGTGAATGGGTTGTTGGCAGGCAGGGCCCAGACCTCCCAAACTTGGAAGAGCTTCTAATTGTCTCCTTGCAATTCTCATCCAGGGGAGTAGACAGAGCCCAATAACCTACTGAAAAAGATTTAATAAGAGATATATTTCTTCCATCTCACTAACAAACTTAAGAACTTACCCTTGTCCATAACCCAATCATAAAGCCACCAGTAATGTGGTGAGCTTTATATTTTTCTTTCTTTTTTTTTTTTGGTAAACGATTAAATTTAGACACTTCAATAGTTTGATTACCAGAAATAAAAAATTCTGAATGAATACTTTAATCATTAACTGTCAAAATCAAAAATCGAGGAGAAACCTTGTGGAAAGCTTAACTCCCCCAAATATTTTTTAAAATATCATTTTTTGACAATCTACAATTACTTTTCAAAAATCTTTACATACAGATGTTGCATATTCATACTGGATCTTCAAACACCTGCTATCTCATTATCTTTGTACAATCTTTATTTAGCTTTGAATTCTAGAGTTTCATACTTCCTATTCTACCATGGTGTGACCACCAGTGTTGCCTAGAAACCTCACCCTGCTCCTCCTCCAAATCTAATAATGATAATTGTTTTTATTAAAAGGAAATAATAGTACTGGTAATAATTACAATGTTAATATAAGGCATTTTGCTACATATCTGCTTACCTCATTAAATAAATCAAATCTATGGAGAACTGTGGAAATATATTAACCTATATTTTCTTATTATAGTGCTAGAACAATTGCCTGAACTTGAGGAAGGCTGAAGTGATCTTTTAATTGGACACATTTCTACAGAGTGCTCAACCCCCAGTCTGAAAACATTATGAAGAAGTGGAAATCCTCTGATTTGTGTCCTGGCGAGAAGCTTTAATAAAGGTATAACTCTCCTCTATCATTTTTCCTTCTAGATTTGAATTTGCTCTGATTTAGTGTTTCTCCTTGCAACCTGCATATAAAGGGAAGGAAATGAGACCAAAGCACCTTTCCCTATCAGAAAAGCCACAGTGCTAGTTGCAGAGCTGCTTTAGCTGTCTGTAGGTTGGGGTTTCATTCTGCTTACTTTGTGGGCTTTATAACTAAAGACATGCTAGTAATACAAGGACTCTCTTTTATGCAGTAAATCTTGTTACTTGTATTATCTGTAATGAAACATTACTATTTGGAGAATTGGCTCTATGGTGTTGGGCTTGTCTTGGGTGCTGATTTATGATTATTCACTGAAAGTTGTTCCTAAAAGGGCTTGTGAAATGGCACTTCTGCCAATTAAAATTGAAGACAAACTATTATTATTGAACAACCGTAATATTTATGGTATAGTTTTATAGGCAACTGAATGTTTGTGGATTCTCATAGGACTCATTTCATGTTCTAATCAGCTAAGGATGAACAGAAATGATAAAATTATAGCCCCTTTGGGATGTCCATGTACATCATACAAAATGAGGTGCTTGTTGATGAAAGGAGTTGATCTCTAGCCCACTGTTCATAAATGATTTGTCTGAGAACATTTATCAGATTCATGATTATTTCCTTTTACAGTATTTGTATAACAGATGCTCTTTAAACTGAAGGAGCAGCATTTGTTTACAGCGTTTTCTTATATTATTTTTATGTATATTTTCTTTTATATATTATATTTTCTGTAGTATGTAAAATATCTTTGCTGTATTTTTATATTCTCATATTAACATGTTCAATTACATCCTGATTCAGACTATAAGCCTGAAACAAATATTACTTGTTTTCTATCTCACTTTACAGTAAGTAATACTGTTAATGTATAATCAGAAGGCAAACAAAAATGACTTGGTATAGTATTAAAAACAGGTGCAGTTAGATTGCACTGGGGGAGATGTGGTTATTTGATCTTCCCTGTTATAGACAATGAGTAATGAGCTATCCAGTAATTCCTATGAGGACACAAATACAATTATCAGTTTGAATTTCTTGGAATTTCTTTCTGTTGTTGGCATCATTGTCCATGAGCACAATATTTTTCATCCAATCATTTTTGCAATGTGTTTGTGTCAATCCACTTGAAGTTGAACTAAAATGCATTTTTTCATTTACAAAAGACTTATATTCAAAAATCTTTCTGGATAATCATTGATTTTTCTCATTAAAGACAAAAAATTAATGTACATAGAGTGCTATGTTCATTCCAATGTTATAAATTATGTCTATAGTAATACCTTATATGCATTTGCAATGTGGATATAATAAAGATATTATAAGTAAATATTTTAGAATGTTACATTTTGCTGTAACAAATTAGCATAAGCATTATAGATTCTAACATAATTATCTGAATAGACTTGAAGATATAGCATCTTTTTCCAGAGACATCATTTAACATGTTCTACATATCTTCATGTTCTATTTTTATTACCACATGTCAGTATATACATGTAATTACTGATATGAATACAGCATATATTGCTATCATTTATCAATTACTAATACCTATCTGATTTGAAATATTTTAAAAATATATTTAGAAAGCATAAATATAAATAAATATATAAATAAAAGTACATTTAGGAAAATTTGCACATATAAAAAAGTCTAGTATGTGACAGATAGGACCTATACAATGGACAAGAGGCTAAAAATTATACTTTGCTGAACAACTTAAATTGTGACTGAAACAGGAATGTCCTTGGACTCCAGGTCATTTTATACCTGAAACATGGCTGTTCCCACATTTTTCTATGACTGTGTGGAGGAATGCCACTAATGTGCTTTGGTTCTCTAGAATGGAAAAACACATTATAGCACATAATGTTGAGGGAGCTACTGAAATATGGTTGTGTAAACTGGTCTGGCCTAACTAAGAAGGAATTTTCCTCCTCCTCCCTCTAACTTTTCCACTTCTATTCCATCTATCTCCTTTTGAATTCCAGACTACACATTTGTCATATTTAGGATGAAAAAAAAATAGATACTTTTTTTGGTTGATTCAGTAGATCTAAGGGTGAAGTTAGTTTATTTCAGAAGAAAAACTTGGTTCATATTTTGGAATTGCTAAAATTATTTCCTAATTAGCTTATTTCCTAAAATATCATAATAATTATGATAGACGAGTAGAGAAATCAATGTTGGTAACACCAAACAGATGTTTCTATGAAGTGAAAGAAATACAAAACTATCTTGGGGAAATGGTCTCAGAAAATCTGAATCAGTTTTAAGAAAAAATACTTAAAGGAATGATGAATATGTGGTTCATTTTTGCAGGGGGTGGCCTACTTGTTCATCCTGGCTGTCCAAAATTAAAATAACCACAGAGAAACCATATTATTTATAGCACTGCTTGGCCCATTAGCTCTAGTTTCTTATTGGCTAACTCTTACTTCTTAATTTCATCCATTTCCACTAATCCATGCATCACCAGGAGGTTGTGGTCTACCAGCAATTTCAGCACATCTATCTAAGGCTCTCCATGGCATCTTCCTCAGACTCCGCACTCCTCCTCCCATGCTATAGGCCAAGCCAGTTTCTTTATTTACTAACCAATAAAAGCAACACATAGACAGAAGGCCGTCTCATACCATTTCTCCTTTTCTGTCTAAACAAAAAGGAAGGCTTTAATTTTAACATAGTATAATTACATATAACAAAACAGTAGTTATTAAGTATGAATTACAGTTATAATATTTATATCTACTTTATTTTGTATTATAACTAACAAAAACTATATCATTATTATCTAATCTTCAACTCCATCAAAGACAACAGTAGGATGTAAGATTACCTAAGTAAACAGAAAGTGCATTGTAAGCAACTTCCAAAACTGTATAATTGACAGAGACATCTCACTACCTGGACAGTCTGCTGTACCATTGGGGCATCAATCTTTAGCCCACAAGACCATAGTATCCAGCAGACTTTTTCATGAAACAGAAAATTTTAAAGACAGTTCCACCTATACTGGCAGTTTATCTGTCACATTTTTCTGTGTCCTGCAGAATGTCTAGCAGACTCTTTCATGAAGCAGGAACCCCAAAGTATCATCTCACCTTTAAGCAAGTTCAGCAGTCATTTCTCTGTGGATCCTGCCTATCCAATTCATTTAACAAATTCCAAAAGAATCCTCTTCAATGCCCATCTTTCTCTTGAAGTAGATTGGTGCTGCCATGAGCAGATGTGTCTCATTGTCATGAAAAGTCCTAAATTTTTAAAACATGTAAATGCCATATCCTGAAGGTCTCTGAAAGATTTGAAGAATACCTAACTGAAATATATCTCTATATATCCAGAAAACCTAACTAACATGACTATAATCTTGACTATTATAGATGACTATCTATTAACGTATATTTTGAATTATACATTACATTTATAAATGAGCTACACAAACACAATACCTTAATCAAGATCATATATGTAGAACAAAATGGACCTTAAATTTGTTTCAATAAACCAAGATCCATACCAATGCAAAGTATCCATCTTTATAGCGTATTCCCCTTTAAATATAAAGAAGCATTTATAAACAATATTTGGGAGTATGGCTATACTTTCTTCAAACTTCTTCCTGCTCTTTATTGGGTCTAGTAATTTTTTGAGGGGTGTTCAAAGGCAACCTCTGAGGAGGTCTTGGTCCACAAACCATATTGTTCTGAAAGCAGCCCACAGGTTCTGACCTTCTGTGGAAATAAAAGAAGAACCTCTCTTCCAAACTAACAAATCCTTAGACTCAAATTTTAGACTCAAAGTGCCTTTATGTTTGTTTAACTTAGCATTCCATTCAATGAACTGTCTCTCTGTACTTAGCTCCTTCACGGTCAAAATATTCAAAGAAAAGACAATAATAGGTATAATCCAGAATCTATATGTATAGTCCATCTTTATATTACTTATTTTTCTTTACTCTTTTTAATCTATGACTGTCTGTACTTTGTCTCTTTAAAGGCTTTACTTTTTTAAAGCATTAACTTTGTTTTATGACTTTCTATACACTTTTCCCTCTTCCAAGCCTACATACATTTTATAACACTATGACTCCTCTGGATTTGTCTTCATTGCATATTTGCAAACCTTTACTGTTTAGGAACGACTTTTAAAATGCTAAGTGCTTCTTAAAACTTAAGCTGCAGCATTATTAGATCAAATATGGTACTGCATGTTTGCCCCACCCATTCTAACATGGTGGAGCCACTTGTGCCTCTGTGCTGTGCACACCGA
This sequence comes from Arvicola amphibius, assembly GCF_903992535.2. Classification (NCBI taxonomy): domain Eukaryota; kingdom Metazoa; phylum Chordata; class Mammalia; order Rodentia; family Cricetidae; genus Arvicola; species Arvicola amphibius. The sequence goes on from NC_052055.2 coordinate 84,430,224, forward strand.
CCCACTTCCAGGCACAGAGCCAGTCCAAGTTGCCATCAAGCAAGCAGAAGCACTCTGCTTACAAACACAATCCAAATATTCGGTCTTTTGAAAGAGCCAGAAGTCCCAGAATGCCTTTCAAAATGGCATTTTTTTATTCTGCTGCTACTGTTGACTCAAGAAAACCTCTCTTAAAGGAGCTGCTACATGCCACCAGCAAACAAGTAGCTATGTTAAACTCTATTTTTTTTTGTCTAGAATTACTTTTCAAGCCCCCAAAATTTTACGTGGATTTAGTTGGACACATTGGCACTAATTGCTGCAGTGGGTGGACCCACTTGTTTGTCCTAGCTATCCATAACCAAAATAACCATTCAGAAACTATATTATTTAAAACATTGCTTGGCCCATTACCTCTAGCTTCTTATAAGCTAACTCTTACATCTTAATTTAACCCATCTCCATTAATCCATGCATCACCACAAGGTCATGGCCTACCAGCAAAATTTCAGCATGCCTATCTCCAGTGGCTCCATGGCATCTTTTTGGACTCTCCACTTCCCATGCAATAGGCCAAGCCAGTTTCTTTGTTCATTAACCAATAAAAGCAACACATAGACAGAAGGACCTCCCACACCAGTTAATATATTATTCACTTAAAAAATCATTGTGTGTAAAGGGTGATGCTATCAGAAGCCTCTAGATGATAAAATAACTACAGTAATAAAATTTCTGCATTGTTATAGATTTTGTAACTGGGTGTTTCTTTCTTGCCCACCAGTTCTTGAATAACCACTCTAAAGTTTAATATTAATTATAAATTGTTAGGCCTATTACTTCAGGCTTATTAATAACTAGATTTTACATTTTAAATTAACTTATTTGTATTATTCTATATTTTACCATTAGGCTCATGACTTCTTGATTTTCATCTTGCTTCTCTGGTAGTTGCTGTCATCTCCCTGACTCTACCTTTCTTTTTCCTTTATATTTGCTTGGCTTTTCTCTCTGCCTCTTTTTTGACTGGTTGTTGGCCAAATCAGCTTTTTTTAATTAACCAATGAAAATAGAATATATTCACAGCATGCAGAAGAACATTCCACATCATCTCTCCCTTTTCTGTCTAATTAAAAAGGAAGATTTTAACCTTAACATTGCAAAATTATTTATATATTTATATATATATATATCACAAAATGATTAACAAATAATAATTACAGTTAGAATATATAGACTCTTTGTGTTCAGCCAAATTAAAGAAAATACTCTATTAACTCTATTATCTGTCCTATCTTTGTGTGTCTAAAGTTTCAATGTAAAGTATTTTGAGATTAACAGGTGTTTTTTAGATTAAAGTAGATTCAATATCTAACTTTTCTCATCTTATCTGTCCTACCTTTGTGTGTCTAAAGTTTCAATGTAAAGTATTTTGAGATTAACAGGTGTTTTTTGGATTAAAGTAGATTCAATATCTAACTTTTTTCTCATCATTTATATATCATATTCCCCTTTTGTGTTTAGAAAGAGGTTGAATATGACCACTAACTATTTGCAACCATCCCCCTTTAAATGTAAACAAACATTCATAAATAATATTTTGGTAATTTGGTTGTAGTTTTCTAGACTATTTCTTCCTGATTTGTGGGTGCTGAAAATCTTATGGGAAGTCAAAAATGTAGAATTATTGTTAAATCATTGCTGTAGTAGTCAATGGGGCTGTATCATTGTATCCAGTTGTCTTGAATCTGCTTTGGATGTTGGATCACCTGATCCATCACTCCCATTGGAAACATCTGAGGAAGGGGTCATCCTTGATCAGACCAATTAGCCTGGAAAGAATCCATAAATTTTCATCTTTTGTGGAAACAAAAATAAAACCTGATTTTCAAAGAAACATATCCTTAGACCCAAATTTTCAAGTCACAATATTTTTATATTGGTTTGCCTTGGCAGCTCCCACAATCAAATGTCTTTTTGTAGTTAGCCCATTAACAGTCAAAAAATTCAAAGAAAACATGTATTTTGTATCTTTATGCAGCTTTCTTAATATTACTTTTACTGTCTTTAAAGACTTTGTTTTATGTTGTCAAACTCTTTATTTCTTTCTATACCTGCCTATATGTATTTTCTTTTTTTCTTAAGCCTACACACACACACACACACACACACACACACACACATTGTAACCTGTAGAGACTTTTTGTAGTTGCTGTTTCTTTTGCTTTGTTTTGTATCCCTTAAGTTCATTCACTAGGGATAAATTCTGATCTCATTGCCAGTAATGCTATTCTCTGTATCTCCAGTCCACAATTCACTGGTTCCTATTATTAGAAGCAATCCTTATATTAAAAAGTCCTTTGTTTTGATTTTGTTGTTTGGGATTCAAGGTAACTTTCTGTTAAGTAAAGATGTTATTTCATTATGCTCTTTCTATGTTTTAACTACTAGATCAGTGGTTATTTGTAACCTATTTTACAGGATTCACATATATTTTGCATGTACTGTTAATAGCATTTTAACTGCTCTTTGCTGGTTTAAGTAATCAATAGATGTATACTGATATGTACTTGTTTTAATTTTAAGGATAAATGAGTATAATTTAGAATGAAGTATTTACTGGAAAGTAGATGAATGTAACCTCTGGTAATAATTTTGTCATAGATTCAGATTCTTATTAGATGTTATCTTCTACAAATATACCAAAATATTTTATTTATTATGAAAAAATAATATATTAGATATATTGTAAGAAAGATATTCATGCAGTTATACTAATTGTTTAAGTGACCAATATAGACTTATTTTTTCTTACTTATCCAGAATTTGAAAATATAGAGACAGTGGGATACAAAAATGTTTGTCTTAGAAACAACCATACCTCCAAGCTGCAGAGATTTGGCTTTCACTGAAGCAGACAGGTTTGCATTAATATCAAAGATTGATAGGCCCATTGTGTTCTGTGACAAGGAAATTAAAAGATAACATAAGGTACATCAGGGCCACTGGCTTTAGGTTTTAATGAATGAGACTGAAAAATGTGTTGGTGGTAGTTTCTATTCCTAAAACACACACAAAGCTTGTTCATCAACTTTGTATTAGTCACTTAAAAAAAAAAAAAACAAACACATTTGCTTTGTGGAGCCGGATGACTTTTAAATCTACTATACTTGGTAAAAGTGGTAGAATTCTTTACAAAAAAAGTTAATTAAAGACAATGAATCATTTAAATAGACTACCATCAACTCTGAGTCTTTTTCTCTGTATTTCACACTGAAGTAAAATGTGGAAGACTCAAATATGTGAGAAGGAAATGGACACAATTAGTAAAGCAAGGACACCTTTGAATGTGAACACCCCTCAAAACCTGATGCATTTGAACACTTGCATCCCATTTAGTGTTGTTGTTACAAAATATTATAGATCTTTTATTAGGTGCAACCTTCCTGGAGAAAACATATCCCTTTCCAATTTGGTAGTTTGACTGCACTTGCTTTCTCTGTGTGTTTCCTGAGAGCAGATGCAATGGGATCACAGAGCTTTGTGCTCCTGCCACTAAGATTTCCCTCACTGTTCTGAGGTCTCCACCATGACTGAATAATTCTTCTTCTCTGGATGTTTAATCAAAACAAACCTTTTTCTTAGGTGTTTTTAGTAACATTTTATCACAGTAACATAAAATTAGATACTTTTAATCACAGTTAATTAATATGTTATTCTCTCTCTCTCTTTCTCTCTCTCTGCCCTCTCTGAGTGTGTTTGTGTGCAACATATCCTTAGACCCAAATTCTGAAGTCAAGATATCTTTATAATATACATATTGTTTTAGCTTAGCAGTCCATAAAATGAAACACCTCTGTACTTAGCTCATTCACAGTCAAAAAATTCAAAGCAAACACAATATAATACATAATCCAGTCTCTACATATTTTATCTTTATGTGGCTTGTTTTAAATCTATTCTTTTTAATATTTATTATATTATCTTTACTCCTTTAATCTATGATAGTCTGTACTCTGTCTTTCCAAGTCTCTATAGACTTTTTTTCTCTCTCCCAAGCCTATGTACATTTATCCAACACTGTGACACATTTAGAGGTCTTTTAAGTCTGAGATTGTCATATTGTGTATCTGTAATTCTTTGCTGTCCAGGAGTGCTTCATAAAATGGTAAGAGCTCTTTAAAAGCTTAAGCTGCTGCATTGGTAGGTCAAATACATCATTGCCTGCTTGCCCTGCCCAGTGAGCATGGAGAAGCTGTTTGCTGCTTCCAAGAGTCATGCACAGTGCCAAATCTAGGCACATAGCCAGTCTATGTTGCCATCAAGCAAGCTGTACTACATTGCTCACAAACCCCATTCAAATGCTTGGTCTCCTGAAAGAGCCAGAGGTCATCTTGGCTGCATGGCCCAGAAAACAGGCATTTTAAAGTGGCACAGCTTTTTTCTGCTTTCACTGAGTCAGGAAAACCTCTATTAAAGGATCTGTGGCATGCTGACAGCAAACAGCAAGAAGCTGTGTCAAACTCTGTATTTTTTTTTTTGTCTAGAATTGCTTTTCAAGCACTCTTAGGTTTTTAAGTGGATTTAGTTGGCCACATTCATGCCAATTTGTAGTAAAGGAAACTGCTTGTTGGTTCCCGAATACTCAGATTCCCAAAATAATCACACAGAAACTGTATTATTTAAATCACTGAATAGCCCATTAGCTCTTGCTTCTTATTTGTTTCCTCTTACATGTTAATTTAAACAATTTCTAGTCATCTGTGTATTACCACAAGGTCCTGGCCTACCAGCAAGGTTTCAGCGAGTCTGTCTCCATCGGAGGCTCCATGGCTTCTCCCTTATTCCACCCTTCTTTCTCTTAGCATTCAGCTTAGTTTTTTCCTGCCTACCTAAGTTCTGCCCTGCTATACTTTCAAAGTAGTTTCTTTATTCATGATGTGGAGAAATCCCACATCAGGAAATTTTCTCCAATGGTATTTTTGAAAATGTTTTCTGTGCTTTTGACCTGTGCTTCTTCTCCCTTCTCTATTTCTATTATTTTTAGATTTGACATTTTTGTAGATTTCTTTGATGTTTTGTGCCAGGAGTGTTTCATATTCATCATTTTCTTAACCTGAGTTATCCATTTTTTTCTACCATGTCCACAATGTTTAAGGTTCTCTTTTCAACCTCTTCTAGGCTATTGGTTAAGCTTGCCTCTGAGGTTACTGTTCAATTTCCTCAATTTTTCATTTCCAAGTTTCTCTCAGTTTTGGTTTTCTTTGTTGATTCCATTTCAACTTTCATGTCTTGAATTGTTTTATTCATTTCTCCACTGTTTGTATTTTCATAGGTTTTCTGGAGATTTATTCCATTCCTCTTTAAGGGTCTCTATCATATTCTGAAAGTCAATTTTAAAATCTTTTTCTTGTACTTCATCTATTTTGAAAATACCCAGGATTTATTGTGGGTTTCTGCAATCTAGTACAACATATTGTACTAGCTGTTATTGTATTTTTATTCTAGAGTCTGGGTATCTGAGTATGGAAATATGATTGTAATTCTAATTTCCAATATCTGGTCTTGTCTTTTGTGGGTGTTGTTTTATCTTCAGTCCAATGAGTGCACCTTACTCTACTATTGTTTCAGTCACCAACTGTGACTCCACAAATATTTAATTAATGCAAATGATGTATAATATACTCAAACAGGTGGGTGTTTTTTTCTTTGGTTTCTCAGAGTATTTAGGAGATTGTTGTTGTTGTTGTTTTGTTGTCTGGTAATAAATTCTAGGATGCTGATAGGTGTTTCCACTGTGGTTTTCTGGCAAAATGTGCTCCTAGATATTGGGATATGAAAATTATGAGTGGGGATGAGCTATAAAGGGATCTTACAGCCACCACAGGAAGGAGGGAGGCCAGATGTTAGAGTGAGGTCTGTTTATATCACTGGGAATTGGAACAGAGTTAGAAGAGGCTATAGCAGGTAGTGTGCTACAGTGGTAGAGATGATCTTCAATAGTTGGATTTGAAAGAGCATTAGGAGCATGAAGATTTGCAGCTAGTTTGTAGTTTCCCTGGCCTTTATGCCTAAGGATTCCCAGGAAATACCAGGTGGAATTGAGGGCTGGGATGACATAATGAGTTGGGAGAAGAAAGATTAACAAGGACCATTTATGCAATGTGTGCAAGCTGATGGATAAGGGAGTCAGCAGTATGTGTTCTGGTGCTCATTTGTGGGATAAGTCTGAGGGACTGGATCTGGAAAAGCAGAGAAAGTGGTGAATATATATATATCTTGGCTGGAGTGAACTGCCGCTCCAAGCTTTCACAGTTTATTTAACAACATCAGTAAATATTTGGAGATGGACACAGTGACTCCAGATATCTGTGTGTTTGACACATTGATATTCTTTAGAACATGCTTTGTAATTTCCATTTATCAGCTTTTGACTAGTGTACTTGCTTTTAAATTCATAGAAATATATTTACTATAGGATAAAAGGAGAGGAATATCCAAAACCTGGAAACAACATATATGCCCCTCGACTGAAGAATCGATAAGGGAAAAGTGGTACATTTACACAAAGGAATACTACACAGCAGAGAAAAATAATGAAATCTTTAAATTTGCAGGCAAATGGATGGAGCCAGCAAACATCATATTGAGTAAGGTAACCCAGATCCAGAAAAACAATTAGCACATGTTCTCACTCATAAGTTGTGTTTAAATATAAAACAAAGAAAACAAGCCTACAAATCCCATCCCAGAGAACTTAGACAACAATGCAGACACAAAAGAGAGATATACATTTATCTAATCTACATGGAAAGTAGTAAAAGACAAGATATCCTGAGTAAATTTGGAGCATTGGAACCATGGGAGATGGTTGAAGGTGAAGGGACAGTCAGGGAAAACAGAGAAAAAAATTATAGCTCAATAAAATCAATTTTAAAAAAGGAGAGGAACATTCTCCCTCATTTCAAACAGGGAACCGTGATACATATTCTGACTATAATATCATATATTTATTGAACACTAGATTTTCACAGTATTCAGGATCTTCAACATCATATTTTAGAAAAAAACATCTTCTTCTTCCTCAACAGTATATCACTTTGTACATATTTTTGTCACATGAGGAGGAGATTCTAATCAGGCTCTGTGTTTAGGATAGTGGGATGGAACTGATATATTAAAACAAATACTTAGTACAATGCATGGTCAAATTAAGACTCATGAGAGCTTTAAAATTCAGTTCCTTATGTCTATGAAACACTGCATCCGGTGATTAGCAGATCTCAGGGCTCTCTTGATAAAGTGGCAAAGAATAGAGGGTCCAACCATGTTTATGTAAGAAAACAAAGGAAAGACTTAGAGCTGGGAAATACTGTGGCTAGTATAATCCCTGTCCCCACGTGAGTGAAGTCCTGAATGAATGTGTGTTGTTGACCTAGGGACAGTCATTTAAAAAGCCATGTAGCCTCAGGCTCAAAGAGAGAGCAAAGCCAGGTGGACAGAGAATGAGGGCTAACAGTGTGTGAAGAAAATATCCACTGTAGCTTTTTTTCTACAGATGTTTATGGGCTGAAGAGAGATTCCTTACAGAGACAGTTCCTATTGAGGTTAGCTAGGCTTGTATCTTTGATGCAGCTATAGATGATAAACTGCCTCTGTCTATATTTAATGACATGTCCCCATTTCCAGCTGTGTGTAAGAACTTCACCTCTCCATAACAAACATATTCAGCTTCCAAATTGCGGAGGCTTCTCCAGTCACATAGCCAGTTTATCAGATCCCAGAGATTTTTCTCTATCTATATATTTGTCTTTTCTCAACTCCCTCACTCTCATACTAAAACCAAGTCCTAGAAGTCATGTAAATGGCATTACAAAATTATTATATTAGGCTGTTTTCTTTGTGCAAGCCACAAGCCTCCATTTTCCAACTATTGTTAATGTACAAATTTTAATGAGGAATTCTGACATGAGAAACTATGAGGTGTAGTATGAAATTGTGGTTTCCTGAGCAGAAATATCTAGTAATTAACCAAGAAAATTATGCTTTTCCACAGAACAGCATAGTATCCACATTCTTTATTTCTTCAATCATATCAATGATGTATGTCTTTGCAACTGATTTCTCTCCAGTAAACCTAAAGGCTTGAGCAGAAGTAGTTACAGCTCTATAAATTTTCCACGTTTCTCCATTATTTTATTTTTAAAAAGGACTTTAATATTTGAAATAAAATCAACCTCTAAAACATCACCACAGAATTCTTTTTCAACATTTCAAGGCTTCTACTAGGATTTTCTCATTAGGACCTGAAATAGAAAATTTTTCTGCCCTGCTTTCCAGAAATACAGAGTTGAAATAGATTTACTATTGCTGTTAGACATTTGAATTTCCATTTCTGTAAAGTTAGATTTAAACAGTGTATTTATTGATTCAATTTTTGGACAACCATAGAAAGATGATGAATAAATAGAGAACAAGTATGATGTCAATGAAATGATCTTTCTTGTTAATATTTTGTTTCCCATTGTTTTATTATTATTATTATTATTATTATTATTAATATTACTATTACAAATTTTCACCTCCTCCCATCTTCCCATTTCCCTCCCCCTCCCCCCATTCCTCCTTCACCTCCCTCTCCAGTCCAAAGAGCAGTCAGGGTTCCCTGCCCTGTGGGAAGTCCAAGGTTCTCCTCACTCCATCCAGGTCTAGGAAGGTGAGCATCCAAACAGACTAGGTTCCCACAAAGCCAGTACATGGAGTAGAATCAAAACCCAGTGCCATTGTCCTTGGCTTCTCAGTCAGACCTCCCATGTAAGCCACGTTCAGAGAGTCCAGTTTGATCACATGCTCCATCAGACCCAGTCCAGCTGGCCTTGGCAAATTCCCATTAGATCGACCCCACCGTCACAGTGGGTGGGCACACCCCTCATGGTCCTGACTTCCTTGCTCATGTTCTCTCTCCTTGTCCTCCTCATTTGGACCTTGGAAGCTCAGTACAGTGCTCCAATGTGGATCTCTGTCTCTATCTCCATCCATTGCCAGATGAAGGTTCTATGGTGGTATACAAGATATTCATCAGAGTGGCTATAATATAGGGCCAGTTCAGGCACTCTCTCCTCAGCTGCTCAAGGAACAGGCTGGGGGCATCCCCTTAGACACCTGGGAACCCCTCTAGAGTCCAGTCTCTTGCCAACCCTCAAGTGGCTCCCTTAATTGAGATACATACTTCCTTGCTCCCATATCCACTCCTCCTCCATCCCAGTTGTCCCATTCCCCCAAGTTCTCTCCATCCTCCCCTTCTCCCTTCTCTCTCCCCATCTCCCCTTACCCCCATCCCACTCCCACAGCCAAGCTCTCCATTGTTGCCTGGAAATTTTGTCTACTTCCAATATCCAGTAGGATAACTACATTTTTTAGGGGGGGGGGGGGTTCACCTTCCTATTTAGCTTCTCTAGGCTCAATGTCCTTCATTTATGGCTAGAATCCACTATTGAGGGAGCACATGCTATATTCATCTTTTTGGGTCTAGGTTGCCTCATTCAGGATAGTGTTCTCCATTTCCATCCATTTGCATGTGAAATTCAAGATGTCATTGTTTTTTACCACTGAGTAGTACTCTAATGTGTATATATTCCATACTTTATCCATTCATCCACTGAGGGGCATCTAGGTTGTTCCCAGGTTCTGGCTATTACAAATACTGCTGCTATGAACATAGTTGAACAAATGCTTTTGTAATATGATAGGGCATCTCTTGGGTATATTCCCAGGAGTGGTATTGCTGGATCCTGGGGTAGATTGATCCCGAATTTTCTGAGAAACCACCACACTGCTTTCCAAAGTGGTTGCACAAGTTTGCATTCCCTCCAGCAATGGATGAGTGTTCCCCTTACTCCACAACATCTTCAGCAAAGGCTATCATTGGTGTTTTTGATTTTAGCCATTCTGACAGGTATAAGATGGTATCTCAAAGTTGTTTTGATTTGCATTTCCCTGATCAATAAGGAGGTTGCGCATGACCTTAAGTGTTTTTTGGACATTTGAACTTCTTCAGTTGAGAATTCTCTGTTCAGATCAGTGCCCCATTTTTTAATTGTGTTAATCAGCATTTTGAAGTCTAGTTTCTTGAATTCTTTATATATTTTGGAGATCAGACCTTTGTCTGTTGTGAGGTTGGTGAAGATCTTTTCCCAGTCATTAGGTTGCCATTTTGTCTTAATGACAGTGTCCTTTGCTTTACAGAAGCTTCCCAGTTTTAGGAGGTCCCATTTATTCAATGTTGCCCTTTTTGTCTGTGCTACAGGGGTTCTACATAGGAAGTGGTCTCCTGTGCCCATATGTTGTCGACTATTTCCCACTTTCTCTTCTCTCCGGTTCAGTCTGTTCAGTTGATATTGAGATCTTTAATCCATTTGGACTTCAGTTTTGTTTTATATTTTGAACCCTGGAAACTATTTATAAAATTCATAAATTACATTTGACATGTTCAATATCAATAATTTAGAAAAGAATACACGAATATCTCAGCCAAACATCAAAATATTATTCAGACTATAATAACTTCTACTTTTTTCAATAGTTGTAATTCTTGCTGGATTCGAGACAGTTTTATTAAGCACAAATAGTTGAAGAAACTTTTACAAAGCCATGTTTTCTACTAAATAGGAAGCTAACATATACTTACTTTTTAGATATAGTGAATAAATCATTTATGGAAAAGAAGACCATGAGTGTCCCTCCTCTCATGTTAGAATGTCTGTCTATATCCTTCTTCAGGACTTGCTTAGGCAACCATGTTGTAGGAACTTTATGTGTGCGGCTTCTCTGAAATGAAATACTACAGCAAACTTCCTGCCAGATCTTAGATCCCCTTTCCACTAAGATGTCTGAACTTTGAGTTTAGGAGTTTTGGTTGTAGATGTATCCATTGGGAAGGGCTCCAAAACTTTGCATTTGATATTTGTATTTTTCTGTAATTATCTTTGTTTTAAGGAGATGCTTCTTTGATGATGTGAGACCCACAGTGTCTGTTGGTAGAAGGAAAATATTTAGATTGCAGTTATAAATTATGCTGGCTAAATAAACTGGCAGTCCTCCTTTAAGAACCATGACTTCACTACCTGAGTAGTTGTCTAGATTTCCTGTGCTAGTCATGATTTTCTTCTTGTGGAATAGGTCCTTGCTACCTTATTATTTTTGCAATACTAGGTAGACAACTCTAAAATAAAATGCATACAAGTTACATTGTATGGACTGGGTAGGTGTATTTGTATATTTAAGTGTGTATGTATATGGGTGTGTGTGTGTGTGTGCATGTATTTAGCAAGTATAGAAATAAATGTTGTAAATGTGAGAAAGAGAAAGACGAAGAGCTTGGGAGTAAATGGGAAGTATGGGAAAGAGAAAAAGGAAGGCAGCAATGGTGTAATAATATTTTAGTTTCAAAGATAAAAATGGAACAGTGTGTAGATTATATAGTATATCTCAAAAATATCTGAAAGAATATTTTTAGAAACTGACTATTTATTAAGATGGAACAATTGGCTAGAATGTGTGTTGCAAAATCCCATAGATGGGAGGAGAAATCACTGAAATGAATAGAAAGAAGAACCTGCATCCTTCTTGCCATGATCAATATGTTCTGTGGTGTCATCCACTTCCCATAATGATTGAAGAAGATATACCCAACCTTGAGTTAAAATGTTGTTTATTCTCTTCTTCCAAATTCTACTCTTACTATCACAAAAATGAAGAGAAAAATAGATTTTGGAATCAAGAAAATTAACAATTTTAAAATAGGATTTGGATATATGTCAGTATAGTCAAGGAGTTTAAGACACATGAGATGAAAACAGTGGAAGATATCATAAAAGAGGTCAAGTGGAGCTGAGATGAATACAGAAAAAAACTTGACTGACCACCAAATGATGCCTGACCCAAAATAAGTGTTCTTAGGGGAATATAGATTTCTCTGCAATTCAGGATACACTTACTGGAAATGAGACTTTTGGTTGAGTCTAATGTGTACCCTCTTTGTATTCTAGGTTTACATTCTCAACTTCTAAATATCTTCTCTTCACTGTGAAGTAGCAAAATATTTTATGTATTTTTTTCAGAGTGAAATTCAAAACAGCTGTAAAAAATAGTGAAAATTTAGGTAAACCCTCCCTATTTTTTTTGAAACCCATTATTTTACATTAGCTTTCTCTGGTTTGCTTATCAAATCATCAGCTTAGTTTTCTGGTTTGTATATATCTGTAACCCATTTAAAGAAAGGATAGTTTAATTTTTAATTTTACTCAAAAATAGCAAATAGCAATAATGATAATTGTATTGACCTTGCTTTCAGACCCCAAAGGATTTTTTATAATCAAAGATACATGCTTCCTAATGGTTTTAAAATAGCTACAACACTTTTATTGAATGTTATATGAATTTCCATTACATGGGAAATAATTTTCCATACAGCAGCTTCTAAGGCCTTTTTTTGTAGCTGATAGTTCTAAGTTTTTTATAATTTTTTTTCACAGGAATTTCTTTTTTACCAAAGAAGCTAATATTGTCAATTTAAATAAATGTTCACAAATTAATGAAAGTAATTTGTGCATATCCAGACATCTGCAGTATAAAAATTCACATGTAGCTCGGGACACCCTGTTTTCCAAAATAAGATAAGTTGTATGCTAGGTCTTCCTCTACTCCCTTTGACTATGTCTTAGTTTCTCTCTTTGTGGCTGTAAGAAAGTATGATGACAAAATCACTTTTGGGGAGCAAGGGGTTTATTTGATTTATAATTTTAGGTCACAGTCCATCATTGTGGAGAAGCAAAGGCAGAAATCTGAAGTATCTAAATACATCCAAAGTCAAGAGTACACAGAGAATGAATGTCTGCCTGCCAGTGTTCCACTAGCTCTCCTTTTTCCATTTGGAATTTGTTTTCATACCCCAGTTAACCAAATTATAAACTTTTTCTAAGGTACACCCACATCCTTTATTGGGACTACCTTCCTAAGTATTTCTTGATTATGACAAGCTGGCAATTAACACCAATCATCACAGACTATTAACTAGACTGAACCAAATTAATTAATTCATTTTTACAACTAATTAAAATTTATTTACAATAAATATAAAGCAGCAGAGCAGTTTTATTAATTGTATATTCAAGTGTGGGTGTGTATTTGTACGTAAATCAATTTGATTGTGAATTGTATCTGAAATTCAGTCTTGGAAAATAGTACTGAAATCCATTGTATAAATTGTGCATGAATTCACCTTGGTATGCTGTTCCTTTGTTATTTTGCGATTGTTAATGTAAATAATGTGCTTAATTTTTATTGTAAATTATATATAAATCATTTGGTAGGTATGTTCATAGCCTCAAGGGTATTATTCCAACATGTAAAGTATGCGTCTTCAGAAACAATAGCTAATTATGTGCTAGATGAATAGCAAGTATTGTTATCAATAATATCATGTATCATTTTCTTTAGAAATCATATAATTAAAATAAAAATATCAGAACAAGTTTTATTGTAAATATTTATATTTATGGTATTAGCGAGTACACTTTGATTTTCCTATACTGAATTACCTCTGCAAGAAATATTCCTTTCTGGAGTCCTTGGAAATATTTTTTTTATCTTATTTCATAAGTTAAACAATATTTATAACTCACATCAAAACATGCACATTTAAACATAGAATTCTTGATTATCTTAATTCATATTCATAAAAGCTATTAATCTTTGTAACTCTAAATTATCGTGTGTGTGTGTGTGTGTGTGTGTGTGTGTGTGTGTGTTTGTTCACATGTGTATGTATATATGTACTCATCCCTACCTTAGTTCTTCTTGTATCTGAGGCTTTCCATATATTTTATCTTTAGGCTTAGCTGGAATACAAAGAAGCAGGCAAGAAGGACAATGAATTTTAAGTACATTGTTGAAAGTGTTTTCTTAAAGGTCCTCAAAACTCTACATTTATTCAGTGTGAAAAATCAAGGAAATGAGCATGTTATTTCTTGAAATATTTTCAGTCTTCTAACAAAATAAAACAATGAAGCACCAATTATTCCTTCTAAATTAGTCTCATTTGTGCATAGACAGGGAATATATATGTATGCATGCATGCAAATATATACAGATATACAGATATGTATTGTAATTTATGTTATTTTATGTGCATATGTATGGGTGTTTAAATGGAACATACCATTATTTACTGAAATTCTATTTATGAGGTTTAGTGGCCTTTATATAGATTCTGCTATAAATAATCTTTTATTATTTGGGAGTTTTGATAACAGTTCATTTAGGGTTCTCTTAACAGTGGCATGTCTAATAGTCATGGAAGTTATCTCACAAATTAGAAAGAAAATAAAGCATTTAAAAAGAAGATGGTATATGCATCATGTCTGTCTCTATATATACACTATATAAGGATACAGCGACAAAAGGACATATGAGAGAAAAATCCTGTTTAGTAGTTTAGCTGGTGCCAGCCTTTAAAAACACTTCGACATTTCAAAGTTACAACTTTCTTATACAACTCTTTAAATATAGGCAGGCATCTGGTGTCTCCATGAGTTGTTCATATGTTTTGGATGCTTTAAATTATTTGATTTGAGTAAGAAATGAGGCCAATAGACCAAGAAGTGCTCTTGTAAGATAAATCCAATAAAGATCCATTTGAAGTTCCCTTGGTGTTGTGGGTGAACAAAAAATGCTCCATGTTTCTATCCTGTCTATTTCATTCAAGTTAAAATTTTACTTGAAATCAGCACAATTGGGTGGAGTCTCGTGCTTTTTTGCAGCATTCCAGATTCAGACACTGGGTTCTACAGATTTTTTGAGCATAACTAACATTCTATTATAATTGGAACATAAGCTTCAGTACAACTTGTGGCAAGAATATGCCACTCAACCAAAATCTGAAATCTGCTTCTCAAATAAAATGTGAGTTATTTTACTAAACTGAATGAAATGTTTTGAAGTATTTTCCAGTTTTGTTTTTTGACATAGAATCTCACTTTTCAGTACAGTGTCCAGAATGGCATTACATGTACAATAGCCTGAAATGATTGCATTGGTATTTCAACCTTCTTTACTGGACCCCTCATTTTGATATCACAAATCACCTTAATGTACAATTTGTTTTTTTTTTTTTTTACCCTTGATGTCTTGACATGAAGATAATTTTAAAACATTATTGTTATATATTTATATAGTTAATTGTTTTTAATAAGGTATGTATTAAATAAATGAACATTTGGCAACATATGAATTAATTACTCCAATGACTTATTATGTCCATTGTTTATATGTACCAAGGAATGTTTCTAAGAAAGGGACGCACTGATCTACATGAATTTGAGACCAACCAATTTGCATAGTGAGTCCTAGGCTTGGCAGGGCTATGTAATGATACACTCTTTAAAAATATTAAGTTTAAAAATTGTCTAAACAAATACTTCAAACAAATATTAAAAATACATAATCTATATGAGCATAAAAACGTATTAAATCAAGTAAAGCTACCATCATGGTAACTGTAAAAACTTCTTTAATGAATATGCCAATTACTGGTTCAGGTAACAGATTATTTCTTTTATAACTATTTCCAGAATTCTATGTAATTGAGTGAGATGATGAACATGACACATGTGAACTCCTCTCATCATAGGAACACAACACATCTAGGTTATATTATTTTTGTTGATAGTGCCATATCCAATTTAAGGAAACAGCCTATAAACTGCCTTGCTGCTGCTAATCTGATATTCTGTACAGTGGAGAAGAGTGCATTGAAAAAAAAGAACAAACACATGGTTATTTGAGCCACGGGAAGAAAACAATCAGTAAAATTGAAATTTTTAAAAATATATACCCTTTGTTTTCATATGGTGATAAATATTATATTTGAGTAAAAATTAATGTATCATCAAGAAATATGTTTTTAATGATTCATACCCTGCTTGTGTTTTTAAAAGGTATTAGGAACCAAAGTTGTTTTATCTGCATGAGGTGTAATTCATCAGGAACAACTTAATATTTAAGCTTTAATATTCAGTGAGTGTATATGTGTATGTATTCACGAATATGTTCTTGAACACATATATTTATGACCATAAACTTTTCACATTTTGAGTTATCTTATAGAAATTACCCTAACATTATCATCCATAATTCCTATGGGTTTAATATAATTTAAATGGGCTTTTAAAGTATATTTTAATATATTTTACTCCCCATATACTAAGGAGTTGAGAAACTTATCAGGCAATCTGAAGTTCTGAGGTGCTAAAATTGCTGCAGTAAACTGCTACATACACTTTCTTGCCAACTATGTTATTGAATTCTATGGTGTCCTTTGTATGAGAGTGCCAAACATGATTTGCATATATTTCACTTTAATATTTAAATAAAATTAAATTTCACTTCAGAAAAATTAATTAGAATTAATTTCAATTACTTTTGATTAATAACCTCTCACCTCATTATCATAATATGGAAATACATGACAGATACTAACAAACTTATATAGTTTAAAAAGTGGCGGGATCATCACGAGGTGGCACTTAGAGCATAGTTGACATAAACGCCGCTCTCATAAGGAGTGCATATTTTAACACTTTGACCCTTGTGTCACTTTCTGGCTTCTCACCTTGTTCTTGATTCTCTGCATATTGCATATACCCCTGACTTCAAGAAGACACTTAACATGAGCAAGTAAATGGACCAAATCAAGCACAGTATCATGCCCTTGATACTGGAGAATTGTAATTAAATAAATATTTATTAAATTAAAGCAAGTAGACTCCATTTTTTACTATCTTAACAAAACTCTCTAACATACTAGATTTCAAATAGAAGATTCTAGCTCTGTATGGATTTTATAATCTTGGTCATCACATTACTAACACAAGGTAGCTCTTTGCTATTACCAGGATTTGCTAAATCGATAAACTTCTATTTTAGGTTTTGGTTTTAACTTTTTAAGAGCAAGAGAAAGAAGGGAAATATTGGGCAAGGAGAAAGAATATGATAAAATACATTATAGGAAAAATTTCAAAGAATACATAAAAATATTTAAAAAGAATGAGAGTTTAAGAACATTATTTTTCAAAAACTCTTCAAGAAATCATTTATTTCCCTATAACTTCCTTTAACCTTTGCCTTTTTAATTCCTTTTCTTAGTAAGAAGGCTTACCTTTCTTTCATTATCTCTTCCTGAAAACTAACTCTAAATGGCTCAAGTGCCAAATCTCTGCATTCCACTCCAGGAAAGACATCTCCCAGAGACTTTCTTTCAACCTTTTTCTCCTTTTCAGACATCTCTTATCCCGCATAGTGGAAGCAAGAGGAAAAGTGAGAATTTATGTTATCATTGCAATCATTTGTCACCTCTGATGATATCTGAAATAGCATTTAGTGGCCACAGATGTCCTTCTGAAGAGATGAAAATGATACCAAGTAGCCCAAGGGCAGACTGCAGCACCATAGAGATTAAGGCACTTGGTTTCAAACACATTTAAGTGTGTCATACCTTGGGGAAATGATTTAATCGACATTGATTGAATTTAATAATAATTAAAATATCTTCTACAAATTAATCCTGAAGGCAGAGTTGGTGACTGACTCAAAGTTACTGCAAATAATGAAATATATGATCTTCAAATTTTTACTACAAGTATTTTTCCTCTTGACTTCGATTGTATCGCTTCTTTACTATTATACCTCCTTAAGGATTCTCCTTCTAATTGTCCTCTTATTCCTGGACCTAAAAGGAAATCTCAGTTAAAAATGCAAAATTCGAGACTTGATTCTAGGATTCACATATGGGATACAACATGTGGCATTTATCATTTGGGCCTGTGCTACTTTCTCTGCTTCCATCTGTTTGCCTGTAGATTTCAAAATCTCATCTTTCTTTACATTCAAATAGAATTACATTGTAACAGTTCATCACAATTTCATTAACTATTTATCTGTCTATGGAAATTCAGGTTGTTTTCATTTCCTAGATATTGTAACTAAACCTTCATTTCCTAGATATTGTGACTAAACCATCAGTGGACAGGGATTAGCTATTTTCTTGTTTGCAGCTCTGAAGTCCTCACAGCAACTGTGAAGAAACTAGGATCAAGTCAAAGGAGTTTTGAAGGTTCTATAACCTTCACAGTAAACATCATACACATTAGAAAACTCAACATCTTTATCACTACACTGGATATATATTCCCTATAAATTTTTGGACTGAGTCTCTGAATCCACACAACTTGTTTCATTAATTCATGAAAGCATCTTTCAAATTTATAAAATGAGTTTTTTTTGGTGAAAAAGAAATTTCTATAAAAAAATACTATACAAATCTTGGAACTAGTAACTACTGAGATAAACCTAAGATAATTTTTAGAAAATGTCCTATATATGAAAATTTATAACAAATAATCAATGAAATTGTAGTAACTGTATCAAAATTAGAAATCAGTAGCTATTCGTCTCTGATCCTATGTTTTAAAAAAGTATTCTACATATGCACAATCATCATTCTTATTCTACTCTTTATTTTATTTGCTGCTTGATGAAATGAAATAACAGGGTATTATGATAAATCTTATTCTAAGTATTCCTTACTTCTCCACATTGATTTCTAAAGCATGTAGAGCAGTTTACATTAAATTCAATAACAAACATGGACTATTTTCCCCCCACACCCTTGGCAGCATTTATTGGCCCTTGATTTTTTTTTCAGACTAGCCATGCTGACTTGGGTGAGATAAAATTTCAAGGTAGTTTTAATTTGCATTTTGTGATGATAAATAACATTGAAAACTTTAAAGTATTTATTTGATATTCTTGCTCCTTTTTGTTTAGAATTGTCTTTTTACATCTGGGTTTTTACAGGGTTGTTTAAAGCTACAAAATTACCCCCCCCCAAAAAAAGTATATACTAAAGGAAAGAAGATCTTATGAAATTCGGAGAGTGGATATCTACATGTATTAGGAGCAAACTAGAACTGTAGCTCTCATCCTGACAATAAAGACACAACAAACAAATAACAACAAAAAACTTTCAAATGAACTAAAAGATCCTAATATAAAATCTGAAGCTATTAAACTGCTAGAAAAGAAAGTAAGCAATAGACATTAGCATAAGGACTTTGTAAATGGGACTCAAATTACCTAGGGAAAAAGGTCAGAAACTGACAGTTTTGATATCATGAAACAGCAAAGGGAAGTGACTGATCCAGTGAAGAGGCAGCCTGACAAAAGGAAGAAATTCTTTGCTGGCCATCAGTAAACAGAAGATTGGCATCTAGAACACACAGTGAACTCAAATATGAAACATCAAGAAATAATCATATTTTAAATTAAATTATCAGTAAATTAAAACAAATGAATTAATTAAAACAAGATCTAAGATACCGATGTTCTGAACAAAATCAGAATGAAAGCAACTTTTGGATGTATAAAACTAAAACTATTTGTTGATCTCCACTGAGAAGTAATCCCACTACTCTTTGGTGCCCCTTGTACCTATATATTAATGAATACAGTATATGGAGCCATTACAAAATATATGGATTTCACTTGGTCAAATAAACAGATAATTTCTGTAATATTTGCTTCCTAGGTATTACTACAATTCAGAAATGAGCCCATATAAATATCTGAATCTGTTTTATGACCAAAGCTGTACTCCAGAACAACATTGTGTTATTTTTCTATCTAGAACCACCTTCCTTGTCCTTCTTTTCTTGTACCAGAAAAGTTCTCAATGAAATGCCACAAATAGGTTATATATGTCATATATATTCCAAAGAACACAGAAGTTTTAAGCTTGTTATGGTAAATCTGAGTCTGTGATTTGTGGCAATATGTATATTGTACCTAAATTCTTCTTCTTTTTTTTTTTTTTTTTTTTTTTTTGGTTTTTCGAGACAGGGTTTCTCTGTAGCTTTGGAGCCTGTCCTGGAACTAGCTCTTGTAGACCAGGCTGGTCTCGAAGTCACAGAGATCCGCCTGCCTCTGCCTCCCGAGTGCTGGGATTAAAGGCGTGCGCCACCACCGCCCGGCTCCTAAATTCTTTAAAATTTATTCGATATATGTGATGTAGATCTTACTTGTGTCACAATTTTAACATTTTCTCTTTATGTAAATATAATAAATATATATTTTACAATATATAGACAAGAAAAATATAAATGAAGCTCTATATATTGTATCAAAGGACTAAATAAGAACAAGATTTTCTGTCTTTATAGAAATATATAAGGCCATTAGAAAAAACAATTATTCTCCCAGTCAACAATGTACCTAAGGCAAAGTTTACGCTTAAGATTTCATCCTGTTAGCCGGGCGGTGGTGGCGCACGCCTTTAATCCCAGCACTCGGGAGGCAGAGGCAGGCGGATCTCTGTGAGTTCGAGACCAGCCTGGTCTACAAGAGCTAGTTCCAGGATAGGCTTCAAAGCTACAGAGAAACCCTGTCTCGAAAAACCAAAAAAAAGAAAAAAAAAAAAAAAAAAGATTTCATCCTGTGTCAAGAATTGCACTTTACAGATCATTAGTGTATTTTGAATTAGCCAACTGTGTCAAAACGTGAGGCTAAGCACTGACCACTCACAGTGAGGCACAGAAAACATTTGTGTTTGACTGAAATACACAGGCTCCCCACCATCCTGTGAATGTGAAACATTTGCTTGCCCAATTTCTATAGAATATGTTGTTTGTTTTCAAGAGGTGCAAGGTCTGTTTGTAACCTGAATGAAATAATTCCAAATAAAATTAATATTGAAGTCATATTAGCTAATCTAGTTGCTTTGATTAGAGCATAGAAATAATGTTTTATCTTGAGTAACGTCCTATAGACTCTATAGTCCTCTTTGGCTATCCAACTCACAGTACTATACACATTACTAAGTTCACAATAACAAAAGGTTGTAATAGTCTATTACCTCTACATGGAAAATTAAAAACAAGTGTCTGTACAAACCTCTTTGATACCTGGTTTTAAACACAATATCAGGACACATGGAGAAAACAAAGTAAAATCCTTTCCTAACGTCAATTTCTTTGACATTCTGGTTCTAATTCCTCTAACAAAGAGACTTTTAAAAAAAAATCAGGATCTGAATAACCTTGCTTTGTCTGATACTTGAATGTTTATTAAAGTTTCCAAAATAGCAGTATTATTTTAATTAAAAACTGCAATAGTGTGAATGACACTACTGTTCTCTCTCCCGAAAGCATAAATACGGTAATGACTCAAATTGGGCAGCTGAGGAGAGGGAGCCTGAAAAGGCCAGTTCCTATAGCCATACTGATGAATTTCTTGCATATCACCATAGAACCTCCACCTGACGATAGATCAAATTTGGGGATTTTAAAGCCACATTCAATATATGCATTTTATATCATATATAAAAATTATACAAATATTACTATTAGTTTAAAAATACTCAGTACTATTTATTAAATTATATTCTATTTTAAGATAAATGGAGACAAAAATCTCTTTTTTCCCTTCTCCCCTCCCTCCAAATCTTCCTATACTCATTGATTTCAGGTTATATAATCTTATTATTGTTTCTTACACATAAATACATATATACATCTTATATACACACATACATACACACACACACACACACACACACACACACACACACACACACATATATATATATATATATATATATACAACTTGCACAGTTTTCATAATAAAATTTTCTGTTTGTATTTTTAGGGCTAACCATTTGGTATCAAATTGGTATGTACTTTCCTGGGGAAGATTATTTTTAAAAAATTAAGGAAAATTAAATTATATTTTGATTAATTATATTTGGGAAGTCAAATGTCAGTTGAAAATTATTTTATTCATATTCTTATTATTGTATTGATATTATCCCTCTTTAGTTTATAAATTAAAAATAAAAAAATTGCCAATCATAGTTATGTTTCTTGTTTTAGAGATAAAATACCCAGATAGAAGAAACTTAAGGAAAACAGAGTTAGTCCTGGCTCAGAGTTTGAGGTTACAGTTCATCACTGTGGGGCAAGAGTGTAGAACAGCTGGTTATACGCTGTCAAGTTAAGGAAAATTAAAAGCTGTACACTCCTGCTCTGGTCCATTACTCATCTGTATGCATTCCAGGATCCAAGCCCGGAATACACTCCTTTTTTAAGGTAGTTCTTCCCACCTCAACCTAATCAAGACTGTACCTCCCAGACAAGGCCACTGAAAGCTTGTTTACCTGGTGAATTCAGATCATATGACATCAACCATCAATAGTAACTTGCACATTATCTTAAAAGTACAGAAAAAATGTACAGTCTATGTTATTAAAATATAGACTGTATGTTAAATGGGAAAATTCAGTAGATAGCTAACAACCTCCCTTCATGAAGATATCAGGACAACCCAGTGAAAGAAATTCAGGGAGTAAAGCAGACAGACTTTCCTTGATCACAGTTTCTGATGGTGCAAATAATTTCTCTAAGTTTATATTTACAGAGATGAAGAATTCTAAGTCCGTGTTACCATCATTGTTAGAAAACTTGCTTTTCTTCTCTGGGGAGAATGAAAAGATTTGTTTAGTGTCCCTAGACAGAAGATCCAACCCATATCTGTATTGATTATATTTTCTAGGTTCCACCATTTTTGATATTTCCAGGAAGACTGGATGAGAAAGACTCCTGAGACCCAAGGATGTGGGAAGCAGTAGTCTTTTAGTATGTATGCCACAGTGACTAACCTATTCAGTTGTCTCTCATTCTGCAACTAGTGTAGGCCTGCCCTACTTTCTCCTGCATCCTCTTTTATCTCTAAGAAAAGGGCTAGGAGTGAATGTTTAATTTTCACCTAGGGTCCTGCATACTCCAGAGTATAGTCTCACCAACATCAGAAGAGAAGAAAAAAGAAATACTGTTGAGATTTTCAGTTGTTCTCTTTGGGCTTGCAGGATATGCCAAATAACACCTGTCCTGTTCTTTATCTCCCCTTTCTTTAAAATTCAACTCCCCTCCTGATTTTCTTGCCCCAAATTGTTTCAAAAACCAGTTACAGAGACAAGAACATAAGTAACAGTTTAAAGCGTTCTTAAATTTCTTAGCTTTTTAACTGGAAATTTCATTCTGTATTTTACTCCATCAACTACATATGCCTATCAATACTGCATGACATTGCCAACTCTGTCCTCTCTAAAATTAAACCAGTGTATAAATATACTGCAATAACCAGATGATAAAGGCATGCCAAAGCTAAAATTTCTGTGATACGGAGGACCCCATCTTTCTTCAAATTCCAGATAACATTTTTTTATGTTGTGGGGTAGTCTCCAAATTAACTACTTTTACAAGTCAAATTCCCAACAAAACAAAAAAAGAAGATTAAAATGAAAACAAACAAACAAACAAACAAAATATCTTGGCTTTAGTGGTTAAAGAACACTGGATACTCTTCCAGAGATCTTGGGTTCAGTTCCCAGCACCCACATGACACCTCACAATCATCTATAACTTCAAGCCAAGAGGTATGGATCTTGGTTTATTGATACAAATTTAAGGTCAATTTTGTTATAATGTATATATGTATATATATAAATAAATTTTGTTATAATGTATATATATATATATCTGAACTTAGTATAAAAATGAAATATAGGTAAATAGTCATCTAAAATAGTCAAGCTAATAGTAATGTAAGTTAGATTTTCTAGATTTACAAAGATGTATTTCAGATGGATAATCTTTCTTCAAATCCTTCAAAGACTGCAGAATATGGCATATAACTTTTTTTAAGAACTTAGGACTTTCACGTCAATGAGACATGTCAACTGTAGGCAGCAACAATTACTTCAAGATGATGATGGGCATCAAAGACACTTCTCATGGAGTTTGTTAGCAACTTGGGCAAGAAACTTCTCTTGCCTGGACTGCTTGATGGTATGCTGTGTGAACTGGATATGCAGGACCCACAGAGAAATGACTGCTGAACTTGCCTAAAGGTGAAACAATTGTTTGATGTTCCTGCTTCATGAAAGAGTCTTCTAGAGATTCTGCAGGACACAGAAGAAAGTGACTGCCCAACTGCCAATATAGACAGAACTGTCTTTGAAATTTTCTGCTTTATGCAAAAATCTGCTGGATACTATGGGCTTGTAGGCTGAAGATAGATGCCGCAATGGTACAGAAGACCTTAGGGTGACTGTACAGACAGTGAGTTGTCTCTGTCAACTCTAGAGTTTTGGAATTTGCTTACAAGGTAGTTCCAGTTTACTTAGAAAATAGTATATTCTTCCGGGGTCTTTGATGGAGTGGATGAATTGATAGTTATGGTTTTCCTTAGTTATGATAAAGATAAAATAGATATAACTATTGTAACCTTAATTCTTACTTGATATCTATTTTCTTTTATGTAGTTTTACTATGTTGAAGATAAATTTTTCCTTTTCTTTTAAACAGAAAGAGGGAATGATGTGTTATTCCCTTCTACATGCCATGAATATCATTCATTAATAAAGAAACTGCTTTGGGTCGATAGCAGAGCTATAGGGAAACATAGCTAAGTGAGGAAAACTAATGATGGGAGAAAGGAAGTGAAATCAGGAAGAAGTCATGGAGTCGCTGCCTGTGACAGATGTACTAAAACTTTTCTTGTAGTCCTTGACCTCATGGTGATGCACAGATTAATGCAGATGGGTTAAATTAAGAGGTAAGCATTAGCCAATAAGAAGCTAGAGCTAATGGGCCAAGCAGTGATTTACAGTTTCTGTTTGATTAATTCATGGTTAAGCAGCTGGGTACTAGCTATCAGCCTCCTTACTACACATGCTGAAACTGTTATTCACACATGTTGCCTATTTTCCCCATAATCTCATCAGAGAATTTCTTTTCCATTAGCCATTACCATACAGTAACAAAAACATTTGATAGAGTCATAAGTGGTTTTATATCTTCCTGTCAGCAAGGAGTAAAAATGATACTTAAGAGTCAACTTTCTACCATTAGAGTGCAACTCATCCCAATATGCCACAAATTTCGTGAATAGAAAGGCTTATGAGAAAAGCAAAAGCACACTGGGATGTTTAGAGTTTAATAAAGCCTATGACTCATATGTCCATTGTATTCCTAAACTATATCATACCTTTTGACAACTCTCTGTAATTATTTTTATTTATTATTTATCTGTATTGATTGAATAAACATATATTTAATTGACATTTCATACTGTAAGTGTTTATATACTTTATTGCACACTGTTAGACTAGAAATCAATGATGTATTGAGGCTGTTAAAGTAGGCAGTGTTACAAGCTCTTAAAATGGACTGCTACAATAGTTGTAGATAAATTATGCAAGCTTGGGACTGTACATCTGTTGATTTGCCAGATTGCTAATTAAAATGCTTTAAAGCTATTATCCTCTTTAAAACCACATTGTGTAGTTTTAAAAATGTCATTTATCTAGTTTAAACTATGGTTACTTTGATTTGTCATATGAAAATCACTAAAGGCAAAGATTTTGAATATAAATGTGGCCACAAAATGGTGTAAGTTACATGCATTGTTTAATATCTTGGTTTAAATACAATACAATCTATTTTCTTTCATATTAAGATCTGTTTTATTATTATTCATTATGCTCATTTGTCTGTATCTGTCTACAGTATAGGCCTGTGGATATAAGATTTCCCAGAACAGAAGTCACTGTGGTTGCGAAGCATCTCACATGGAAGTTGGGAACAGAACTCATGCCCTTCAGTAAAACATTATGTAGGTTGAAGGCTTTGTGCCTAAGTTGGTGTTTCAGTCCCACTGCTTTTCTGGTTATAGAATATGGCTGGTTCAGGCTCCATATCTCTTGTTACTAGGAATCTTTATTAGGTTTACTATCAAAGATTCCAGAGAGTTTCAATGGCATTAGTTTTCTACTTCTCCCTACTCCCCAACTGATTTCCAATCATCTCACCCAGTCCTCTTTCACTCCATCCCTTCACCTACCTGATCCCTCCTGTTCTCATTCCTACCACTCCCGGTCTACTCATAAAATCTATTTTATTTCCACTTCTCAGAGATATCTATGTTTCCCCACCTCAGCCTTTTATTTTAGTTAGTCACTTTGGGTCTGTAGATTGTATCATAATCATCCTTTTACTGTTCTGCCTCAAAGATATGCTAGGGTAATGGTGGTACAGAAATTGTGGGAGTGGTCAGTCAATATCTGGTCCAATTTTAAGCACACTATGAGAGGAAGCCCATATCTGAAACTGCCTGGTTGGCTGAGAATTAGTTCTAGCAAGCCCAGATACCAAGATTAGAATCAAACATAAGTGGGAAAAATTTTCATTGAAATGATTACTAGTGATCTTCTGCCACACTTATAGACAGGGTGTATAGCCCAAAGAGAGGTAACATCTACCAACTGATGGAAGCAGATGCAGAGACCCAGAGCTAAAGACTAGGCAGAGCCAGAGAAACACAAGAGATGAAAGGGAGGAAAGATTCTAGGAATGAGATAGGTCAAGAACATCATGAGATCCCAACCCACAGAATCAACTAAGCAGGGCTTATAGCTGCTCACAGAGACTTAAGCAACAAATATGGTTATTGTAAGGGTCTGAGCTAGGTACTCTTCATATACCTATGGTTATGTAGGTTGGTGTTCTTGTGGGACTTCTAACACTTGGAATGTGTGTGTGTCGGTGTCTCTGAGACTTTTGCCTGTTTTTTTTTTTTTTTTTTTTTTTTTTTTTTTTTTTTTTTTTTTTTTTTTTTTTTTTGAGACATTTCCTCCTACTGGGCTGCCTTGGCCATCCTAACAATGAGGTTTGTGCCTTGTCTTATTGTATCTTGATATCCCTTGTTCTTTTGATATTCCTGGGAAACATGCTTTTTTTCTGAAGGTAAACAGGAGCAGTGGATTTAGAGGAGAGCAGAGACAGCAGAGGAACTGAAAGGAATCGAAAAAGGGGAAACTGCTTTCAGTATGTAATGTATGAGAGAAGGATAAAAGAAAAATAAATTTTAAAAAAGCAGTATGCACCCTTAACTGTGGAAACATTTCTTTTACCCTAGCACACAGGATATACTATGAAAGACTTGATAAACAGCAAGAAGCAGTATAAATCTTCACCCATATTCTCAAATATTATCTGTAAATGTTTATTTACATTTAAGGGGGGTATGAGATAGTTATAAATAATTTGTATTGGTATGGATCTTCGTTTGTGGATGAAAATTTAAAGTCAGTCTTCTTATATGTATATTTCATATCTTGATTAAGCTATTGTATTTGTGTAGTTCTTGTTTAAAATGATATGACTCAGTGGTTAAAATCACTTGTTGATCTTGCAGAGAACCAAGATTCAACTACTAACACCCATATGATAGCTCACAACCATCTTTAACTCCACTTCCAGGGGATCAAAATGTAACTATATGATATACATATTTACATGCATGCAAAACACTGATACACATTAAATAAATGCATTTTTTAAGATAATTTATCCATTTCCCCAGAATCATCATTTTTCCTATGTGTATGGTAAGAATTCTAATAATCTATCCTCATAGCAAGTTTCACATATGTAGTACAGTATGTATTATTAGTTTGTATAAATTCTTTTAAAATTTCATATGATGTATTCTGATCATATTTACCAGTTCTTCATATGTTCATCCCCATTTTCTATCCCTTTTGGTGCGCTCTCTCTCTCTCTCTCTCTCTCTCTCTCTCTCTCTCTCTCTCTCTCTCTCTCTCTCTCTCTCTCACACACACACACACACACACACACACACGAAAACACAAAAGCCCTAGATTCCAGTCTGAGCTGCCAATATACTAATGGGCATAGGGCATCCACTAGAACCTGTTATCGAACATATTAGAAATTCTACCCCTAGAGAAAACATAGTTTCTAACCCCCAAATACCAATAACTGTCTATAGCTTCTCAGTTAGATATGTAGGCTCATGAAACCCTTCTCACTCTGTGTTAGAATGCTGAATGCCTTGACCTGATGTAGATCTTGTGGGGCCAACCACAGCTGCCATGAGTTCATGTGAGCAGTGACCCTGTTTTGTACATTGTTTTATTCTGTTCCTCCATAACCTGTGGTTCTTACAATATTTATGCCCCCTCTTCTGTATAGTCTCTTAGACTTGTGGAGCGAGTGTGATATAGATGCCTATTTGTGGCTGAGCACTCCACTATCACTCCCTGCATTGGACCAATTCTGAGTTTGTGTGTTAACCGCCATCCATGTACAAAGAACCCCCTGATGAGGTCCGAGGGATATAATAATATATAGGCAAAGAAATTCTAATTCAAAAAGGAGTTTGATGCTATGTCATAAGAGTGGACAAATGAAACAGTGGAGTAAATATGTGCAAGATTTGGTTAATGGTAAACTAAATATAAAAGAGGTACAGAGATGAAATTCAGGTCCTCCTTTGGGTTTGTGGGGGATGTAGCATTAAAAGAAATATATAGAGGAAAGAAGAAAGTAGTGGAGCAAAAGGAAAATAGAACACAAAATTACATAGAATATTAAAAGTCACTATTGAGCTTATCTAATTATTCATTGTAGGTGGAGAGACTGCTTGTTTGTTCCTGGCTGCCCAGACCCAAAATATTCACACAGAAACTGTATTAATTAAAACACTGCTTGGCCCATTTATTGGCTTAAGCATATTTCTAGCTAGTGTTTATAACTTAAATTAAGCCATCTCTATTAATCTGTGCATTAACATGAAGTTGTAGCCTATCAGCAAGATTCCTTTGAACTCCAGTGAGCATTGCTCTCACCTGTCAGCTACATGGCATTTCCCTGATTCTGCCTTCTTTCCTCCTCTATCTGCTTAGAATTCCCACCTTGCTCTATTCTGTTCTGTCATAGGCCCAAGTGTCATCTTTATTCATTAACCAGTAAAAACAACACCTATACAGAAGAAGTTCCCACAACAGTTCCTCTTTTCTGTCCAAGTTAAAAGGAAGGTTTTACTTTGTCTTAGTGAAATTACATATAAAAAACAGTTATCAAGCAGGAATTATAGTTACAATATTTAGTCTACTTACATTTGACAAATTAGGACAAATACTCTGTCATATATGCTATCTTTGTGAGTATATAGTTTTATATCTATTCTATCTTTTATAATTCTATCTTTTTTCAACACCATCAAAGACTCCAGAAAAATATTATATTACCTATGTTAGCTAGAAGTGCATTTTAAGCAACTTACAAAACTCTTGAATTGACAGAGACATCTCAATGTAGATTTCAAAAATTTAAATATGTACATTTTGGACCTATTGTTGTTATATTACATAATTATAGTATTTAAGATTTCTAATGAAAGGAAACAAACTCATATATACTAAGTATTAAATGAAATTTAATTGGTGTGGAAAAGAGTTCTATCCATGCTACAAGAAGGCCTGACTAAATCACAAGCAATAAAAGGAACTTAACTGCTCCTGCAAAATTTAACAAATAAAATTTTATCAGGTGTATCTTAATTTATTATAGACTGGCTATGCAGATACATATATCATAGTACATATATATATATTTATAATTATTTATAGATTCAATGTACAAATGGAGTCAAAGAATCAAATATTAAGGTATATTTAAAGTTGTTATTTCTACCTTAAAATGTATTTAAATCATGAATAGAGCCTATTAAATAAGTCAATTATATAGCTTCATAATCCATTACAACAACAGATTTCCCCATTTTCTTAATTATGCAATGTCTTTTTCCACATAAAAGAGAACATGACTTTTCTGTATTTTATTTTTGTATTTAAATGTCTTCTGGCCAGATTATAAACATGAATAATTAAATGAAAATTGTATAGTGGTTTCCTACACAATGACCTAATGCTTACTTATCTGAAATGAAGATAAAAATTAAATGAGCAAAATTATTAATTTTTCTGTAATGAAAATAAATACTACTAATAAGAAGTTTTTTATGTTTATGAAAATATATTTTTAAAAAATCATAATAAAAGCTATGGAATAAACAGATTAATATAATTTATATGAATGTTTCATAAATATGCATATTAATACTTTTTAACACACATATATTCATATAGAAATAAACATGCATTTATACATGTACATATGCACATATATACATATGTGAAAGTATACTCTTAGTGCTGATTATTATGAGAGACATATGATATTTGTCTTACTCTTTATTACTTTTTTTCATCTTATATGATGATCTCTGATTCTATTATTCTATTATTCTATTCCAGTAAGTAGTATGGACTTCTTTGCTTTTACAGCTGGATAGTTATCCATTGTGTATATGTATCACAACTTTTTAATCTGTTTATCTGCTGAAAGACATTTAGACTGCTTCAATTTAGTGGTTACTGTGAACAGTAACAATGATGGGGATACAGGGACGTCTCTGTGCTTTGCTCATGGAGAATACTTAAAATACACAACCAAAAATTCCTTATCTGAATTGTGCTAATTTTCATAAATTCTGTTAATAATAATAAAGGTTACTTTCCACCCATCCCCATCAGAATTTGTTGACATTTTTTTGTAAAAGCCGTTCTGATGAGATGGAATCTTAAGGCATCTTCTACTTGAATCTCCTTGCTAACTAAATATGCTAAATATTTTTCATTGGTTTTTAATTTTTCAAACCTTTAAGATTTATCTGGATGTTCTTATTAATTTTCATTTTCCATTAGATGATGAGTCTCTCTTTCTATGTCTGTCTGATTCTCTTTGTTTTTCTCTGTCTCTATCTCTCTCTTTTCTATATCTGTTTTTATTATAGTTTTACTATTTTTAAGTGGTAGGAGAATGTCATTCCTCCCTCTCCCTCAGATGAAATACCACCATGTTTTTCTTCAGAAAGGAGCATGACTGGAAGAGACACCAATTGAGCATGAAAAAAAAAAAAAAAAAACAAGATAAAATAACACAAAGAAATAAAATTTTCTCTTATCTAGGATGGACAAAATTAAGAAGAGAAAGGAGTCTCAAAATCATGCACAAGAGTCAGAGACAATCCCTTTCCCTCTGTTAGGAGTCCCACAAACACACCAAGCTAACAGTCATAACGTATACACAGAGGACCTGGTGAAGATTCCCTGCATGCCTGTGCTTGCCTCTTCAGTTTCTGCGAGCCCATATAAAACATGCTTATTAAGTTAGTGAGTCGTGTTCTTCTGGTGTTATTTATGCCCTCTGATACCTATCATCTTCCCTCTTCCTTGTCCTCAAGTTCCTTGAGCTTAGTCTAAGTGCCCACTAACATTTGCTGTTGGACAAAGCCTTTCTTATGATGACTGGATAAGGTAACAATGTGTGCCACCATCGCCCAGCATAATAAACTGTATCTTAAACAATAATGTTTTGTCTTAATAAGTTTTAAACTCATTTTCTCAAATCAATTTGCATGAATATTTGTTCACTTCTGGTTTCTTTTTTTTTCTTTTTTTTATTTTAAAATTAAAAATTTCCATCTCTTCCCCTCCTCCCACTTCTCTCCCCTCCCCTCCACCCACACCCCCACTCCCTCCCTCTCCAGGCCAAAGAGCAGTCAGGGTTCCCTACACTATGGGAAGTCCAAGGTACTCCCAATTCCCCCCAGGTCCAGGAAAGTGAGCATTCAAACTGACAAGGCTCCCACAGAGCCCGTCCATGCAGTAGAATCAAAGCCCAGGGCCATTGTCCTTGGCTTCTCAGTCAGCCACCACCATCAGCCACATTCAAAGAGTCTGGTTTGATCACATGCTCCATCAGTCCCATTGCAGCTGGCCTTGGTGATCTCCCATTAGATCTGTCCCAGCGTCTCAGTGGGTTAACGCACCCCTGGAGGTCCTGACTTCCTTGCTCATGCTCTCCCTCCTTCTGCTCCTCATTAGGACCTTGGGAGTTCAGTCCGGTGCTCCAATGTAGGTTCTATGGTAATATTCAAGATAATCATCAGTGTGGCTATAGGACAAGGCCAGTTCAGGCATCCTTTCCTCTGCTGCCCAAGGAACAAGCTGGGGACATCTCCTTGGATACTTGGGAACCCCTCTAAAGTCAAGTCTCTTGCCAACCCTAAAATGGCTCCCGTAATTAAGATATATATTTCCCTGCTCCCATATCCCCCCCTCCTCCATCCCAACCATCCCGTTCCATCAAGCTCTTCCCATCCTTTCTCTCTCTCTTCTCTCCCCCCATCTCCCCTTATCCCCACCTCACCCCTACCCCCGTGCTTTTTTCCACATGCCTATTTACTATAGAAAACACATATTTCTACAGTTTTTAATTTTTTGTGATATCATATTTACCTCCCCTTTCCTCTTTCCAAGGTCTTCGTTTTGGTGAAAATTTTGTGTGTTCTTCCATGGGGAAGACTATTTCAGACATTCTTTCACTCCTTAGTTCCCAAGAATTCTTTCTGTAGAACAGAGTCCTCTTGAGCTCCACCTACACCACTATCAAATCAGTGTTAGCATGAAGATATTTTAAAATTATATTTCCACACTAATGAAGTTTCTTTTGTATTTCTTCCTTATCTCTTCTAGTTAAATATTTTAGTAAAAGGTTGAATAACACTGGGTAAAGGAAATTATGGTTGAGTTAGTAGGGACTGTCTGAAATCTTCAGTGTTAAGTATAACACCTCTATAATATGAACACTTTCTCATTATGAAGATAATTTAATATTTCAAATTTGATAAGGATGTTTAGTCATTAACAGGAGGTTGCTATTGTTGTTGTTTTAAAATGAATTTTGTCTTCAACCAAGATGATATGTTTATTATTTCCTCATTTTTTCATGCCTATCATTTAATATTGTTTCCTTATATTTAGTCAACATTACATTATACCACACACCCAAATTTGTGTGTTATATGTATGATCACTTTAACAAACTATAGATATCTTGTTAAAATATTCTCTAACTACACTGATGCTATATAACTTTCTTGTGATATCATTTTCTGTTGTTTTATTTTTTTCAGAATAAAAAATACTTAAGAATTAGAAAAATTCCTTTTTTGTAAGATCTTAAAGTGTATGTATTAAAGTTAATTACTCTTTAACTATTATTTGGTTGTTAAAATCATCTTGGTCTGGAACTTTCTTTGTTGGGAATGATGTTTTTAAGCACTTACTTTCCTATTGTCTATCTTTATATATTATGATGTTTGTTTTCTTTTATGACTCTTGCCTGAAGTATTCACCTCTTTTTGATGAAAGTCCTTTGATGGATGAAGTCTGTATGGAATGCATAAGTGTTATGGATGGGGATATTTACTATAGGAATTCACTTATCTTTTTATTCTATAAGCAAAATATGGATAGATTGTTTCAAATATTTAAATCACTATAGCTGAATATTTCATGAATGATTCATGGATGTATAGACCCTATGTGGTCTCTGAACATAAAATAAAGCAATATGTAAGTTTTAAATGTTTACTTGTTTGTCTTATGATCTCCTAAAACTTTGAACATGATTAAATTTTCTCTAATGCATATTTAATGAATGACAACAATGTAATTAGTTGTCACATTCTTACTTATTAGTGAAACTGTGAGAAATAGAAACAACAGTTAGTTCATTACTTAAAAATTAATAGGTCCTTAATGCTTTTATTAAAACATTATGAATTTAGCCATTATTCTTTCATGCTGAAAAATACCTAATTAATTTAACTCATGTTCTTTAAAGAGAGTTACTAGTTTATATGCAGGGTGTTTTCTTTGTTTTGTTTTGTTATTTTCATTTTGTTTTCTGAGACACAGACTCAGCATACTCAAACTCCTATTTATTCCATGCTGACCTCAAGCTCACAATTCTTTTCTTCCAACCAGTCTCTCTAAATACAGAAATTACAGACACATACCACCATACCTAACTACCTGTAAGGAATATTTTGATAAACATTAAAGAAGTAGACTTTGAGATGAATTTAATTCAACACTTTAACTTTGTTAAACATCTTACTTACAAGTGGAAAGAAATATTTCAAAATTTCTGATTTCTTTCTGAGTATTCCTTCCTGAAAAGAACTGAACACAAGTGACTGAATAACTCCTAAAGATACCACATGACATCTTTTATGTGTTCATATTTTTGTTCTGTAATTTACTAGTTAATTTTCAAGGTAGTGATGAGTGAGTAATGTATGGTAGAGCTTTGTAAGCTAGATTTACATATATTTAATTATTGAAAGGATTATGAGCTGTTAAAGGCAAAACTTGTATTAAGTATGATGGACCTATAATAAAGAAATCAAAACTTTATCTTTTCTAAACCTATAGTAGAGCCTAGAAAGGAAGCATATCTTTCAAGAATTCTAAATTGTGGCCGGGTGATGGTGGCGTACGCCTTTAATCCCAGCACTCGGGAGGCAGAGGCAGGCGGATCTCTGAGTTCGAGGCCAGCCTGGTCTACGAGAGCTAGCTCCAGGACAGGTTCTAGAAACTACAGGGAAACCCTGTCTCGAAAAATCAAAAAAAAAAATAAAATAAAAAATAAATAAATAAATAAAAGAATTCTTAATTGTGACTTACATAGTCAAGGATATCAAGGAAGACTCTAGTTCCTAGGCTGCATATGACTGAGGAGCCTCTCAAGGTCCATAGCTTTCTCTCGCAGACTTTGCTAATACCAGTGACACTAAATGTGTATGTAATTTTGTGTGTGAAGATCCTTGGATCTCTAATCATCCTGATGCTTACTTCTGACTTTACCAGGGGTAATAACAAGGGTCTTGAGTGATGGGATCTATTTAAATCAATGCATAAGTGGTACTTGTATCAGTTATCTTACATTACCCTATAAACCTGTACAAATATATGTGTTAGCTAAATACAAAAAAATTACTAATATAAAGGTAGATTAATTATGACTGTATTTTTAACAAGTAAATTTTTGTATAGTGAACAGATACCACTACAAAAACAACATGGAATGAGAATAAGAATAGGTAACAGGGCAGTCATTCTCAACCTTACTGATGTTGTAACCCTTCAATATAGCTTCTAATGTAGTGGTAAACCCCAACAACAAATTATTTTTATTCCTATTTTATTACAGTAATTTTTCTACTGTTATGAATTGTAATGCCAATATTTGTGGTTTACAATAGTCTTAGATGACAATAAAGTGGTCATGACCCACAGGTGGAAAGTTGATGCAAGACAGTCACAAAACATTAAATAATCAAAATCAATATAAACTTCTACAATCTTTGATGTTAAAATAAAATCATTCCCATATTTATTCATTTATTAAGTGTGGTACTACAGTTTGAACACTGGATTTTGTGAAGCATTCATATTTATTCCCCAAACCTCCATTAATTCTTTTAATTTTTTTAATATATGAATTGACTTATAGGTGTATTGTCATACTAGTATCTGTTACAGAACCCTGAAGACAAAAGTTAGCACCAGTAACCTCTTAATTTGGTATAATATCAAAATGGATGACCATACTTAAACACATACAGAAACTGAAAAGGTTAGAAGGGGATTGAATTTTATATGAATGTGCTTATTAATCTGAAAAGGAGCTGAAAAATTAGTAAGGAGGAACCAACGTAAGAGTGTTACAGTACTGGTGAAGTGAAGACAAAATGTAACATGGACCCCTGATCAGGAAGATCCTTGAACATATAAAGAATGCTGGCAACCCTGAAAGAGGGAATATTGTCTGAGTTTATTGCTTATTCATATGTCGAACATAAAAAAAAGAGTGAGAAATTAGGCTTCTAAAGAAGCAAATGTCAAAACATGCAGTCAGACTCTGTCATACAAAAGAACTGAAAATATCCATAGGTAGTGTGATGAGTATTTCTTATTATCAACTTGATTACATCTGTAACCAATTAAATCCCAAACCTTTGGGCAATCCTGTGAGGCATCTTCTTAATCAGATTATTTGAGGTAGGGTGACCCTTGGTGAATCTCGCCCATACCTAGAAGGAGCAGTCCACATAATGATATATATTCATTTTATCAGGTCTGTTCCTTTAGAGACTACTGAATAATATTTGTAGTAATAGAAAAAAAAACTAAAACACTATCCTTAATTATTATTAAGCTAATAGGATTCTAAACAATGAAATATTCTAGGAAATCTAAAACAGATTTGAAAAGTAGAAACTTTATTAGCTTAGAATTTACTTCCATAATGTGAATCATAAAGTTTACAACTCTTTTACAAGGTCACTAGTGCAGAGTAAAAGTAGTATCAACTGTGAACTAGTTTGATAATATATAGAATGTATAGCAATGTTTTAATTTTTAGAAGTACAAACACTGGAGATAAAGAAGAAAGATTTAGGCATAGTTTTCATGGCCTGCAGTTGTTCTCAAATAAACATACTGAGACTTACATTAGTTATAAATTCCCAGCTAGTAGTTCAGGGTTACTACTAACTAGCTCTTGAATTTTAAACTAACCCATATTTTTTATTTATGCTCTGCCATGTGGTGTTACATTCATTAGCATGTCACATTCTTCTCGTCTCAATGAGACTCCAGACTCTACCCTTCTTCTTCCAGCATTTTTCTTAGTCTGGCTCTCCTGCCTAACATTATTCTGTTCAGCTATTGGCCAGTCAACTTCTTTATTAAACCAATTATAGCAAAATATTTTCACACAGTGTAAAGGACCATTCTGCTTCAGGAAGAGAAAAGCTCATACTAATGTGTGCGTAGACATGATCTAAATAATTTATTTGCTTTCAATCAAAACTTTAAGAAAATGCTATTTCATTTCCATTCCAGAGTTGTATGAACTCTTTACATTGCATGAATTGTAAGAAGGCACAGTCAAGATATGAACATATTTTTATGTAATTTCCTGAATTTCCTCTACAAAGTTATAAATGATCTGTATTTTATAAAACATAAGAAAATAAATATACTAATAAATATAATAATTGATGCATTAACTTTATATGTATCTATATTTGTATGCCATTATTTTTGTATCATAGCCTTAAGTGCATTACCATTTATATCTAAAGTTATTTACATATAAATTGAAATTTAAAGACATATGCAGAAATCATAATTTTGTATTATAGAATATTTATAATATTTTAAAACTTTTATTTATCTTAAAATATCCAATGGCAATTTTATTCTAAGGTTTTATTTATTTTCCAGTAGACAAAACCCAAAATTATATGAAAAAATAATTAGCATGAGAGCAATTACTTGAAGGTCTATATTATTGCATTAAATTAGATGTGTAGAGATTTTTAAACATTATTATATGAGACCTGTATGTTAGAAAATTAAAGTACCATTTACTTACAGATATGTTAAAGCATTAAATCAATTTTTACTGGTAAAGGAGAAGACCAATCACATTGCTGTTGTTTTTGTTTTTACTTTCTATTTTTTTGTGGACCTTTGCTAGGTTTTCCTGTAGCTTCTAAAGCTTTGACCTAATTAGCTCAACTAACTAATATTTCAATTTTAGAACACAACACAGTCTTTTTAGCAAAAATTTATAAAAAATATCTTTGTATTATTTCTACATGTACTCTAATTAAAAGGAATTTAATTCTTTTAAGAGAAAATCCATTTTATCACCATTTATTAGATCTTAATTCTTTTGCTAAAATGCTTGGCATGTGGTAATGAACTATCATGATGTGAAAGTGATATTCATAGGTTATGAGAATATGCCACAGAACAGATTAGCCGCTAGCCTTCTAGCCTGTCAGTAAAGAATAATTCTGTCAAACTGATTGTGACATACCCTAAAATTTTTATTCAAATGTTACTTGCGATTTTTGACAATTTTATTTCACAAAATATTTGATTATGAATGACAAGTCATTATTTTGTCAAATCTGGTGAGTATTTGGGGATGACAATACTATTAAGAAAAACTAATTGTATCTCATATACTACATAAGATTTTATGATCAATAATATTTTTATACATATTTCAGAAAAATAACAGTGCTATTTACAAATCTGCTAATCTAAATGAATTGCAGTGTTTTATATCTTCACTTATCTTTGTTCTTAGTTTTTTTTTTTTTTCCTGCAATTTCTTCTAGTCATGAAAGGATGCCTTCAGTGCAGGTTGTATTCAGTTAACTTTTTCTTCTTATTAAATATTAGAGCACAGTTCTCATATCCTACCTCTCCACCTAGTCAGAATCAAATAGTCTGTATTTCTCCTTAGGTCTAGCACAATGGGTCTGCCTGATTATTCTTTCTAGATTCCTCCCCAAAATGCCTAGATCTAACATCCGTCATAGATCTAATGCTCTACTCCATCATTGCACCCTCGTTTGCTCCTCAACATACCTCTAGATTCCTATCTAAATCAGCTCTTGCTGTCTCCTAAAGCACAAGTCCCTGCTATGCTACATCAGAGCTTTCCATTCAAGCAGATCCTGCACTTCCTTCTCCAACTTAAAAAACCCAGATTGGGATGATCATTGAGGAAAACTTTGTTCTTATTTTGTTAAATAGACATGTTGTGCCTACACAATCACTGTATAAATAGCTGTTTACGATAATGAAATAGTATTATTAGCGTTTTAATAAAGTAGCTTTTGAAAGTGATGAATTCAGAATCATAAGCAGTTTGTTGTCGGGGCCCAGCCTCAGTGGAATTCGCACGTTCCAGGGTAGGAGAGTGCGAGATAGAAATATTAAGCAAAGGAACAGAGATATAAGAGATTTAAAAGACAGAAACACATAATGGCACCAGGAAAGAAATTCAATAAACATTTAATTCACCCACGTTGATTTTCCACATGTTTTTATACTCCTCTCCAAAAAGGGAGAGGGGAAGTAACAGACTTCTTTAACACAATAAAAGGAACAGACCAAGTGTCCTGCAGGCAGCCTCTCCCTGGGACGTCCCTGACAATCTCCTTGAAGGACTGAGCATAAACTTGAATTATCTCACCTGTGGTCAAGGTGGAATGGATCCACCTACACACTCAAAATGCTAATTAACCAAACCCTAGGTAAGGCTCTCTTATTTGAAGCCACACCTGTTGTCAACAAATTTGAGAGAGCAAGAATAAACTCAAATTCTCTGGTCAAGGTGTAATGGACTCACATTTGTAGGTCCTGGCAGTTAGTTGAAAGCATGATTATAAAATACACATCTCCATTACCCCCTCTATGACACATGGAATATCACAGAAGAAGGTGTGGAAGGACAGGCATGTGATTAAGAACAGATACCCAGATATGAGATGAGTGCTTAATACTGTAAGTCCGACCAACTATCAATCCATGGACAAGCCCTCCACAAATTTGGGTTTGTCAATTCCTTGTTGTTTAAGGGGAGAGAAATTGTGAGGTCTTAATTTTCTGAAGATTTAGAGACACATTTTTATTCAAATATACGGAGAAGTTTCATGGGGGATGAGGAGATACTTTCTTTAGTGCTTTAGCCAATAGTATGGAAGGTATTCACCTGTAAGGAAACACTCACCCATAAAAATGAAACCCGTTGGTCACCATAAAGAAAGAGAGAAAGAAGGAGAGAGAGAAACAGAGAAAAAGGAGGAAAAAGGAAATAGATGGAGGTAGAATGGAGACTAGTGGCAATTTAGGATTAATATGAGCAGAGTGAGACAACAAGGGTCAAAGGTGAACTTTACTAAAATACATTATATACATTTCTGAAAATGTCATAATGAAGCCCATTATTGTGCAAAATTAACATATTCTAATCAAAAGCAAAAGTGAAGAGCTCTCAAACAGAAGTAATAAGAGTAATAAAAACATTTACTTCTGAAAAGAAAAATATTTTTCATATGCTCTCAATTACACAAATGTGAAATTTAAGTATATTGAAACACTTAGACAAAAGCATTAATATAATTTTGTTATTGCATTTTATTATAATGCAAAAT
The DNA here is from genome assembly GCF_903992535.2 of Arvicola amphibius. Lineage (NCBI taxonomy): Eukaryota > Metazoa > Chordata > Mammalia > Rodentia > Cricetidae > Arvicola > Arvicola amphibius. The sequence continues at coordinate 84,470,109 of NC_052055.2, forward strand.
TTAATCAAAGCATTAATATAACTTGGTTATTAAAGTTTGTTATTTATTTGATTGTTAAACACCTATGAAACACACAACAATGAGTCATTTGAGAAACCACACTGGGATTTATATGTAATTTTTTTCATGATTTTTACATTTAAGGTCCTGATTTTAAATAGTTTGCACAGCAACTTATATTGTGCATGAAACGTAATGTATGTAAAACATTTTATGATTAAATAGCTACCTTGAATAAAAATTAAATAAAATATTGTAGAATGGCAATCTGTAACTATTTTAATGAAACAATGAAGTAAATAGTACATCAATGTACTTTTTAGAAGAAGTCTTATATTTCCATGCTTTCGTTTATTTATCAGAAATGATGTAGGAGTCACATAAACATTGGAAAACAATCTCTGTCATTTCATTTATATTTTGTTAGTTGAGATTTCAGCAACATTATGTTGAATTAATTCAAATGTCTTAAATAATGTTGAATGTGGAGAGCAAATGTTCTCTGGAAATCAACTGAAAAATATTTTTTATCTGAATAAAACCTTCACATGACCTAGCCTTTCATTATCTTTAATTCATTTCAGAGCCCTAAATTAGAGTTTAAAATACTAGTTTCCTCAGTGAATGATTTTTGAAAGAATAATATATACAGATATAGAAGGAAAAGAAACTAATAATGTAATTTTTAGAGATGAAAAACAGTACGTTTTGACTTCAAAAAATTAGCATTTTGGAATTATTAATGCTACTGTGGAAATCTTAAATAAATAAATAAATTATATGATTTCAAATATTAGATTGGACCTTAATCTAACATATGCAAAGAACCTCAACCTCATTTATCATATTTATGCTGTTTACTATATTTACTAAATATTTTGATATTTATGAAGACTTTGTCAAAAATATGTTCACTTAAAATGAAATTCCAGTATATTAATTTATAAATTCATATGAGCTTAATAAAATTTAAATTGTGAAAGATGGCTATTATTTTTTTCTGGGAAGAGGAAAGCCCATTCCTCTACAATCCTGCCCAGACATAGAAGAAGAAAGATGTGACTGCCTTGCTGAAAATGGTACTGAGCCATGTGGCTAACACAGATAAGAAAAATGGGCTAATATAAGTTGTAAGGGTTAATAAGAAGCCTGAGCTCCTAGGCCAATCAGTTTATAACTAATGTAGACCTCTGTGTGATTTCTTTGGGACTTATAAAAGGCAAGAACCACATGGGACATAAAACTTCAGTCAACACCTTTTCCAATTGTTTTTAGGAATAGAGGGGATGATTCAAATGTCTTGCATAGGGCTGAACACTTAACTGACTCTCATTCTTAGCAGTATAAAAAGTCATACATTTCTGTATTCATTTCCATTCATTCTAAGTAAAAGTTTCTCTGATTTAACCTATAAATAAAATCTGTCTGTTTGTGTAAGCACAGATATTTAGAAGGTAATTTTGTGTTGCAACAATTCAAATGAATAACAGTAGTAAGGCCTAAGACCTGCTGGTCATGAGTTTTTGACGGGCTTATGTTTCCAGTAAATAATTTTCTCTTGAATAACAGGTCTGATAGATAATCAAGAATGCTTGATTAATGCCCAGCCAGTCATTTCACTAAAGTAAAAGTAGACACATGCAGCTGGGAATATTGGTATTATACTTTCTAGGTTTCATACCTAGGTAAGATCATTGGCACCTTTTTTTCCCCAAGCAACATGAATGTTTTATAAAATCTATCCATAAGTGAGGAAGCCTCTAACTCATTACTAGCTTGAATTTCCCATCATCCATCAAAGTAAATGGACACTTTAGCAATATGATCTTAACTATTTCTAGTAAATAATGAAGAAGAAGAATGGAAAGAACTATATGATTTAAGGTCGTCTGGGTTGATTGTGACCAACAGTTTATAAGGTAACCTTGACCTCTTTCTGACACTTTTAAAAATGTATACAGCTTTAAAAAGTAATAGTATCTAGCCCTGCATGATATTATGCCTTCTCTTTTTCTCTCTACCTCTCTGGTACATGGTTTGCATATAGTATGCTCCCATAAAAATTGTGTAGAAGCCTTAATTACACTTGCCTTTTGATACCTCAATGTCTGCCCCATAGATATGCATCCTTTAAAAAGGCTAAACCTCTTAATATTTCCCAAACAATTCCACTAAGAGGGAACCAAGTGTTTCTGAGTGTCACTAAGGGTTATGGGGGTTACTTTATTTAAAACACCATATTATCAATTTATATTTTCATCTTTTCTAATATTTTAAATATTTTTTCCTTGAAATGAAATTGCATCACTTCTCCTCCTGCCTTTCCTCACTTGAGTCTCACTACAATAGCCTCCTTGAACCTACCGAGCAACCCCAGTGTTCAAGTTTATAAACACTTTTATTTCATAGCACTGGAAAGCTAGCAAGCTGTTGAGGGCAAATTAGGTCATATACCTTAGAAAAGAATGTGCTACTGCCACTTTGCCAGAATGGCATAATTTCTTATTATATTCTAAATCTTATTTTTTCCTCTCAAGGAGAAGTGTAGCTACAGTCTCTCATGAAAGAAACTAATGTTTATAGCAAATATAGACCACAGTAGAAAACCACAACTGTAAACAATGCAGAGATAAGTAGCTGATGGGTCCAGACCCAAGGACTGAACCTCAATCACAGTCCCTGCATGTATGACTCAAGGAATGTCATATAAGGGGGTATGAGGGCCAGAATAACAGGAAGTCACTATGAAAGAGTTATATTTTGAAAATTCTTTACTCACATATATTGTCCACTTTCACTCAGGTGTTTTACTTCTTGATGCTTATTTATTTATTTATTTATTTATTTATTATGTAATAGATATGAATTCTCTCACATGCAAATAGTTTCTCTCATTCTGTAGAAGAGAGTAGTGCAAATGTTTGCAAATATTAATTTTGTTTCCTACATTGCTGAAAATGTTCATCATCTCATAGTTTTCATGTAGAGTCTTTGGAAACTTTTTATATATGTTTCCTCTTTTTTGTGGTTTATACCCATATTCTCATTTCTTTTGTTGGAGTTTTTCAGTTCTTTTTTTTTAAATTGATTTATTAAAAATTTCCAACTCCTCCCCTCTTCCCATTTCCCTCCCACTCCCTCCACTCCCTCTCCCTCACCCTCTCCAGTCCTAAGAGCAGTCAGGGTTTCCTGCCCTGTGGGAAGTCCAAGGTCCTCTGCCCTCCATCCAGGTCTAGGAAGGTGAGCATCCAAACAGACTAGTCTCCCACAAGGCCAGTCCATGCAGTAGAATCAAAACTTAGTGCCATTGTTCTTGGCTTTTCAGTCAGCCTTCATTGTCGGCCACATTCAGAGAGTCCAGTTTGATCACATGCTCCATCCTCTTGACATTTTGCTCTATTCTTTACTCAACAGGAGCACAGAGAATATGCATCTTTTTCTTGTTCCTGACTTTCGTGGAAAGGCTCCATTTTGTCTATTTAGAATTGTATTAGTGTTTCCTCATTTTCTGTTTTGTGAAATGATTTGAAAAAGATTAATTTAAGTGCTCCTTATGTTACAATTAATCACGCTTGTTCGGGGATTGTGCTAATCAGATGCTGCTGCTGCTACTACTGACAAGAAGGATGAGGATTATTGTTTCTCTTATTATTAGTAGAATTTCAGTGCTTATCGTGGGTCTGCCTAAGTTGTTTATATCACCCTGATTTGCATTTCATAGGTCTAATGTGTAAAGAAGTAGACGTTAGAGAAAGATTATTAGTGATAAATTGCTCTCAGTGCTTATTTCCATTGTCTCAAATCAATAATAATTATGAAATCTTTGACACTGACAAAAAGAATTAAAATTAAAGGAAAACTAAGAGCAAATAGATAGGAAGAAACACTTAAGATCAGGTCAGATTAATGAAATAAAATTAAAATCAATACAAAAATGAATGAAATTGAGCTGGTTCTTTGAAAAGATAAACAATACTCAAAATCTTTTAGACAAATTAACCAAAAGAAGGAGAAAAATGCAATAGATGAAAAGGGAAACATTGTAAGAGATTTCAATGAACTTCAGAAAACAATATGAACACATCTTGAAAATAAATATTCTCAAAACTGAATTATCCAGAAGAGACATTTTCCCTTTTCTTTTCTTTTTTTATATTGAAACTAGATTTTTTTTTCTCTCATCTTACTCCTATGGCTACAATTTCTTCCATATGACTACAATTTCAATGTCTGTAAAAGATCCTTTGTATATATATTATGGCTTCCTGCTTAGTGTTTTTATGGGATTTGTGAGGATGGGGATGAGAGGGTCTCTGCATCTATATCTGTTTCTTATGTTTTGGATCCTTTTTCTTATGTTTCTTTGTTTTCTTTTATTCAGAAGTGTTAACTTCTGGTCAGTCTTTTTTTTTATTCAGTTTTATTTATATCTTAGAAACCTATGTGTTTGCTAATGAGGCATAAAGCATATGAATTGGTATGGGAAATGGGGAGGAACTAGGATGCATATAAGAAGGGAAAATTGTAATCAGTATAAAAAGTATAGGAGAATAAACTATTTTCAATAAAAGAAAAATAAAGAAATAAGAAAAGGAAAAATGATTTTCTAAAATTTCCAAAGTTGAGGAACCCTAGAATAAATTATTTGTAAATTCTCAAAAAGAAAGAATGAAAGAGAGAAAGAAAGAAAGGAAGGAAGGAAGGAAAGAGAGAGAAGTGAAAGAAGGAAGGAAAGAGAGAGAGAGAGAGAGAGAGAGAGAGAGAGAGAGAGTAGAAATTGGAGTGAACAAGACAAGGAGAGTATGCCAATAAGCAGCACTCCTGCATGGCCTTAGAATCAGCTTCTGCCACCAGATTTCTGTTCTGTTTGAGTTCCTATCTTCCTTCCTTCCTTAATGAAGAGTGATATGGAAGTGTAAGCCAAATAAATCCTTTTCTTCACCTCCCCTGAGAAAAGGGAGAAAGGAAAAAAAAAAACCTGGAGAGAGCTTGGGGGAGTGGGAGGGTGGAGATGGCCAAAAGACGGATATAGGAGCAGGGAAGAGGATATCTACATTAAGGGAGCCATTTTAGGGTTGACAAGAGACTTGGCTCTTTAGGGGGATCCCAGGTGTTCATGGGGATGTCCCCAGCTAGGTCCTCGGACAGCAGTGCAGAGAGTGCTTTAACTGGCCTTGCCTCACTATCACACCAATGTTTATATCGAATATCACCATAGATGGAGATAGAGACAGAGACCCTCATCAGAGCAATGGACTGAGCACCCAAGGTCCAGTTGAAGAGCAGAAGGAAGGAGAAAATGAGCAAGGAAGTCTGGACTACGAGGGGTTGGTCCACCCACTGAGACAATGGGACTGATCTAATGGGAGCTCACTAAATGCATCTGGACCGGGACTGAAAGAGCATGAGATCAAACCGAGCTCTCTGAATTACAATGGGGGCTGACTGAGAAGCCTTTGATTAAGGCACTGAGACTTGTTTCTACTGCAAGTACTGCCTTTTTGGGATCCTAGTCTATTTGCATGCAAAGCTTCCTAGTCCTGAGGGGTGGGGGAAGCCTTGGACTTCCCACAGGGCAGAGTTCCCTGCCCTCCTTGGAGGAGGGTGAGTGGGGAATTGGGAGGGGAATAGGAGGAGGGGAAAAAGTGTAAATTTTTTAATGAAAATAAAAGCCCAAGCTAAGGCCAAGCTTTCCTAAAAAAAAAAAAAAAAAAAAAAAAAGAAGCAAGTTTTGTTTTAAGTAAATAAGTTTTGTTTAGTTAAGTAAGACCTATAGTTTAGAAAACTTTCCCTAAACCTGTTCTAATTGAGTGAATAGAATACTGGACAGATTAGAAATAAACATTATAATACACCAGAATATACAATATATTTATATACAGTTATGTATTTAGTTTCAATATTAAATTTTTAAAATTTAAACATATTCTACTTAAAATTTACATGAAAGTACAATGTTCTTTAGCAGTTTATTTTATTCTTCTTTATTTTAAATTTACCAAATTACCTACAAGTGCTTTAATTCTCAAAGTTATCCAATATAGTCCATCGATCACCCAACTTTTGTGATTTCTTAATAATATCTGATATGAAGGAAACAAGTTTCATTTCTAGAACAAGTACCAGACACAACTCTGAACCTATTGTGGGGAATAATTTCACAATAGTATTTTCTTTAATCTTACAAATAAGCATTGCTATCAGTGAGTGCAGGGAAGTGATTAAGAAGCAACTCAGCTCTAGATTCTAATGTTCACAAATTTGAAAAAAAAATTGCTGTTCAAGAACAGGTGATAATATTGGTTCATGATACTGCTCTTACATTATGCATTCATTTATTGACTCCTCATGTAATGTTAACAAAGTTAATAGTTAATACTTACATTGTTAATAATAGTACCCAAGTAATTCTAAGCAAGATATGAATAATACACACACACACACACACACACACACACACACACTCTCTAACAGAGTCAGGAATACCAGTAGAGTTCCTTCTACTCAAATTTCTCCAAGGTTGTTCCAACTTTCTGTTAAATGCTATAAAATCAGGGAAGGTTCTCCTATTAAAATTCTCTCTAATAAGACTGTGTGTAATGTTAGTCAAGGAATTTCCTCTGGAGAAGGTTTCAAATAACTGTTAACTAATAACTCTTTCTTGAAAACAACCAACAACCTAAAAACTAAGATTTGCTCAAACAAATTAAGTGAAAATACACTGTCATAAATCTCAGAAGAAACTAATATAGTGTTGATTTTGTGTTATAATAACTTTTTGTTAATTATAATTCATAAAGAAAGCAATTGCCTATTCTACATTTCCCAAAAACATTTTTCTTTTCTTTCTAATGTTTGATTTTTAAAAAAGCAGCAACTTTTTCCAAGAGGGAGGTCTTTCTTCTGAGCTGGGAAACCTTTAAGAAATAGGAAAAAGAATATCCCATTGTACTCAATGAATTTTAGATTCCCAAATCCCATTATGACTTTCTCTTTGTTAAAAATTTTATATCATGTCAAGTACAGAGTTCACAACATAGCTTTTAGCACTACCCACATGGGTCCTGAAGGAGACTGCCAAAACCAGAATATTCCATATTATAGGTTAAGTGGCTATTACATAAATAGTTCAATATGAGTCTTGTTTACCTTTTTTATCCAACACATCTTATACAAATGAGCCTTGAGTTAAGAGTGTTTTGTTCCATTATCCTCTGTGAGTTCCTTAGGGATGATTTACTTAAAATAATTTCCTTTATTTTTCTTTCTAACTCCCATGCTGGTTGCAGAGGTAGGGGGTAGTTGAAACATGTATTCAAATAAGCATTTGCAATCAAGTATAAATCTTGTTGTGACTTCTATCTCATTTCGAGCTAGTAAGGCTTTCAACAATTTGTGATAAAAAATCATCACAAATAAAATTTTAGACAATAATTAGGATCAGTGATCTATACCTACCAAAAATATAGATAACTTCTTCTTATATGCCACTTTAATTCATCTCCATTTTTCTAAAATGTTATTACAATAAAATAGAGAACACCTAGGCTCCATTCTAAATATTTCATTCTGAATACATATTTATTGGCACTTGATATAAAAATAGAGATTTAATCAAATAATATAGCATAAATCACACAATATTTAACAGAACCTAAACATTAAAGAAACTCAGGAAGAAAACTGATTAAGGGGAAAAAAGAAAAGAAAAAATAGATATACCAAATGATGGTTGCATTGGATTTGCCTTCTGCTGACAAATTTATAGTACAATTCCTGTGGGTGAGGTTCTCCTTTGGGACTGGTGACTCTCCAAATAACCACACAGAGAATTCTTATTAATTGTAATTGCTTAGTTCTTAGCTTAGGGTTATTACTAACTAGCTTTTACAACTTAAATTGACCCATATTTCTGTTCTGCTCTCTATAACATGGTGGGACCTTTTCCCCAGCACAGCAATTAGTCTCCTGCTTCCATTATGTCCCCTTGTTGACTCTCTTCCCCTTCTTCCAAAAATGGAGGATCAGAAATGGAGATTTAATTGCAAGCTAGTATATACTGAGTTAAAAAAGGGTTGCTGAAATTTTGAGATAAAGATGATAGTAAATGATGATAGAGTCCTTCTTCTTGAAAATATTTCATCCTTACTCTGGTATCTAGGGAAGATGAAACCACACCCATTTCTTTACACCTGTCTATCATAAATAGCTCTGTTGGTTAAAGAAGGACAGTTGTGTTTTGATCTCAAGAATTACAGACTCATTATCTTTGTTATAATTTCTTTTATTTAATAAATACTTTACTGGTTATCTTTTAATCCAAACATTGTGTAAATATATGTTCAGTTTGACAGAACCACTTATGCAGATTTTGAATCCTTTAGTGAGTGACATTGTTGAAGACCCCTGTGCTTCCACCTTGACGGAAAGCATTATATACTATATATAGTGTATAAACATAATTCATTCTCCATTATTATTTCATCTTTCTATGGTTATTGCTTCATCAGATTGGACAGGTTTCCATTTTTCTGCTATGTGTCTGATTGTGAACAATTTTGAAAGTATCCATTAGGTGTGACGTTAGAAATTAATTTTTTCTTTCCCTTTATGAGTAATTTTTCATTCAAAATTGTACTAGCAATTTTTTTGTTATAGTTATTCTCTAACAAGTTGTGTTTTCTTTTCTTGCTGGCATTCTATTACAATACTCTTTAGAATAAAGCAATTAGAAAATTCTGTGTTAGTCTCTTTTTTGGTTCATGAATTATCTGCAGACTTAATACAAGCAAATAAATGTTGAAGGAGTGTGTTGAAGTTTATGGTCAACACCTTGATATACAGTAAAGGGATTTAGAATCCAAGGCTTCCAAAGTCTCTGTGTAATAAGGAGATGAGACAGAAGAAGTAAGAGTGTGTTATCCTAAAATTTAGTGTTTGTTCTTTCCCTTTGTCTTTTTTTTTCATGCTGCACTAATTTTCTATTGTCTATTGTTTTAGCTGTTTCATTCAACAATAAAACCTTTCTTCTTGCAGAAAGACACTGAGTGTTTACAGGCAAGTGAAACAACATGATATGCTAAGTAAATTAACAGCTTCGGAAATGCCTGAACCTGAATGTTCGCCAAATATATATATGCTGCAAGGAAATCTGGGATATACTGAGATAAACACCACTGAAAAGAAAAAGGTTCAATCCATCTGAGCTATATGAAAGGGTTACACTTCAACCTGATTATCAGCCTGTGTGTGTCACATATACAGTGAATTCCAGGTTGCCGGCATTCATGAGCTGTCACTCATGTTGAGGTGGTTGTATGTGATCCAGCTGTCTTTGACTCATTTCTCTTCCTGTAAGTAATCCATCACTCATATTCCTGTTATTAACCCAATAAAACTCATTGGTTTGACAAAGTAGAAATTTGTGCTATTCTTAATTTGGCCTGTCTCATATTCTCTCAATGGGACCAGAAGGCATTTGTTCACATCTAACTGGGAGTAATGCTATACAACAATGATATTTATCACATTACAGCCAATAAAGCACTTTAAATGAATACAATTTTGATGAACATTGAAATTTCCACATTTAAGAAATCAGGTAGAAACTGGGTGATTCTCAGTTGCGGGTTTCAAGGACCAAAATTCAAAGCACTGGACATGTGATGTCACTTATGACTCAGGGTTAGCTTCTGTGTTCATTGATTATTCCGAATTTTGTATCTAGCAGAGATACAGTTGATTTTTTAATATCATAAAGGATGTGTGTGATTGTATGCCTCTTGATTTCCAGAAACCATGAGTCTTCCTGCTTTATTGATTTTAAAGAATATTTTCTGACTTCTAAAATAAGTTTCAAATTGTTCATATGATTATTCCTACCCAGAATTTTTAAGTTGGATTAAATTTAGTCAGATGATTAGGAAACCATGGACTCAATTCTCTTTAAAGGATGGAAGGAAAATTCTATCATGTTCATATCATTCTGACATGAGACAAGAACTGAAACAGAGTATTGTCTACTAGGTATCTCTACTAGGCAGCAAATATTTCAAGAACTGTCTTGGAAGTACACAATTTTGGACTGGTAAGATAGCTCAATGGGTAAAAGGCTTCCTACACAAGTGTGAGGACCCATGTTTAGAACCCCAGGATTCATCTAAAGCTAGACATAATTGTGAATATCCATAATCCCTGAATTTCTTCTTCTATAAGGGAGGAAAACAATGGAGAATTCCTGTGAATTCATAGGCTTATTACCTGGTATGTGAAAAGGTTAATAAGCTATAAAACAAAGTAGAAAATCAGAATAACACTTATGGTTGTCTTCTCACCCCACATGGTCACTGTGGTATCTATACACCAACACACATACACATACATATGAACACACACATAAGGAAAGAAATATAATATTAAACAGTTTGATTTTCAACAAAACATTTTTCTGTTATTCTTATGCCTACAGGGGATTTTCTTTGCCATTATGTCAGCTCACTGAGATTGATGTTCAAGTTAAGGAAATTAATAATGTCACAATTTTAGGAAGCTTTCTCTTTGAGGAACCAAAAGCTCTGCCAAATCATTTCATGTCAAATAACTGACATATTCAACAGTAATTTCTCATTTGAGCAAGTAAAAGTTTCAGATTTGTGAATCTTAAAAATATTAGGTTAAAAAAACTACTGTTTGATTAACATTCATTCTTTCAGTGTATAGTCAATGGATATTTAGCATCAGTTCTTTGTATTGCACAGTAATTAAAAGGGTAACTTAGGAATAAAAAGAGATAGTGGTAAAATTGGTGTGAATACTCATCTGAAATTTTGAAAAAAACATCAAAATGAAATCTTTATAAATATCATTTTCCCATTCAGATGTCAATTATTAATTGTGATAAAGCAATAATAGTTTATGTAAAAATACGTGATGCAGTAAGAATAATTCTAGTACCAAAAGAGGTGAGAAAGAATGGTGCAACTTGGAAAATGTGACATAATCCCAGACTTTGATGTAAAGATTCACTCATAGGAACACAAGTAGGAAGAAGATTTCAAGAGCTGATCTGTATTGTGGTTCTCTCCACTTTCTACCCTTTTTATGAACAGCACCTGCATGAATATTGAGGTTCTGTATAATCTTCAGAAGGGCCAAATGTTGGTATAGTTTAACATAGCTTCCTCATCTACAACTCAACTAAGAGCAGTCCTGCCTCCTGATGCCTTCCTTTTGGTGATGGGCAAGTTGATGGATCTTCCTCCTGAACCCTTGAAAAATTACTAAGCACCAAACTCATTGTTTTTATTTCCATAATTAAGTAGTGGAGGTATGTCTGGGTCTGGGTCCTTTGAAAAAAATATTCTAGGGTGCTTTATATTTTTATATTAACTCAGTTTGGGCCCCAGGGTGTCTGTTTATGATACTTATTTATCTATTGTGCTATTTCTGCGCCCTCTCCTCTCTTTTTTTAACTTTCTTTCCTCTATCTACATTACTCTATTTCTTCTAACTCTTGTATGCATGCATGCATGTGTGTATGTACATACAATTAGGTATACAACATAAGTTTATATATTGATTCCTATAATCAACAAAGGTTTGTGCCTACCATCTGTTGCATCTAAGTTTAAATCATCAATGTGTTTTTATTTATTTAAATTCATATGCAATTGCTTTCTTGCTATATATCAAATCTACCAGTAATCACAGTTACATACGTGGGCATATACGTGGTACATATATAAAAAAATTTCATTTTTGTGTTTAGAAGCTATGATCTACATATGAAAGAGAATTTTATGTGGCATTTGTATTTCTGAGTCAGGATGACTTCAATTTAATAATCTTTAATCACTTTAACAATTTTATTTTTATAGTTAAATAAAATTTATGAATCACATATTTATTATTTATTCATCTGCTAGTGAATATTTAGATAATTTTTATTTTCTTGTTATTATAAGTAGATCAGGATTAAGAATGGATTTGCAAGTAGCTCTTGAGTTAGGCATGGGATTTTGTGCCTATCCATGATAAGACTGTGTCTGTCTTGAGATTGTATAGGTCCTTTACAAAATATCACAGTTTTTATGAGTTTATATGTACAACTATACCACCATTTCCATAAATCTATGCTTCGTTGAGATTATCTACTATGTGTTGCTCTTACCTTCTTACTTTAAGACACTTCTTTTCAAAAATCTTGGGTGATGGGTTTGAGGATTATGTCTCATTTAAGTTTGAGCATCCCACTCTCATATTCTATGAATGTTGGTGGTTTGATGTCTTATATCTTAACTGCTTTCAATGACTAGACGAAGCCTCTCCAAAGAAGATTGAGAGATGCAATGATTTATAGGTATAATAATAATTTATTAGGAGTCATTTGAATTCTTTTCATTAGTAGCATAATATTATGTTCTTCGCTTGTTGCTATGACTTGTCTAGCCATAAGACCTTGGGCCCATTGATAGTGCCATGTCTGAGTTTCAAATTGTGCAATAGGCCTAGATCCAGTCAGAAAGTAGTTTTTTACACCTATGACATATGTACCTCTTACTATTGAACCAATGGGCCTATCATGTCAGGCTATTCATTTCTGTAGTTGGGTTTCATTGTCTAAATGGATGAGTATGACTGACCACATCTCTTCCTCAAGAGGGCACAAGATTTTATTACAGATGATTATGATCCAAAATGTGATTGGTGGGAGCCAAACTTAGGACCTTTCAATGAACAGAGAGTGTTCTAAACTGCTGTACCCTTTTCCCAGCCCTCTTACTATATAGAAAGCTAAAAAAATTGAAATACTAATTATTCTAAAATAAATATAATTTAGAAGTATAACTATTGTATACTTTGAGCTAGAAAGAGAAAATTTTCTTCCACCTTTCAGGGATTTCCTGTAACTAACACTGAGAAAAGCGTTACTATTTTAGATGATAATACAACTTGCTAATGCAGCCACATTTGGCAAAAACTATTTTTTTTCTTTATAAACTATTTTTAATCATTTTTAACATTCATTTGTAAATGCCCTGTTGGTATCAACTTGCATATACCTTAACTTAGAGTGAGGGTCTCCATTATTTTATAGAACATCTCAGATATTTGAATATTAAAAGAGTTAATGATTTAGAAGTCTATATATCATATTCTATGCTTTTAATAGAAGATTTCAAATGCTTCAATGTTGTCTCAAATTGCTCATTAGAAATCAATGGAATTATTCATAACAAATAACTAGAGAAATCAAATTTAACTTTTATACTAATCAAACAAATTGAAATTATGTCAGCTAAACATAATGTAATTTTGCTCTTATTTTTAATTTCAAAAGATAAATTAAGTTTTAAAAACAGTAAATTTACTTATATCTGTATTCCTTAGCAATTAAAAACTTTGTAATTTGCTTACAGTTTACTAAAATTTTTATCTTTCCTTATTTAGTTCATCATCAATGAATAATAACATGTCAAGAATAAAACTATCAATATTCACAAAGTAATTACAAATAAGCTACAAATTAATTCTTTGTAAACTAGAGGAACAAATACACAATAATTCTTCTGATAACTCAGATAAATAGAAAACTCATTATATCTTCCAGAAAATAATAAATCATCTAAATCTTTATATATTAAAGAATTGTATCATATATTTCTCTCCAGAAGTAACACTGAAAACTCTTATAAATTAGATGCTAACTTTAAGAAAATTTTATATTTACCTCTGATATCTCTATATTCACTTTGTTTTATTTTTTGTTTGTTTGTGAAATTGAACTCTCAGAATGCAGTACTGGATGTATTTTAAACATGGTGATTATTCTTCCTCTGCACCTCAAGAACTGATGTTATGGGTGTATGTAACATACCCAGTTTCCATTTGTCTTTAAAAATGGTGTTCTGGAACACTGTTTTCTGTAACCTTCTGCATAAAGTTATTATCTTCTATTAAGACCAATAAATTACATCCTAAAATTTCACAGCTAAGCAATAGTTATCTAAACATCTAGTTTTAAAAATGCCAAGAATTCATTTTTATTTTGTATAATAATATATTGTTAATTACTTTCATTATAAATATTTCAAATATTATAATTATTTCATATTTCATAGAATTCTGGGAGATTCTTTATCTGATAAGGTACTTACTGTGTGGTCAGGAAGACTTGAGTTCAGTTGCTCAGCACTAAGCAATATAAAAGCAACATGGCTCATTTGTATTCCCATTTTCCAGGTGGTAGAGCCTTCAGATGTCTGAAGAATATTGGGAAGCTAAACTCCCAATCCATACTCATTTAACATTTCTCTCAATATAAAAGTGAAGAGCCACCAAGAAAGACAAGTGATGTCTTCTAGCCTCAACACACATGGATAAGCCTATATTTACCTATGTGCCTGCACACTCACACACACAAACACAGACATGCTCATACACACCAACACACTTGTAACATGAGAATGACAATAAAAGACAAAACACACACAAATATACACCAAATAAATCCCCAACAAAGTTAAGGAAATCAACCTTAAAATATAATAATATTTGTTTGAAAAAGATAAGACATTTACATCACTATATTTACTACTACATTATTTACAATTAAGGAAAAGTTCAACCTACCTAGATACCCAATAATGATTGCATTAAAAGAATATGGTATAGGGATATAAACAATTGTTAGAGCACTTTCTGGTATGCACGGAGTGCTGAGATAGTTCTCCAGCATCATGTACATCTCCAGTATAAAGTGCACACCTGTCATTCTAAGCTCATCATGTTCTACATAGTAAATTCCAGGCCAGCATGGAATATACGCATGGATCATGTTGATTTAGAAGAATTTTTTTCTGGTATCTGTCAGCCCCTCTATCTCATGTTCATTTTGTCTCCTCTTTTGCCGGATTTCCTAAGCCTTGAAAAGAGGGATATAATGGAGACATGACATAAAGTGCTGAGTATTCCAAAGTCTTCTTGTGGGTCTCTATTTATTATTATCCTCTGCAGGAGGAACTTCTCTCATGATGGCTTATCAAAGAAGCGAACTATGGGAATTACAGAATGTCTTAGGAGTCATTTTATTGTTACATTTGATTGTTTTTGTTTTTTTTCTACTAAGAACACTAGTGTTTGGTTTGCGAGGTGTTTCTCATGCGTCTTTTGGTTTGTGTTCCCTGCCCATTAGTGCTGGGCTTCTTGTACCAGGTAGAGAATTGATTTATTTGATTTTAATTTGTCAAGCAAATCATATTTCTCAGTATTTAACCATACCAAGGCAGGAAACTAAAGCAACTCAGGACCGTTCCTGCCACTACTGGTTGCATGGCTGCTAGTCATGACTCTGCAACCCTGACACCTGCTGGACAAAAAAGATTATTAGACCTAAAACAATTTACTGGCTCTCATATGAGGTAATTAATAAATCAATATGGCAGACTCCATTAACATTGAAACTTTTAGTAACATTTTTGCTAAAACTATGGATTATGTTCTGCAAGGCTTATATGGTTATGGTGAAATATCCATTTATTGGATATTGGGACTCAGTTTTTTCTTCATATTATATCCTGAAGAAAGAATGTGGCACTTTTAGAAATGATACAGTCTTTCCCGACTAATAATGAACAGCTAGCTGGCAGGATTAATACCTTCAAAAATCAAATGTTACCTGAAAAATTAATACTATTGAAAAAGGTAACATTAATTTGACAGACAAATTGAATCCATGACGAAAGGTACTGAGAAGTTATCTGAAAGAAATCATACTGTTGAATTTGACTATCAAAATTTGTTAAAAAGTTATGATAGGTTAGCAGATGGAGTATCTTTCTAGGATGGCAATCTGCACACTATCCAAATAATGTCCAATGATTTGATGTTATCTTTAAAGGAGAAACTTCAGACCTTGGAATAACATGTGCAGAATGAGGACCAGAGGCTAAGTGCCTCAATGAAATCACTAGAAATATATACAGGCTAGAAGATTCAGGCTTTACAAAAAACAATAGTAAAAAAATTAGAAATGATTGAGGAAATTATTGGAGCTGATGAACAAAGAAAGAAGGCACAAGGGCAGGATTCAACATTGCCAGTACCTGTCAGAAATTAATAACCCAGGCTATTAGCTTCCTACGCTGTAATCTACTCTGACAAAGCATCAAATTCTAAAGGCCCAAAAGGATCCAAAGAAGGTAGATGGATACCTATAAGAATGAATAATCTAAAAGAATTTAAGCAAGATGTTGTAACTTATGGCTTGCATTCCACACTTGTTAGGGAGATGATAAAGACATTGGCTTCTAGCATTAAGGAAATGCCACATGACTAGCTTCACTTAGTTTCAACAGTCCTTGATGATGGGCCCCAGTTGATGGTTAGATTTTATTTCAAGAAAAGGGCTAAAATTTTAGAACAACAGGGAAAATTAGGAGTTGAGTCTTCCCAAGATCAAATTCTTGGTGAGGGCACTTGTGCTGACTTACAGTTTTAAGCTCTTTACTATGAACAAATCTTGTCCCTATGCCACAAAACAGCCTTAAATGCTTGGAATGGGATTCAAGAACTAGGAAAACAAATTGAATCATATATCAGGATTAAACAGGGGCAGAGAGAAAACTTTAGTAAATTTTTATAAAGATTAGCTAAGGCTATACAAATTGGACTAACAGACCAAGATGTTAGAAGAGTACTTATTGAATCTCTGGCTTTTGAAAATACCAACTTAGAATGCAAAAAGATACTTGGGCCCCTAAAGGTTAGAGGAGAACTTATGGAAGAATGGATCCTGTATACAATGAACACTGAGAAATTTGACTATAATACTGAATCTAGGGTAGAAGTAGCAATTTCCAAAGGAATGAGGAGACATCAAAATGTCAAACATTTTAATTGTGGTAGAACAGAACATCTGAGAAGGGATTTCAGACAAGGAATTTCTAAGAATCCTCTTAGAATGGCAAGAATAGGAAGACTCAAACTTCAGGTATATTTAGAAGGTGTGGCAAAGGTTGACATTAGACCAATAAATGAAGTTAAGCAAAAAAGATAAGGTAACCTGATACCATTGGGACACTCCTTGAGGGGCCTCTCACAGGTCCCCAAGCCAAAACAGGCCATATCATCCCCAGATTCTGTGGAGGACATGTATTAGCAGGAAAATTAAAAATTCCAGAGTCTGCTATCAAAGACCATACTGTTTTGGATGATGGAAAACACATGGAGGATAAATAAAAAATTCTGATAATAAATAGGAAACCTATATTCTGACAGACTTTTATAAATGATCAAAGACCAAATCTAAGAGTGTATATAAATGGCATTGTAATTATGGTTTTGATAGATACAGGTACAGCCGGGTGGTGGTGGCGCACGCCTTTAATCCCAGCACTCGGGAGGCAGAGGCAGGCGGATCTCTGTGAGTTCGAGGCCAGCCTGGTCTACAAGAGCTAGTTCCAGGACAGGCTCTAAAAAAAAAAAAGCTGCAGAGAAACCCTGTCTCGAAAAACCAAAAAAAAAAAAAAAAAAAAAAAAAAAAAAAAAAAAAAAAAAAAAGATACAGGTGCAGATGTGAGTATTATTATTCCAGAATCTTGACATCCAAATTGGCCTCTTTAAGAGGCAGAAGTTCAATTACTAGGAATTGGAACCCTATTTCAACTTAAACAAAGCATAAGATGGGTTGACTGCATAGGCCCAGAAATTCAGAGAGGGAATCTGAGGCCATCTGTGGCTAATTTGCAGTAAGTTTATGGAGTCATGGTCTGCAGCACCAGTGGCCCTCCCATGGAAGCCCTTACTCACTGGAAGGAGTGGATATGTTATGATGATGGTAGGAGGAACAGTGGAGGGATAGCTGTAGATATAAAATTAAAGAAACAATTTTTATAAAAGAATTTGATAGATGTCCTTATAGAGGAAATTAAAAAAAAATTCCTTGAAGAAATCTATGAGACTACAAACTGGAAAGAAATGAATAAAAGAGTTTGAGACCTCAAAGTACAAATAAAATCACTAAAAAAAACACAACCTGAGGAAAATCTACAAATGAAACATCAACATTTACAAGGATCACAGATTAAGGCTTTATCAACAGACTACAACAGATATAAAACAGAACCTCAGGCATTAAAGACACGATCAAAGAAAAGTGAAAGTGGTGCCTCATTGCGAAAGAAAATATCCATATACTACACTGAACATAGGTTGAGCAGATGCAAGCTTAGAGCCTTCACCACTAGCCTCCGGTCTCTTTGGCTCAAGAATGTAGTGGGTAGGCCACAGAAAGAGAAACCTAGACACCAACATAGTCAAAAATAAAATAAACTCCACCTACACTCAATGTCCTACCTTCAAGATATACTGGGGAAATGTTGGTGCAGAACTAATTGGTTTTACCAACCATTGTTTGGTTTAACTTCTGGCCTGCACCTTGAGTGGGGAACCCATGCCTAATTTTTTTTTCTGGATGGTGAGGAATCAGAGACTGGTAGCACAGAGACCTAGGGTAGAATCAAATACAATGTGAAAAGATTCAATGAAAGTCTTCCTAGTGATATTCTTCTATATTTATAAGTTAGTGCCTTATCCAGTCATCATGAGAGATGCTGTCTAGGGCAGCAAATGGGAGGAGGTGCAGAGATCCACAGTCAGACATTATACAGGGATAAAGTCTGTCTTAGTTTGAATTTTTATTGCTGTGAATAGGTACCATGACCACATTAACTCTTAAATGTTTCTATAGGAAACATTTAAATGGGAGTGGCTTACAGTTTCAGAGATTTAGTCCCTTTCTGTCATGGTGGGAAATAGTGGCATGGAGGAAGACATGGTGTTAGAGAAGGAGCTGAGAGTTGTACATCTTGATCCACAGGTAGGAGAAAGAGACAATATACTAGGCTTAGCTTGAGAATGTGTGAGACTGCAAAGCCTACTTCTACAGTGACACACTTCCTTAAATAAGGCCATACCTTTTCCAACTAGGCCACCTCTCCTAATAATGCCACTCCCTGTAGACCAAGCATTCAAACATATCAACCTATGGTTGCCACACCAATTCAACTCAACCGAGAGACTAAATTGTAAATCTCCATAATGTCCCTTCTATTGGAGAGAAGGATACCCAGCAGAAAGAGGGGAAGGAAAAATTGTAGGAGTCAGAATGGATGGAGGATAGTAGAGGAATATGGCCCAGTGAATCCACTGACAAGTTTTCATATGAGCTCACAGAGACTGAAGCTATAAGCACAGTGCCTACAACAATCTGTACCAGGTCCATTGCATATACTTTGACTATTTGCTTGGTGATTTTGTGGGACTCTTAAGAGTAAAAGTGGGTTCATCTCAGGATGTTTGCCTGTTTTGGCCAATTCTTTTCCTCTGATTTGGTTGCCTTGATCTGAGAGCCTTTTCCATTTCTTAATTATATCTTATTTGCCTTGTTTTACTGTTCTCTGTTGGAGGCATGCTCTTTTCTGAGGAGAAAACAAAAAGGGCATAGACCTGAGAAATAAGGATGGAGTAATCTTGGAGGAGTGGAGGAACGTAAAACTATATTCAGGATGTACTGTATGAGAGAAGAATCTATTTCAATAAAAAATTTTAAAATTACACAAATAAAATTAATTTATGTTTATTATAAGCCTTATATAATTTAAATGTTTTTATTTTCAAGATTTTTCTACAATAGAGTATCAGGAATAGGAGAATATCTCTAGATACTTAAGATTTCATAAATAATATTTTGGAAGAAGTATTAGAATATTAGTGTTTGAATAATATAAAATATAGAAACCAATCATGTAAGAGGATTTTACAAGGACACTAATATAATTCAAAGTGCGAAGAACATTATTTTTAGCAGCATGATGAGTCATTGGTAATTAAGAATAGGAAAAACAGATAATTTGACAAGATTTCATTTCCTGCTTTAACATAAATCTCCAACATATGAGAATTTAAAATAATTTTTATTTTAAAAGGTACAGATGATAGGTTAATAATCATGGAAAATTTGAGAAAGTGGAACTAGTTAAGAAAAGATTCAAAAGTCCTGTTAAAATTTAGGATGTAGCTATTATGTGGAACATGATAATGAAATGTTTGTTATCCATGGTATTCAGTTTTAATAATTTTGGTATAATTATTAAGCATACTATTACTATTTTGTGAGACAAATTAAGTCTGTCTTCATGCTTCTATATAGACAAAAATGACTTTAAACTTATGATCCTCTTGCCTACCCTTCTAAAATATCAGAGTAGAAGTCTGAAATGCCATATTCTCTTTTGTTGGTGTCTGGGGGGAATCAAACCATGGTTTTGTTTAAGCTGTCCAAGTCTTAGTCCTCAAAGTTACAAACCAAACCCTGAGTATATATTAAGTCTTAATTGTTTCTCTCAATGTGTTTAAAATTTTTTTTTCTGTAATGGGACATATCACTTTTATTTTAAATTTTAAAACTGTGTAGTGATGAATAATATAGACCACACTTTATCTTTTCCAATCTATGGACATATGGGTCATTGCAAATTTTCTTATGAAAATGACTTTTATAAAGTTTTCCATATTAATATTTTTATGTATGAACATATTTGTTTGTAATCCTTTTGGATTAATACCTAGGAGGGTAATTACTGTGTCACAGATTAGATGCATGCTTTATTTCATAAAAACCTGTCAGATTGCCAAATGAGTATTCCATTGCCTAACTCATTAGCAATATGTGACTGCTATGACACTGCTTACAATTGGTGTTAGGCTTATTTTGCTCATTCTGATGCATATGGGATGATATTTAATTGCCATTTCACCTTAGTTTAATGAGACTAGGGTATTTTCAAGTACTCATTAGCTCATTATATGTTGCTGTGACAAGTTTGTATTTCATTTAGTTGATTTGACTAAGTTTGATTACTCAATCTGATATATGTTAATACATCTTATATTTCATTCTATATTATGTTTTCTATAGTCTTGGCTTATTGATTCATATTCTCTATTATATCACTTAATCAAAATATTTAATTTTAACAAAAATCTATTTGAATTTTATCATTTTTAAATCAATAATCTCATGTTGGGTTCATGAAACTTTCCCTCTATGGGATTTTTTGATTATTAACTATCCTGTAGAGGATGGGTTCAAGGGCTAAAGCTTTGGTGTTTACACTACTAATGTGCAGGATAGGGACTTTGAGATGTGATCAATGGAAAGATCATTTGGACACTGGTGAGATTTGAAGGATAACATTCTGCATGATCCAACACATGAGTCAAAAGTTATGTGTTGCCTCGATTCAGTGCAGGAAATCACGGCAAATAAATAATGAATGGAAGACTATAACACTAGCAAAAATTAAATATAAGTTATTAACCTATTTTTTGGTCATAGAAACCTAACACAAATTTAAGTTACAGAGTAATTCTGTTTCCTTATAAATCATGTTTTGATTTTTTTCAACTGAGACAGTAGTTCAAGTAAACATACAGTGATTTTATCACAATTTATTTCCTTGTAATGAAGGTTATCCTCTGGTTGAAAACTAAATATATACACATGCTGAATTCTCTATATTGTATTGCATGTTCTTGCTACCTTATGAAAACACCATCCTATTGTATGAACTTTATATTTCAGAAGAAAAATGCTCCTCATATTAATTAGACACTAATATTTACACCAGACCACAGATCTGCATTGTGGAATCATTTTTAATCTAATTTGGCTCTGAGAATCCTCTGAAGGTCACCAAGTCCCATCACTAACAAACACTTAATCTGTACTCATATGTCCCTCCTACTTATCAATCTCCTTCAACTTGATGGTGTATAATTTTATGTTCAGCATCATGAAATAACTAATTCAGTCTTGCTATGGTAAGAATTTCTGAACTAAATTCTACTAAGTCAGTTCTACAACCCTAGCTTAAAAACCAGGAGCAATTGTATAGAAATGGGATTTACTTGGTGTTTGAGCTTGTTTACAACACATAAAACTCAGTTTGATCCCCAGAGTCACATAAAGAGAACATGATGGAGCACAACTGTGGTATTCGGCACTAGAAGAAGGAGAAACAGAAGCTCAAGTATATCAGTTTCTATAAAGCTAACTATAAATTTGAAGACAGCCTAGACTTAATGAGATTCTATATTAACAAAACAAAAATAAACAAAATATAATGAAAATATTCAAAAGAGGAAATAGGTGTGGGCAACAAGAGAATAGGTGAATAGAACTGATATGCACTAAAGACTGTACAATTAGGAGAAATTGTATGATAGAAGATGATTTTTTATTAATTTTAATTATGTGCATGGGCTTTTGTCTCCATGTATATTTGTGTATTACGTGGGATCTGTTGCTATAAAAGGTCAAATGCAGGTTCCAGATCTGCTGAGACTGTATTTAGAGAGGTTGTGAGCTGCCAAGTGGGTGTTTGAGATCAAACTTAGATGCTCTGAAAGAGCAATGGAGGCTCTTAATCATCAAGTCGTCTCTCTAGTCCCATGACTAAAAATATTGAGAGCATAAACCTATGCCTGTGGAGCAGACATTTGTGGTTATATTTCTTCATGACTCATACATTATTTTTCAGTAATATACTCTAAGTTTTGTCTGAAATACTATATATATGCTTCTTTGTAGCAATTTAGATTGGGATGTATGGGGACAGCATTAATATATAACCAAAGGATCTGGAAAAAATAGTGAAACTTCCATATCTTCATCCTTTCTTGCTAGAGAATCAGACTTAGATAATCATTATAGTATTGCTAAGAAGGCTCAGAGAATTTCCTACAATAAAATAACTAAGAAAACAACAGATAAAAAGATGTCAATATATCTGAGACTATTATAAACTATCCTTTCTGTAGCAAAAATAATGGTGGAAAAAAATCATCTATCTATTAAGAAGGCATAATAGAATTACAATGAATTATATGCTAAATACTGCTATTTGACCATTAGAGCTGGTCTCTCTCACGTCAAACATTGTTATTAAGAAAATGCTATACAGAATTGCCTGCAGGCTTTCTGATTGAGGCATTTTCTCAACTGATACTAATTACTCTTCGCAATAACACTAGCTTGTGTCAAATTGACAAAACACCACCCAGAACAATCAATGTATTAAAGACAATTTCCATTTAATATTGCTCTGTATTTCAGATATACTATCATTTCTAAAAGAGGAATCTAAAACTGCCTCTGAAACTTGGCATATTTCTACAGATAAGAATGACAAAACCCTTTATTTTTACCAGTGAGAAGCAAACGCTGTTAGCACATAGCTGGAATTTTCAGTAGGATATATGTCATAGGATTATATGAAACTTCTGAAAATTCAGAAAAACATTCTTGAAATTTAAAAAATAATCCAGCAAGAAAAGTTACAATCTAAGTAGAACTTTTCGTATAAAAGAGAAAATGTGTAGCAATCTTTTCAAAGTTCATTTAACTCTCAACTGCTAAGTAGATGTAGAGAAAAGAAACAAATAAACTTGGGTCATGTAAAGTAAAAATTATATCTTATTCTGATGCTCAGGTATCATAATATGCTACATTTTGTGGTTCTTTTTTTTTTTTTTTTTTTTTTTTTTTGGTTTTTCGAGACAGGGTTTCCCTGTAGTTTCTAGAGCCTGTCCTGGAACTAGCTCTTGTAGACCAGGCTGGCCTCGAACTCAGAGATCCGCCTGCCTCTGCCTCCCAAATGCTGGGATTAAAGGCGTGCGCCACCACCGCCCGGCCATTTTGTGGTTCTTATACATCTGTGTGATGAGAACTGTCTGAATTCTGTGGAAATTCCTCAATGATAGCTCTAATACAGACAACATTATTGTCTTAATAAAATGTCCCAAGTCCCAAATCCAATGTTATATGCAAATATCTTAAACCAATAAACCAATGCTTTCAATGTGAGATAACAAGTAATATATAATTGAAAATAATAACTAAAAAGCATTAAAGTCTTAAGCAGACATCACATTGTAGAATGGGAATGTTACAAACATAATTTCTCTGTAGTAGATTAGAGAATATAAATACATTTTACTATATTTCGGCCATGATCCCATATTACCCATTCCAGCTTGCTCTTACATGTCCTTCAGCAAATAAATGTGACTTAACTGATTATTTGTTATCATGAAGATTGGTAGGGGGGAAATTCCCAGTGAAGTCATATTTATGTGATGACATAGCAAAAAAAAAAATCATTATGTTGGCAGTTAAAATTAGTGGAAGACCTGAAATATTCATGAGAGGTAATATTTGTCTCTGAGTATACATAGTCATGGAATCTCCTTTGGGTAAAATGTCTGGAACTTGTGATATTTTTCATCTAAATTTCTTTATAAATTTCATTTTCTATTTACTTAAGCATTATAACATCACTTCTATCCTCCCTTTCCTTTTTCTAATCTCTACTATGTACCCACAGCTCATTTAATCCCCAGTTCATGGACTCTTTATTTTTTTCTCAGAAATCTGCTCAGTTGGTTTATTGTAGCAAGTATGGATATTTTTACTACTTAACATTCGGTACTGGAAAAGAAACTATGGGGTTTTTGTTCTTTAGGAATGACTAATTCTCCCAATCTCAGGAGTCCTTAGTTTCTGTAGCTTTTCATCTATGTGAGAGGTCGTGTAACACTTATCCATCAAAAGAAGTATGTAATTTGTTGTGTTTGGTGTTCAGTTCTTATTTGAGACACCATATTATAATGAGCTCATGGAAGTAGCTTTCTTGGCATATCTACAGGTCATAAGATTAAAGTAGCCTTCCTGATCTGGTATTTTTAATGTTTCCAACCCATTATTTCTCTTCATGCACATATCCATTTAGACCAGCATCATTTGCTGAAGATGCGTTCTTTCACCCAGTGTATATTACTGACTTCTTTATAAAATTCAGGTTTCTATAGGTGTATGTATTTATGCTTGGGTCTGTGATTATATTGCATTAATCAATGTGTCTGTTTTCCAGGCATATATTCTCAAAGAATGAAACTTTGATTTTTTTCCAGTTTATTTATTTTTTATTAAAAATTGCCATCTCCTCCTTTCCTTCTCCCCCTTCCCTCCCCTCCCCTCCACCCCCCCTCCCTCCCTCTCCAGGCCAAAGAGCCATCAGGGTTCTCTACACTATGTTGAGTCCAAGGTCCTCCCAACTCCCTCCAGGTCCAGGAAGGTGAGCAACCAAACTGACAAGGCTCACACAGAGCCCGTCCTTGTCGTAGAGACCAAGCTCATCACCATTGTCCTTGGCTTCTCGGTCAGCCTCCACCATCAGCCACTTTCAGACAGTCCAATTTGGTCGGATGTTCCATCAGTCCCATTCCAACTGTACTTGATGATCTCCCGTTAGTTCTGTTCTGCCGTCTCAGTGGGTAAACGCACCCCTCACGGTCCTGACTTTCTTTCTCATGTTCTCCCTCCTTCTGCTCCTCATTTGGACCTTGGGAGCTCAGTCCAGTGCTCCAATGTGGGGCTCTGTATCTATCTCCATCCATCACCAGGTGAAGGTTCTATGGTGATATGCAAGATATTCATGAGTATGGTTATAGGATCTGGACATTTCTGGCACCCTCTCTGCAGCTGCCCAAGGAACTAGCTGGGGGCATCTCCCTGGACACCTGGGAACCCCTCTAGAGTCAAGTCTCTTGACAACCCTCAGATGGCTCACTTAATTAAGATATATGCTTCCCTGCTCCCATGTCCACCCTTCCTATATCCCAAGCATTCCCTTCCCTCAAGCTCTCTCCATCCTCCCCTTCACGCTTTTCTCTCCCCATCTCCCCTTTCCCCACCCCACCCCACCCCCTAGTTCCCAATTTATATCCGGCAATCTTATCTACTTCCAACATCCAGGAGGATAACTGTATGTTTTTATTTGGGTTCATCTTCTTATTGTCTTCTCAAGGATCAGGAATTATAGGCTTTTTAAGTTTGAAACAAATATTGAAGTCCTTCAGTTGTTATATTGCTCTAGTAGAAGTTCAAATACTATATTAAGTAGATACCCTTATTCTGTATCTTATTTTAGTGGAATTGTTTTTAGTTTCTCTCCATTTAATTTAATGTGGGCAACAGGCTTGCTATAAACTGCCATTATTATGCAAAGGCCTGGTCCTTGTATATATAATCTGTTTTGCATGTTTATAATGAAGAGACTGTTGGATTTTTGTAAAGCTATTTCATCATACACAGAAATCATCATCATTTTTTCAATTAGATTGTACATTTTTATGGATTATGTGTTCTGTTGATGATCAATTTCTTGAGTTCTTTGTATACTTTGGAAATCAGTCCTCTATCTGATGTGGGGTTGGTGAAGATCTTTTCCCATTTTGTAGGCTGCCATTTTGTTTTGTGGATGATGTCCTTTGCTTTACAGAAGTTTCTCAGTTTCAGGAGGTCCCATTTAATAGTTGTTTCTCTCAGTGTCTGTGCTACTGGGATTATATTTAGCAAGTAATCTCCTGTGCCAATGTGTTCAAGTGTACTTCCCACTTTCTCTTCTATGAGGTTCAGTGTAGCTGAGTTTATGTTAAAGTATTGATCCATCTGTACTTGAGTTTTGTGCATGGCGATAGATATGGTTCTATTTTCATTCTTTTATATGTTGATATCCAGGTATGCCAGCATCATTTGGTGACTATGCTATCTTTTTTTTTCCATTTTATATTTTTGCTTCTTTTTCAAAAATCAGGTATTTGTAGGTATGTGGATTAATATCTGGGTCTTCAATTCAGTTCAACTGGTCAACCTGTCTGTTTTTATGACAATAAAGATTGTTTCCAGTTCTATAGCTATGTAGTAGAGTTTAAAACCAGCAATTGTGATATGCCTAGAAGTTCCTTTAATCTATAGGATTGTTTTGATTGTCCTGGGTTATTTGCCCTTCCATATGAAGTTGAGAACTGTCCTTTCAAGGTCTGTGAAGAGTTTTTCTGGGAGAGATAGAATATCACTTGCCATATTCTTTCCACTGTTAATATCTTGTTGAGAGAGTCTTACATTAAGTAGCCAGTTGTTGATTATAACTTATATATAAGTACCACTATTGTAAATTTAAGTTTATTTTCCCACATTATTCATTGCTGTGATCAGAGAACTAGTAATTGCTGTCCCTCCTTGAAAACTGTAGCAGATATTTCTATATTATGATGTTTCTCAGGGAAGAAATTTGGGGGTCAAATTCAACTCAATTACTCCCACTTCTGTGTCCGAAGTATGTGGTCTCTTCAGCAATAGATGCTTGTCCTCAGTACTTAGAGGTGAACCAGTACAATAGCAATAACCTGTAGAACTTTTTGAGAATCAAGCATAGATCTAATAGATTGCAAAAATAGTAAAATAATAATAAAAGTTGATTAAAACATTAATTAAATTTTAAAGATTTTTTTAAAAAACACTCCAAAAATCTAAAATAGGCAATATTTGTAGATTCTTTCAAACTTTATTAAAGTTAAAACAAGAACACATCAACAAACCTAAACAGATTTATAACAAAAAAATTAATCGAAACAGTAATAAAAAAGTCATTTTTAAAGACAAACCTGAGGCTCAGATGGATTCACAACAGAATCCTACAGATTTTCAAAGACTCACTACAACCAATACTTCTTAAAATATCATTTTTATAGTTAGACACAGAAGGAGAATTACCAATCTTTTTCTATGAGACCAGAATTACTCTAATACAAAACTAGTTATAGCACAACAAAAATAATTCTAGAAGCCAATATCCTTAGTGAACAGAGACACACAAATCCTCAATAAAATGCATGAAGGATGGATATAGAAGCATATAAAACAAATTATTCACCATAATGAAGTTATCTTTATCGAGGAGATGCAAGGATGTTTCAATATATGTGAGTCAATAAATATAATAAATTATATAAGTTGACTTAAAATCAAAGTAATGCTATCATCTATATAAATGCAGAATATCTGAAAAATTTAACAAGTCTTTATGATGAAAGTCCTATAAAGTGTAGGACTTGAAGAAATCAATATCACCATTATAAGGATTTTAAACGACAATCTCACAGCCAATATTATTCTAAATAAACAATAAAAACTCGAAGCAATCCTATTTAAACAAGGAATGAAAAAGAACTGTCACCTATTCTCACTCCTTTTCAATATAGATTTAGTCAAAATAGTAGACGAAGAGAAGAAAATTAAAGGACACAAATGAGAAAAGACGATTTGAAACTATTCCTATTTGCAAATGATATATTATATAATAGAGGTCTCCAAATTTTCTTCCAAAATTTCTGTCATAGAAAACTTGGCACAATAGAGAGATCACCACATATGGGGTAAGACATACCAATCACAGTTCCTGCATCTATGACTCAAATATCATCACAGAAGAATTGTAATAACCAGAAACAGTATTTCATGGAAATGGCTGCATAAACAAGATCAGAACAATGATAATTGCAGTACAGTTGAGGTATAAAGAAACAACATAAAAAAAGCTGGAAAAAAAGAATCAACATTCCTAAATCAAAATTTTACTATACCATAACAACAAGCACACTGAGAAAGAGGTAATCAACGCACTTCCATTTACAATATCCTTAAATAAAATAAAATATCCAGGAATACAGCAGAATAATGAGGTAAAACAACCCCCTCAGTAAAAACTATAATTTCTGAATAAATCAATGAAAGACTAGAAAATGGAATGATGTCCCGTACTAATGGATTAGTATAATTAATATTGTGATAGTAACAATTCTACTAAGGGTCATTTATAGAGTTAATGCTATCTAATCAAACTGCCTACAATATTCTTCACTGAAATACAAGAATCTTAATCTTCATATGAAAACATAAAATCCTGGCATGACTGAAGCAATCCTCCTAAGGAAAAAAAAAATAAAACAAACAAACAAACAAACAAAAACAAATAAAAAACAGTGCTAGTTAGAATACACTTACAAATATCAAGATATATTACAGAGAAAAAAATCTAGAGCGGTATGTTTGGACTTGGAATATCTCAAGGAGTAGGATAGATGGATAGCACACTAAATTTATTTTTAATTTTGAGTATACTCCATATTGTTTTCCTAAGTGGCAGCTCCAATCTCCATTTCTACCAACAGTGAATAAAGGTTCTTCTTTCTCAATAACCTTCCCAACTTTTTTTGTTGTTCTCAGTAATTCTAACTGGGGTGAGATAAAATCTAAATATTGTTTTAAATTTCAATTTGCTAAATTTTAGGATTAACGTTTTTGAAATATTCTTGTTTGTTTTGTTTCTGTTTGTGTTGTGTTTTATGTAGCCTATGCACTTTAAATACTGTAATTATGGTCATATAGGACATGCAAGTATATTTTATCCTGTAAAAAAGTTCATAAAGTCATGACTACAGAACTAACTTAAACTAATTCTCCCTCTTTAAAAATTCCAATTTTCTCACCAAATCTGTTGTTCATAACAGTGGAACTTGAGACTGGCTCTGCTGCACAGTATATCTGAGAGAGGAGCGCAGGCAGTGCACAGCTCCAGCTACTAGTGTGTAATTGTGCGTTGAAAACTGAGAGTGTTTGGCCATTGCAACAATGGTAGAAGTCCATCTTTACATTTTATTTTGTTTTTCACATAATCCATTAAAAAGTAAGTTTTCTTTTCTGCTGATGTCTCTTAAATTTATTCTCTATGAAATTGTTTTTAAACAGGCTTAGTATGTCTTCTTAGTACAGTAGTCATTTAACCCCTATAATATTTACTGCTCCAATGTGTGATATTTTGTTTGTGTTTTGACAAATAAAGCTTGCATGGAGTCAGAAGTGGAGATATCCACTAGTTAATTATAGAGGTCTGAAGGACTATCCAGAGAGACAGTAACTGATAAGGTGGGCAGGAGAGAGGATCTGGCTCCTTTTAGACTGCGGAACTGGAGAGGTAGGTTGCAACTGGCATCTGCTCCCTTTTCTCTGCTCTTCCACGTTTTTACCACAATAAGTGAGTCCTGATTTTTTTGATAAAAATTAATAATTTATGCTTCACCTAGAATCCAGCTCTGAGAACAAAAGCATAGATAGTCTCTCATTCCTGGCTTTGTAGTGAATGCAGCCACCATCTGAAGCCTTAGCTACTTTGCATCCCATGCCACAAGCCCTTTGAGTGAATTTGGGACTTTTCTGTCCCGGCCTCTCTAAACAGTCTCCTCAGATACTTGAGCTCCATATGCCACCAGAGTTAGCTCCTAGTCACAGGACAGTTCTGCCTCCCAGCATCTCCGAGCACAAGTGCTTCTTCCTGCATTGTGCTCTGTATGCATTTGTCAGACGGCTGGTTCCCTCTCCCCCATAAGTTGAGGACCTCCTATAGTACCTCCTCCTCTAGATACTGCCATACTAAGTAGCTGCCTTGATATCAATTTGGGCTTTTACTCTTTTTGCAACTATCACAAAGTCTCAACTCTCAGCTCCCAATTATACACTAACAGCTGCAGCTACGCAGTACCTGGATTCTCCTCTCAGATACGATGTGCAGCAGCAGGCAACTTAATGGTCCGCTGTCATGCAGCAGATTTAGTGAGAGTATTGGGAAGCTTTAAATGGGGAAAATAGTTTAAAGAGAGAGAGTTTTCCCCCCAATAAACAATGGGAAACACTTTTACAAAGCAGGGAGTTAGGTTTCTGTATGATTACACAATGGATGGTTTAAAAATGGAACAATTAAATGAGTGGAAAATTAACTTAGCTATAATTTACATAATCTTAATTAAGCTCATTATCACTTTGGTAATTCTTATTTTAGCTCTAAAAAAGTTAAATGATATGAGTGCCAGGATACAGGTCTTAGAAAAAGTTACTAAAGATAATATTGCCATTTTAATTGATAAGTTATAAGTCTTAGAAAAACTTACTAAAATAGATATTGGAGATATTCAGAAAAAGGCAGAGGAATTTAAAGGAGAACCAACAACACCATTATATTATTTAGAAAAGAAGAGCCCAAGGTTCTCAAATAAACAAAATTAATTTATCCAGTCATCTTACATAACAACTGCAAAATGACAGGTATCCCAAGGCTATGTAAGAATTGATTTGATTCTGTAGAGAATTTAAGGAAGAATTAGGAGAGCGATAGTCTCATGTGGTGTGCATTCACTTTTTGTGAAGCAGATGTTAAAATCACACTCAATTGTAACGGAATTGTCCCGCAAGGCGAGAAAGACTTGGTTACAGCAATTTTGGAACTTGGTTCTCAACTGCAGTGTAGGAACTGGTGGAAAGATGAGGTTAAAAACATTAAAAAATGAGGTAGGGCTAGAGTTCTGAAATTTCCCAAGAGCAACTTCTTAGAGAGGACAATCATGGTGTTTTATATATATATATATATATATATATATATATATATATATATATATATATATATATATATAAATCTCTGTATGATCACCACACTGTGATTCTATGCAGCAGCTGTGAATGCTTGAGACAGAGTTGAAAATTTTGGAAAGAGAAAAAAAAATCATTTACTAACATATAGATATGCCCAAAAAACTTTCACTGATTTATAAAAAGGATTGACTTAGTTTAAATAGAATATTATAAAAATTAGAAGCTAGACAAATAAAAATTAAATTTTGGCTTTCTAAAATGCTAGTTTACAATACGAAATGATAATTAGGCCTTTAAAGGCAAGATCAGCACTCACAAGGAATTGGTCTGATATACAGTCAGTATTGAATATCAAAACCATGGTGATAATTGGATAGAACAGGTAATTTCCAGAGGCTTGAAGAAAAATCAAGGTGTCAGGTATTTTAATTGCGGTAAGCAAGGTCACCTCAAAAGGGACTGTCGGCAGTGTGTTCCTAACAAGATAAAATTCCACCATATAATGTAAATGGTCTTTTTGTGGTCCCAGTTTAATTTAAAAACTAAAGCTTCCTTTGGATTCTGAAGAGTGGCTCTTTTCTTCTCTAAACACAAGCATGCTTGTTAAAAAGAAAATACAAAATCTTTGTCTTATATCATAAGAGCTATCTGATATGGGACATGAGAAAAACAAAATTAAGGAATATTTTCTTGCCACTAAACTCATAATTCTTATATTATTTTAAAAATATCTTTAAAACTTTTCTTAAGGCATAAATATTTACTCAAAACTCATAAAATTATTATATATTAAACTTTGTCCTATATTATGATTATTAATTGTAAATAGTACTAATTCTAGAAAAGGCTTAATCAAGCTTTCTGTATATGATTTGGGGTTTGAATCTCTATCAGGTAATTAGGAATTAAGCTTTTGTACTCTGCATGTATATAGCAAATTATGGTAATTTAACCTCTTAGAGATTTAATGATATTTAAACTGTTAAAGTTTTCTGAAGTGATTTATGATAATGTCCAACAGTGACTTTGAAATCTCCAAAAAGAGGGTGTTGACCCACAATGATGATTCCATATGACCTGTAGTAATGGCATGAAACTGAATAATACCACCCAAAGATCAATTTTGGAGTACAAACTGCTCACGATAATTCCAAGTTCTCTAACAATGTTGTTGCCCCCAGAAAACAGAAATTAATTTTAAGAGCACAATGCCCATATTCCCAAGATTTAGGGTGGGTGGTATCTGGTCACTCAATGGGCTATGGATTTTGCCATATTATAAGGGAGCTGGTTTCAAGTTGTTATTGGTAATGGTCAAGGAAAAAAAAGATGAACAAAAGAGATTAGATTCATGTATCTTGCTTTGAAAAGAAAAAGGTGGGGTCTAGAAGTATAGATAGGATAAAGGATAGATTATTGAAGCTGTTTTTAAATAAAATGATAGGATAAAAGAGTAGATTCTTGTATTTACTTTTAAACCAAATGAAATAATTATTAGTCTTAAATACTTTACATTGGTATGGATTTTTGTATGTTAATACAAATTTGAGGTTATTTTTGTTATAATATTTATATGTTTCTACTCTTGTTTAAGGTATTTTGATACAAATTTAAGTTTTTTTGTTTTAATATACTATACATATATTTCTACTCTTGCTTAAGGTATTATACCTATGCAACTCATTTAACAATATAATGTAGATTTCTAGTCCTTGAAATTTATTATTATAAACTATTTAGGATAATAATGAAATGCGGGTTAGTAATTAGTCTCTTATTACAGTCAAACATTTAGTCATATTAGGTACGTTTACAGAGTCAAACAGAGATATATTTTAAATAGACAAGTCATCTTTAAATACTTCAGAGACATCTAAGATGTTTTAATAACATAAGGTTCTTTTTTTATAACAACGAGACTTATCTGTTCCTGGCAGCACCAATTCACTTCAGAGAAGATGATGAGCACTGAAGAAATTGTGCATGGAGTTTACTTTCTTTGGAACAATAGTGAGCCACTGAATAAGAAACGGCTCTTGTCTTGATGGCTGAAAGTATGCTGTCCAAATGGACAAACAGGACACAAAAGAAGGTGACTGTTGAACTTTCCAAGGCACTGAAGGACAGCCCTTCAGAAAACCCTGCTTCATAGAAAAGTCTGTCACATATTCTAGGCCTTCAGGCTAAAAACGGATGCCCCAACTTTACTAAGTAACCCGAGGGACTGTCCAGACAACTGGCTGTTAAAAGTCATTTCTTAGTATTGGACGTTGTTTGTTCTGCATTCCACGTTTACACGGGTGGTATTATATCCTTCTCAGGAACTGAAGACTAGATAGTTTTCCTTGTTAACAAATTCAGAAAATAAACTCACAAAAAATTGTTTAGTGTATACACTTGAGAGACTTAAGAGGATAGAGTTTTTGTTGGTAATGCAAATTAGTTTAGAAAATGGATTAGGTACAACACTTTGTTTTTTGTTGTTGTTGTTGTTTTGTTTTGTTTTTCGAGACAGGGTTTCCCTGTAGTTTCTAGAGCCTGTCCTGGAACTAGCTCTTGTAGACCAGGCTGGCCTCGAACTCAGAGATCTGCCTGTCTCTGCCTCCTGAGTGCTGGGATTAAAGGTGTGCGCCACCACCGCCCAGTTTAGGTACAACACTTTTAACTCACCAAGATAGACTAGATAATGGAATATTTTGTCTAAATTTGTCAAGTGCATACGAGCTGGACATAGCTAATGTAATTATTGCATAGGCATGTTTGTATATAGTTGTTGTACTTATTATATTATATATAGTTAAAAACCTTTGATTTTTATTTGGACATAAGTGTTAAATGTGTGATATTTTGTTTGTGTTCTGACAATTAAAGTTTGCTTGGTTTCAGAGGGCTGAGCTAAACACTAGTTAATCATAGAGGTCTGGACGAATATATAGAGAGATAGGAAACGATAAGACCAAGGAAGAAAGGATTTGGACTGAAGAACTGGAGAGGTAGAAAACAACTGACAGCTACTCCCTGTTCTCTTACCTACCAGGTTTTTACTGCAATATCTGACTCTTGATTTTTATT
The DNA here is from genome assembly GCF_903992535.2 of Arvicola amphibius. NCBI lineage: Eukaryota > Metazoa > Chordata > Mammalia > Rodentia > Cricetidae > Arvicola > Arvicola amphibius. The sequence continues at coordinate 84,504,565 of NC_052055.2, forward strand.
GGTAAAGATTAGTAAAGATTATCACATTTAGATATTAATATTTACCTTAATTTATTTCTAAGATATTTATATATAGACTTTGATTTGTCAATTTGAATGCATTTTCCTTACCAGGAATAAAAAAAAAACTCGTATGTTATCTGCCTTTCTTTTTAATCTGATGTATGGACTCTAAGGTTTAAGACAACAGCTCTTATTAATGACATGGTTTAGAATAAAATAATTTATAAAATCTAGAAAATATGAAATATTTTATTAGAATGCATGTCATGGTATACATTAAATATACACTAATGGGTGTTAAAGTATTTAAAATGAAAATAACTGACCTTACAACAAATTTGAATATCATATAAAATAAACTAAACTTTTCAAAATATTATGTATTATTCCAACAAGTATTTTATAAGCACAAAGACTACAGTTTTCTGGAAAATTGAAAAAACAATGCTGACTTATTTTATATTACATTACAATAATTTATTAATTATTGAGTAACTATTTAAAAGTGTTAAAGCACATTATAATATTCAGTAATGTATAATAGAGCACCATACCAGAAATAAAAATGAAGACAAATCAGAAAAATGTAGTGTAGAACAATGAAAAATTCTTACTTTCTTATTAATTTTGGATTAACAAAGGCTATAGTGTCTATATTGAGTATCAAAATAGTACTTTTAACATTATGGAGAAATTTGAACACTAAAGTCAATAAAACATATTTCCATCATTGTTATACACTCTTCAGTGCTATCCTGTAGCTAGATTTAACAAACATAAAATGATTGTACTATTTTGAGGGAAACTTCTCTTCAGGAATAGCCAACTTTCAGGTAAAGGAATCTGGACCTCAGCCTTTTTAATCTTACTGGTAGGTACAAAAAAATCAACAAATATATTTGTTAAAAATTCGAAATGCAAAACATTTTCTACAAAGTGGTGCTTCTTGACTGCATTTCAGACTACTTGCTTAACTCTACCTTCTCATCAGTTTGTTCAAATAAGGAGTTTGTGGTGACTTTCATGTGGTAGAAATAAACAATTTTAAATATGAACTTAAACTATACTGCTATGCTAAGCAACTATTAGTGTTGCCTACTCTGACAGTACCTAAATCTGTAGATAATACATTACAAAATTCCCTGCAGTATTTTACAGTCATTTTGCCTACATTCAAATTTGTCATCATGCCTCAATTAATGTAGACACAGTTTGCATTTTGATCTCAATAAACATTATGAAGTTCAGTGAGTTGAATAAGTGGATAAAACACTAGCCATCAATCATGGTGGCCAGAATATGATCCGCAGTACCCACATGGCAAAAGTAGATAACTCTCTAATATAAATTGTATAATGACTTCCATATGCACACCATGGAACATATCAGACATTGCCATGCCCACACTAGCATAGACATGTAAAATTGTTTTTAAATAAACATATAAAACAGTAAATAATTAAAATTATAAATAAGTCAATGATCGGAAATATTATATTAGACAAAGTTTCTCTAGGAAGAAGCAATCTAAAAAGAGTTTCATGAATGAAAAAAACTGGCAATCTTTAATCAGAGGTATTTCAGGCACAGAGATTAGGAAATATAAAAGTCCTTGTACATTGTTGAACATGAAAACCAAGTAAATGAAGTTAAATTAAAAAAAAGCTCACAGAACTGAGGTTGGAGTTAATTAGGAACCAAATTAGATTGCACATAAAGGATTGCAAAGACTTTCTGCATAAGATGCATTTTTAAAATGATATTTTTAAAATGTTTTGATATGTTGCATGATTTTTGATGGGAAAACATTAGTAAATGGGTATACACTACGGATCAAACACTTACAGCCAACATGAATGAGGAGAGGCTTAGAAGATCCTAGATGCATTATGGAAAAGCCCATCTCATATGATTAACATTTCTTTAAAGTCAGATGTTTAAAATAAATCCTCAGCTCAATATACGTGCATCTCTAAGACAGAACATTTACTTCTTACCCTTTTTAGTTGTCTTTTATTTTATATATCCCATATTAACTCTAAGAATGTATTTGTCAGTTTTTTTAAATTTCTTACCTCTCTAATTCTTGTAATATTCATAAACATTATTCATTCTAATGAACACTTCACTTCAAAGTAGAGGTGCTTCAATTAATAGGAAATTATTTCCTGGCATATGACCTCTTTGGCTCTTAAAATCTTTCTTTCTCTTCTTCTGCAATGTTTCCAGAGCTTTGGAGGGTTAATATGCTTTATTTTACTCTTCTATAAAGCTGAAGTTGAGATATAGTAGCAATAAATTCTTCTCTATAGATTGACTTCTTTAGACTCTGCAGAAAATACTGCTCATTACAAAAATCCCTCCATGATAGAGTAATGAATTTCTTATTTTATACCTTTCGTGAATTTTGCTGAGGCTTTAAAGTTTCATAAGCACAGTGTTTTTCTCCCTCCCTTTTTTCTCCGTCAAGTAAATACAGCTCAAAAAATTTTTGCAACATTTGATTCAAGGACCTTAGTCATTTGACTGATTTCTCTTCTGTTACCTCCTCTTGAGTGATATAGTGTAATAGAAACCCTATGACCACCTCCTCTCTTGTCTCCTATTATGACACACCATCAAGTTTAGATATGCTACCAAAATCCCATACCAGTCCTGACATTGTTGATAACAATATCTTTCTTTTTAATTTTTTTGTTTTTCATTTATTATTATTATTATTATTATTATTATTATTATTATTATTATTATAAATTTTCATCTCCTCCTCTCCTCCCATTTCTCTTCCCCTCTCCCCATTTCTCCTTCCCTTCCCTCTCCAGTCCAAAGAGCAGTCAAGGTTCCCTGCCCTGTGGGAAGTCCAAAGTCCTACCCCCTCCATCCATGTCTAGGAAGGTGAGCATCCAAACAAACTAGGTTCCCACAAAGCCAGTACATACAGTAGAGTCAAAACCCAGTGCCATTGTCCTTGACTTCTCAGTCAACCCTCCGTGTAAGTCACGTTCAAAGAGTCCGGTTTGATCACATGCTCCATCAGACCTAGTCCAGCTGGCCTTGGTGAGTTCCCATTAGATGGGACCCACAGTCACAGTGGGTGTGAGCACCACTCGCTGATCTGACTTCCTTGCTCATGTTCTCTCTCCTTCTGCTCCTCATTTGGACCTTGGGAGCTCAGTCCACTGCTTCAGTGTGGGTCTCTGTCTCTATCTCCATCCATCGCCAGATGAAGATTCTATGGTGGTATGCAAGATATTCGTCAGAGTGGCTATAATGCAGGGCCAGTTCAGGCGCCCTCTCCTCATCTGCTCAAGGAACAAGCTTGGGACATCTCCTTGGATACCTGGGAACCCCTCTAGAGTCCAGTCTCTTGCCAACCCTCAAATGGCTCCTTAATTAAGATATATACTTCCCTGCTCCCATATCCACTCCTCCTCCATCCCAACTGTCCCATTCCCCCAAGTTCTCCCCATCCTCCCCTTCTCACTTCTCTCTCCCCATTTCCCCTAACCCCCATCCTACCCCCACCCCCATGCTCTCCATTTTTGCCTGGAAATCTTGTCTACTTCCAATATTCAGGAGGATAACTACATGTTTTTTGGGGGTGCTTCACCTTCCTCTTTAGCTTCTCTAGGATTATGAATTATAGACTCAATGACCTTCATTTATGGCTAGAATCTACTAATGAGTGAATACATACCATATTCATCTTTTTGGGTCTGGATTACCTCACTCAGGATAGTGTTCTCTATTTCCATGCATTTGCATGCAAAATTCAGGATGTCATTGTTTTTTACCACTGAGTAGTACTCTAATGTGTATATATTCCATACTTTCTTTATCCATTCTTCCATTGAGGGGCATCTAGGTTGTTTCCAGGTTCTGGCTATTACAAATACTGCTGCTATGAACATAGTTGAACAAATGCTTTTGTAGTATGATAGGGCATCTCTTGGGTATATTTCCAGGAGTGGTATTACTGGATCCTGGGGTAGGTTGAATATCTATCACCATGCACAAAACTCAAGTCCAAATGGATTAAAGGTCTCAATATCAATCTGAACACACTGGACCTGATAGAAGAGAAAGTGGGAAATAGTCTACAACATATGGGCACAGGAGACCACTTCCTACATATAACCCCTTTAGCACAGACAATAAGGGCAACATTGAATAAATGGGACCTCCTAAAACTTAGAAGTTTCTATAAAGCAAAAGACACTGTCATTAAGACAAAAAGGCAACCTACTGATTGGGAGAAGATCTTCACCAACCCTGCAACAGACAAAGGTCTGATCTCCAAAATATCTAAAGAACTCAAGAAACTAGACTTCAAAATGCTAATTAACCCAATTTAAAATTGGGGTACTGATCTGAACAGAGAATTCTCAACTGAAGAAGTTCAAATGGCCAAAAGACACTTAAGGTCATGCTCAACCTCCTTAGAGATCAGGGAAATGCAAATCAAAACAACTTTGAGATACCATCTTACACCTGTCAGAATGGCTAAAATCAAAAACACCAATGATAGCCTTTGCTGGAGAGGATGTGGAATAAGGGGAACACTCATTGCTGGTGGGAATGCAAACTTGTGCAACCACTTTGGAAAACAGTGTGGCGGTTTCTCAGGAAATTCAGGATTAACAATATCTTTTTTAATGTTCATATAAATATAGCCCTATTATTTCTATCAACTATGCATCAAACACTTTTTTACCTTGTACAGCCTCTAGTGTCTTGTAGTCACTGAAATTCATGAAGATCTCAACTGGTGATACCCATGAACCTCTTGTGGGATATATAGGCCATTTAACTGGGACTGGTTTCACTTTCATTGCCTCAAACAATGAAGCCTTTGTTCAAGACAAAATGAGTAAATACATTGCTTGGGTTCAACTCTTGCACTTCACTTAGAATTACCACATTTTCCCCATGCACCATAGCATCAGTGTCAGACTATGAGAATATTTTATTTAAAAACCTTCCCCCAAATAATGTAGAATGTATGCAGATTGTTTATTTTTGTGATTTCCAATACAAAATTAATATTAGTGTAAACACCTGCATGGTGAAGCATGGACTATCTGTACATCTATGCCGAAGGTTATACCTGAAAGGTATGTTTATCATTTATCACTTTTACCTTACTCTTTCCCCAAGGATGATTCTTTCTACAGGTTTAGAGTTTTTGGATCCTAGGAGGAAAGGGCTTTTTAGCACATTTAGCACAATCGCTTACATTTTGCCATCAATAATAGGAAGCAAACCAATAGCAATCCCCTCCTCCCATATTTTTTTCCAGCCAATGTAGAGACTAATATGGAATATATAACTCTCTTTTCTTCATTTTGATTTCTTCTTTTCATAAGTAAATTCTTTCTGAGAAGAGTGGTCAGCAGTAGTTCAATATGTTATCACCCTACAGTCAATGCAGCTGTATATTCCCATAGTTCATTGCTTCCGCACTCCTCTCATGATTCCTTTCAATATGTGCTCATTTAATGTGATGCAATGTGTTATATAGTACACCAGTCAATTTATGAGTATGCTAATGTTCACATTGCAGACACTGTTCATCAAGGAGGCATGGCATCACATATGATTTAGAGGGTTGCCACCCATAAATTACTTTCAGTGTTGTTTCATCTTCAAATGTATCAGCATTGATTAAATGTCTTATTATAGAGACAGGTAACTGTCACCTGCTTACATTTGGATTCTTTCCTGTTTTATTTATAATATTAAAATTTCATTATAGAAATATTATATTTTCCCATTACGAAAAATTGCCAAGATTTAGATTTTATATCCTTTTTTTAGTTCCACATGTAAAGGTCCTATCATATGTCTATTCTAGAACTCAGGAGAGGAAACTATCAAGTAATTACAATGAGCAGCACTTGTCATTAAATAAGTTAAATAAACCTTGTCTTCAGTTCTAAGTTACAACTTTCAACTTCGTTACATTTAAGTCTTGACATTCTATTTTCTAGGCTCTTGCTTGAAGTAGCAGGTTGTATCAGGAGAGATTTGGCCTAAGACTAGCAAAACAACTCCTGAATCAATACTAAATTACAATTTGCTAATAGTTGTGTTTAAGTTCTTGTCCAGAAAAGTATTTACACAGAAATAACATTAAGTAAAACATGTGCAGTGCTATCAGAGGAAGAAAAAATGTTTCATTTGAAAGGAAAAGAGGGGGCCACTTTCCTACAATCAAGATAAATTGTGCATGTTCTTTCTCACTACTGACAAAGCCTATCATGTTGTCAAAGAAAGCAAAGTGTTTGACAATTCTGTGTATTACCTGTGAATTCTTTTAAAAACAAAAATGTATTTTCTAAGATATACCCAATAAATTTCAGGAAAATTGCTATTTTCCAAAACAGATATTTAAAGGTACCTATGATATTTTTATATGCACATAGGTCATGTGTTTTCAGCTTCAATCACTATTTTCAACTGAATTAAGCTGAAAAGAGAATAATTTAAATAAAAGAAGTTCAGAATGAAAACTCAAGGACATTTTCCCATATAGATCACTGTAAGCTTCAAGTTTAGCATAAATAGTAATCACCCCATTGAAGAAAATAAGAATAATATTCTTTAATAACTAAATTCTATAAACCCTTCTAAAGAGTCACACAATCATGAAATTAAAAGGGAAGAAGGTAGAAGGTGCACAAACCCAATGTAATCTCTCCATTCATATGACTATTAGAACAATTTTGCAAGAGAAGATTTTGAAATGTTTTTACTTTGTGAAATCGCATAAGACAGCTGGGGCATATCTCATATGCTTTAATTCAAAACACACACTTTCACTGAGTAAATTAATGCAGAGACAATCCCTCAAAGCATTTTTATATTTTATTGATTTTAAGGTACCTATTATGTAACTTCTGCTTCCTTTATTCTAATAAAAACTATCCAGGACTCTAGGACACAATGCTAACTCATGCACTCAGTTTAATTAGATAAAGGTTATTGCAATAAATAAATCCTTCCATGTTTATACTGCTAATTCAGGACAATGGATCGTTTTTACTACTTTTACCACACTTTTACTTTTTACCTTGACCCTCAGGTGGATCCCATCTGTGTGTGTGTATGTGTGTGTGTGTGTGTGTGTATGTGTGTGTGTGCATGTGTGGTTTGTTTGAAATATTTTTATTTTTTACTTGCAAGTTCTCTTATTTAAATGGCTTTATCAAGTAAGTATGGAAAATTAAATCACCTAAAGAAAACTCAAACCACAACTGAACACAAAGATCTTACGTGTATTTTCACATCTGCTTCTTCTCCACTCATTTCTCAATGGATACATCCTTGCTATTTGTTACCAGTCAACCTTTGTTGTATCATTTTGGTGGTACCTGCTCAATTATTAAAAGAAGCTCTTCCAGAACTCCTTTCAAGTGATGAAACTTTTCTTCCTTTGCCCATTCAGACAGTGTTTTTCCAGCCACTCCAGCACAGCCTTTGCTTGACCAGTCAGTGTAATCTGTAGACATCAGTTACTGTCCACATTAGTGTTGTCCAGCTCCCTTCTCTGACTACTGATTCTCAGAGAAGCTTAGGGAGGGCTTTTCATTAGCAACTCCTTACCTAAGGGTGTACTGAAATACAATTAATACATTATGTAATAGACTACCTGTTTTCTTTTTTTTCCAAAATATTTATTTATTTACTATATATACAGGGTCCTGCCTGCATGTATGCCTACACATCATAAGAAAAACTATATTTTACAGAGAAAGAAGAGCATTGACATTTACAAAGGAAGGATAGAGTATCACCCAACACATACAAACACAAAAAAATATTAGGAAAGGGAATAGGGATAAAGATCAAGTGTAAGAAACATAGCCTTGTCCTCTATCAGTTCAGAGTGGGCAAAGTCACTTCCAAACTATAAACCAGAGAAAAGATAGCCAGGACTGTCCTTAATTCTTTTCAGCCTCGAAAAATATTGCAGAAATTTAATGTGGCAGTGATTCCTTTAGTTTATTGGTGAATTATTGCTGAAGGAAAATCAGAATTTCTCTTTACTTGGTGTGAAATGAAGTGGCTATGTGCTATCCTTTGTAATAAAACCATATTGTACTGCTATAAAAACAAACATGTAGAAAATGGCATATAATAAAGACCCAACATATCGACATGTAACTACAGCTAATCAATATTTGACTAAGAGAACAAAACCACATACTGAAGAAAAGATAACATTTTCAACCCTGGGAAAATCAAATATCTGCAAATAAAAGAATAAAATTAGATCATTGCTTATTACTTTGCACAAAAATTTAATACCAATTACATTAAGAACCAAAATGTAAAATCAGGAACACCGAAATGCTAGCAGCAAACATAGGCAGCACCTTGTTAGATATAGCTATGTGAATGGACCTTCTGAATAGCAGCCCATTTCTCCAGGAATTAAAGTCAACAACAGACAAGTGGGACCTCCTAAAACTACAAACTATGCACAACTAAGGAATAAACAGTTGAAAGAAAAGGATGCCCAGCAAATGTGAGAAAATATTTGCCAGCTATACATTTGACAGATGATTACTACGCACAACACACAGAACTCAATAAATAATACAAAAAAGTCCCAATTAAAAATACAGACTATAGATAGGAATGGGTTTCTTTTAAAAGTAGCTTAAAATATCTCGAAAATGCCTATCATTCTTAGCAGTTAGAAAGCACAAATAAGAACAACTTTGAAACTTATTAGCCTAGTCAGAATGGCTAAGAAAAGTAGAACATCCAACATCAATTGTTGGAAAGGATTTGGGGAAATAGGAACCTTCTCTCACCTGTGCTGTGGTTGCAAACTGGGATAAACACTATGGAAATCAGTGTAAAGAGTCTTCTATAACTAAAAATAAATATACCATATGACTTAGCTATACCAAAGGACTCAATGTTCAACTCCACAAATACTTGCTCAATCATTTTCTCAGCTGCGAGAGATCGCACCATTTAACCACAAGCCTAAAGGAGACAGAGTAAATTGCAAGTAGGGTGAGACTACATGTGATATTTTGTCTGTTTTATAACAAATAAAGCTTGCCTGGCTATCAGAGCGTGGAGTGAGTCACCAGTTAGCACCACAGATGCCAGGAAGTGCGGGCACACATCTCTAATCCCAGCACTTGTGAGACAGTTACAGATGGATCCCTGTGAGTTCAAAGCCACAATAGATTGAAACAGAGCCAGGCAGTGGTGACTCATACCTTTAATCCCAGTACTTGCTAGTCACTCGCCTTTAATTCAAACACTAGGGAGGTGGAGACAGGGAGGTATATGGCTGGGTGGAGAGAGTAATATATAGTGGGAGAAGTTCAGAGCTCAAGGAATTCAGTCTGAGAACTTGTAGAGACAGGATACCCCATATAGTTTGAGGATTTCATAGAGCTTGCTGCTCTGCTTCTCTGATCTTTCAGTTTTCACCCCTAATATCTGACTTTACGTTTTTATTATTAACACCAATTAGAATTTGCACTATAGCTATGAACTCTTAAGACCAGTGCTCAGTGATATACTTCCAACAACAACACTGCTTTTTGAAAATACCAAATAACATCACAACTAGGTACCAAGTATTTAGATATCTTAGTTTATGAGACACACCTTTCTCATTAAACACTCTTATTGTTATTCCAATCACTAAAATGAATATGCATGGAAAACATGACTTGAAATACTGAAGACATTTACAAAAAATAATGTTATTAATAGTAAAAATTCAGCAGTTGCTGAATTACACTTTAGTATTTTTGAAAATATTTTTAATTGAAATAGATTTGCACTATTTCTCCCACTTTCCATCATTCTAGCTCTTCCTAAGCACCCTCCCTCCAAATCCCACCGTATTTACCCACTCTCTAGTTGAAAGCCTGTTTTTATTATATGTGCAAATACGTACACACACACAGACACAAACACACATGTATATATGTACATAATCTGATGTGTCAATTTCTGTGTATTTGATTCAGGGATGATTACTCTGCACTGGACAATGAATAAGGGACTCATCCCTGGAAGCAGCTAATTTTCTCCCTTCCAACAGTTATTAATTACCTGTAGTTTTTTTTTTTTGCCTAGTGGTGGGATCACATAAAAATCCCTGCTTCCATATTAATATGTTTTTTTTAAATTTAGCTTTTTTTATTTTGTGTATGTTTATTCATCATTGTATATTTTTTCATATCCTTTTTTTTTCTCATGGTTTATTTTTTTTATATTTAAAAATTTCCATCTCCTTCCCTCCTCCTCCCCCTCCCTCCCCTCCTCCTCCCCCTTCCCTCCCCTCCCCTCCACCTATACCTCCCCTCCCTCCCTCTCAAGGCCAAGGAGCCATCAGGGTTCCCCACTCTATGCTAAGACCAAGGTCCTCCCAACTCCCCCCAGGTCCAGGGAGGTGATCGACCAAGCTGAGAAGGCTCCCACAGAGCCCGTCCATGCAGAAGAATCAGAGCCCAGCGCCATTGTCCTTTGCTTCTCAGTCAGCCCCCGCTGTTGGCCACATTCAGAGAGACGGGTTTGGTCGCATGATCCATCAGTCCCATTCCAACTGGAGTTGGTGATCTCCCATTAGTTCTGTCCCACCGTCTCCATGAGTGAACACACCCCTCACGGTCCTGACTTTCTCCCTCATGTTCTCACTCCTTCTGCTCCTCATCAGGACCTTGGGAGCTCTGTCCAGTGCTCCAATGTGGTGCTCAGTCACCTTCCCCATCTGTCGCCATTATTTTTATTAAAATGTTATTGCCATTGTTCCAATATTATTTATTCTGTCTTTTGTAAGAGGGAACTGTCTCACAACAGACTTCCTGTTATTCTAGCTTACACACAATATTGCTTCTTCCTCTTTCACAATGTTCCTAGCGCCTCTAACACAAGGTCAATGATACAGATATAGCCATTGCGGATGCTATTCACAAGATCTGTTGATCTCATCACTGCATCCAGTTGTAGTTTGTTTATGATGGCTTCTATTCACTGAAAAGAAAGGCTTCTTGGATGTTGGATGGCATCAATACTATCTGCAGTTAAAGGGACAAGATTTATAATGCAACAATGAGTTAACTTGACTTAGCAATCATAGTAGCAGATTATTTTCTAATATCCATGACCTCAGTAGCCTTGTGAATCCAGCTAGACTTTCAGTACAAGTAATATTATTTCTAATTTCAAGTAATCCTTAAGTCTAGTTAGATCATTGCTCTTACCACTAATTTGTGAGTGTTATGTCATTTATTGAACCTCTACAGCCTTGTTGGTCATTGTTCTGTTCCATGTTTTCTGCAGGTAGATAGGACTTGCTATTCAGTGGCTTCCTTTCCTTGGTAGCTTGCATAGTATTTTCTGTCACCACTGAGGTCAGACCACAGGAAAAACACTTTCAGGTGAGACACAGTTGGAATTATTTGAATCCGGCTTATAAAGTGGGCAGTGTGATAGGCAACCTAGGGCTACATCAGTCTAAAAAGAAATATAATAAATTGATACCCTGCCCAATGTAATCCAGTGCTAAATATATATTAATTTTGCCACATTAATATGCCTACAAAGAATAGCTATATGCCACATTCCTTATCCATGAAGAATTTTGATATGCTTGAGCAAGTGTGGATCATCAGAATTGTATCACACTAGCTGCCCAGATTTCTGGCCCACTTACACTTACTCCATAATTAATTTGAGATCCTCGAAGTACAACAGAAACTTTATAAAACTCAATGTATTTTATGTTAAGGTTACCTATTGTGATCTTTTCTAAAATGTGAAACTGAATGAATATTTCATTAGACATTTTAGGAGAAGCTCAGAGTAGCGGGCTATGGCATATGCAATTTCCAAAGAAACAGTAATATAGGTGACATTGAGACTCTGATGTTGTAAAATATTCATGACAATGTAAGTATCTATTAAGAAGCTGGGAACATAAAACTTCTTGCAGCAAAAATGCAACCTCACTTTACATGCATCCTGTCCTTACAATGGAATGCTCATCACAGTCCTCTTCTTCCATTCTCTCTTTGAAGCATATAGAGAATGTGAAATATTGAAAAAGGCATTTTCCTATAAGACTCTAAACAAACTACATATATCTAAAAGTAATACTCTGATTAAGAAAATTCTACTGAATATATAATAGCGTTTGAACTATTTTTGTCTCTTTCTTTCCCCCACACATACACACATACCACAAGCACACTTTATATTCTATTACCTTTGAGTAATTTTAATATCTTAAAATTTGTATTACTTTCATAAGTTCTTATGATAGAATGTGCTATTAATATTTCATGAATCTGATCAAGTGACAACAGGTTATGATGTCAATGAATGAAAAATGAAATTCTAATAAACACTGATTTTAAGTGAAGATTTCAGAACCAGATGACAGATGCTAAAATCAAGCAGATATATTATAGTTTTTTTAATTCCTTTAAAAATTAACAAATACTTTATGCATCCATCACAGTATTTTGAGATAAATATATCTGCATTGTAGAAAGGGGAATCTAGCTAACTAACAAGTGTGTCACTCCACATAGTTCACTTTTTGGATATGTGATTATAAATGGTTCACATTCACTCTGTTTGCATGTTTCAAGAACAACACGAAAAAGCAAGAATTATAATCATCATGATGTGCAAACATATTTTTGAAGCTGGCTCCTTGAATCTAAACATAATTCTGTATCCTTTCTTCAGCATCTCCCCATATCACCCTTTCTGTAAACACCCTAACCACTTTTAACCCCTAGTTTCACTTTACCTCAATATATTTAACTTTCTATTGTAACATGAGGGAAGCCAGGCCTGCTTGTTGGGTTTCTGTCCCGCCTGGTACCCCACAGCCGGCAAGCCCTAAAGAAATAACACACAGATCTTTGTAAGTTATAAAGCTGTTTGGCCCATTAGCTCTAGCCTCTCACTGGCTAACTCTCACATCTTGATTAACCCATTTTTCTGATATGTTAGCCATGTGACTCAGTACCTTTTTCAGTGGTGCAGATCACATCCTGCTGATCTGGTGATCTGGGCAGGAGTCGGAGGAATCAACTTCCTTCCTACAAGAATTCTTCTGTTCTCATTACATCATTTCTACTTCCTGTCTGATTTTCCCACCTATACTTCCTGCCTGGCCAATCAGCGTTTTATGTAAACCATGATTGACAGGTTACAGACAATTCTCCCACAACATTCTATTATCACACTGCATATTTTATCTCATTGATACATGAAATGAGCATTATTGTCTTATCACTTTTATAAATGCAAAAACTAAGCATGATGATCTTACTATTCTCTATTTCTTCCCCAAAGAATCACCCCTATTTTAATGGATTATTGAGTCACTGAGATTAATTATTGTTACCTAAAAAGCAAGAGTGACTGTGTATTTATCAGAACATTAGCATTTATTAGTGGCTAGAGAGTTAAACAAATAAAATATGTTGATACTTGCTACAGCAACAGTAGCTTCCCGTAAGCCTTAGGGGAATGCATGAGACCCTTAGCTATACATAAAAAGATGTAAATGGGCCAATCCTATGCATGTTCTATGCTGTCAACCAAATGCTACAGTGAATTCAGTAATGTAAGATCCTTGTGACATTAGAATAAACTGTTCTGAAGCACTCCTTCCCATACTCTGACTCCTAAGTTCATTCTGCACTGATCTCTGAGATGTTACTCAAGCCTTGGGGGTGATGATATAAGTGTTCCAGATAGGACCAATCCTGCCTCTATCACTTTTTTCACAGGATTTGGACCTGTTGTGAGTCTGCATTATCTGCCATGCCCCACATCAAGAGAAACAGCAGTGCATCTATAGGTACAATCCTAAGGATGTTTGCTGAAAGAGTCCAATTAGCAAACAGCTATCCAACACTAGACTCAAAATGAAAATAGAACAGGAGATGCCTACAACCCTTAAATACAAATTGTTTCAGAACGTAGCACCCTGTGTGGCATTCTAGTACTTATTGTGGGAAGCGATGGAGAAAATAGAAAAAAGAGAGGGAAACCATGGTGGGATTAATGGGATTAAGCTAAGAATGTTTACACACATAGAGAAATGGTGAAATCATAAAAATAATCAATAATAAAGAAAAATTAGAAGCGAAATTGGAGGACTTGGTAAAATATAGATAGAAAACAAAGATAAAAACACATGCCCAGAGGATATTGCTCTATCTCATTCCAAAGGAAGTTCTGTGATCAGAGCCCAGCAATTGGAGAAAACTGATTTTTTGGAGGGATTAAATGAAAAACAAAATTGTGTAGCAAAGGAAGAATGGAGGACACTGAGGCTTGTGAAAGACCCTTCTTATTATATCTTTAATATTGAGTGAATAAAGAATAAGTTTATAGGGAAGCAAAAATAAGGGTGAGATTATCAAAAGGGGAACTATTTGGTTTTATATATATACATATATATACACACACACACATATATATATATTTAAACTTTATAAACTTATAGCTATATATATATATATATTTCTCAAATTACTGTATTAGCAATATAATTAACATATAGGAATGAACTTTAAAATTATGACCTTTCTTGGGTTTTAGACATGTCATGGACATATTCAAGTCAGACAAAATTTGAGGTGTTAACCTGTGATTTATTGTTAAATATTTGAATATCAAAAGTGTGCCACTGCCTCATTTTTTGGGTACAAGGGACATTATAAGGATGTTTGACTTACATTAATACTAAATTAGACATCTTCTATATTTAAGAACAGTGAAGTATTCCTTTAGTCAGAATTCAGTGATAGTCATCTTGAAAGTTTGCACTATAAAATAGTTGTCGTTTTCTATGAAATGAAAAAATATATTCATTTATGTTTTATGGAATTTTCTCAATCAATTAAAATAATATGTCAATGTTTCTCTGGATCCTTATATTTAACATATAATGTGGTGTTAATAAACACTTAGTTTTAATTATTATGATATGTATCAATTATGTTAGAATTCTTGATGATTCTGAGCATTTAGTCTTTTGTGGATGATTTTGAAAGGAGAAATAAAGTTTATTCTCTAATAATGATTTTTGAGTCTTAGTAAAGACCCTTGCAGTCAAGGATGATATAAATGAAAATACCTACCTCAGATTTAGTGATTAGGTAATAGAAAGTAATCCTGAAAATTAATTTATTAAAACTTTAATTTAAGGGTTGATAAAAGGCTCAAAAGTCAAAAAAAGTTTGCTGCACAAGCATGAATATACAAGTTCAAATATTTACAAACCGTGTAGAAAACTTTGAATTGGTTCGTGGACTTATAACCATTGTGCTGGTAGGAATGGAGACTGGGTGATTGCTGAAGCTCATTGTACCCCAATCTACCACCTGAAAATCCATCTCATGATAGCAAGACAAAGAGTTATAGAGTAAGATGCTCAATGTCCATTTCTGAGCTCTGCTTGTGAACATATATTTGCACACACGTATAATAAACTACTTCTGCATAACTTGCAATGCTTCAACATACTTCATCATATAAAAGGATAGTTTATACCACAATTAACTATGTATACCTGAAACCTGACTACAGTGTGCAGGGTCAAAATCTATCTCAAATTTCAGAAGTCAACATTACTTTCTGGAAGAGCCACAGAACTCTGATGACTATCTAAATGTATAAGTCTATGCTAAGCTTTTTTATGCACCACAGTGTTATAGATTCCACAGCAACTAGGCAGATAGTGAGACTAGATAAAAATGATTAAGCAGATGTGTAAAGGATAAAATATTTGCCGCCAATTGATGGCATGTAATTCTGATGCTAATATTTTGGAGTCAATGAGTTGGGTGTGTGAGGACAGCCTGAAAAACATACAGTAACCCTTTTTCAAACATGACAGGCAAAAGCGGGGGGGGGGATCCCAGCCAGTCCCCAGTATCTTCTCATGGCAGCTCACAATTACCTGAAGTCCAGATCAAGGTAATTAAAAGCCCTCTTCTTACATCTGAGGACACCTACCCACACAAAAACAGCCATTTATATTTTGCCAAACAAAAATATGCCTGAAGAAATAGTTAATATATTAATAACTTACAGATCTGTTTTTAGTAAGAACAGTGAAGGAAAGATCAATCCAGCTACAAGTCCTCTGATCTGAGATGTAAAATGTTTGTTGGATAATTGGTGCAATATTGGTACAAAATTTGTTGGAATAAGCAACTACTATTTAATTGAATTTAAGGCCCACTCCATGGATAGAATGCATGTCCAACAGTGCTGGTGTGGCCAAGAACCTGAGATTAGAAAAGTCAACGAACCTAGGGGAAAACTAAACACTACTGTTTTACTAAAGATTGTCACCATAAAATGACTAGGGACATAATGCTATACTCATATATGAGTGTTTTGTTCATCCATTGTCAGAAAAGCCTCCTTGTGCAGTAGATGGCAGGAAATACAGAACCTCACAATGGGACAAAGTACTTTCTAGTGAGAGACCTTAGAACATTTAATCCTTAATGGGATATCTCTATCAAATCACTCTCATCATTGATCAGCAAACTCTGATGAAGAGGCAGAAAGATTGTAGGGACCAGAAGGGCAGGAAGATACCAAGGAATGCAGACCTTCTAGACACAATAGAACTAATGTACATATGAACTGTGAACAGGGCAAACAGTGGTTAAAATTTGATAGGGCTCCAATGCCCTACAGGGCAGTGGACACAAGCTCTCATCCCTATCGCTAACCTAGAAGTTATCTCCAATTAATAGCTATTTATAAAGAATAAATTAATTTAATTATCTTCTGGGTAGGGAAACCACACATAGGGAAGGCCCTGTGCCCAGCAGATGGCCCAACAAGATAGTCAGTAGTATTCTTTATTGTTTGTTTTATTTGATTGTTTCTCTGTGTTTTTTTCTTTGTTTGTTTTGTTTTATAATGCCTTGCTTTGGCATTCTTTTCTTCCTTTCCCCTAAAAGTTGCTTGCTTATATATTATGATTTAAAATTTTGTGTCTTTGTGAGAGTTTCTCTGTTTAAGGTATGTGTGTGTGTGTGTGTGTGTGTGTGTGTGTGTGTGTGTGTGTGTAAGCATCTATATTTGGTTTTTTTTTTGTAATTATTATTTTGGCACTTGTTTCCTTTTTCTGTTTGTCTGTTCTTTCCTCTACAGGTTTATTCATTTTCATTTGCTCATTTTCTTATCATCATCAACAATTCAGATTCCTGTTTGTTTTCTAATAAGAGAGAAATGAAAAAAGGCTATGCATTGGGTAGGTGGTGGGGAAGAGACAAGCTGCAAGGAATTCAGGAAGGGAGAAACAGAATCAAAATATATTATATAAATTCTATGCACTAGTATTCATACTAAGAGTTTTAACATTCTTTTATGGAAAATGCTCACATCCCATGATTTGTAAGATGCTGTAGATATCCTGCTTCATAAATATCACCTGCTATCAGCTCTGCTATAGAAAGACAATGCATTTTAATAAGGAGCATGCACATGTAGTTATAAATTCATGAGAACATCATGAGTAAATGGATAACTTTGTGGAGATTTCTGTATTTTTAAAATCTCATACTTTAAGTTACCATATTGCTTATAAATTCATATGATTTTATTTCTCTCATTTTTTTCTGTAAATTTCCTAAATAAATTTTTTACTAGAAATGAACTTTTTTTACTTAGCTTTACATGTTCATTGTACATTTCTCATACATTTGTATGTAGAGAAGACAGTTTAAAATATAAGAATAAAGCAATAAAACAAATATTCACCAAACCCTTATGGGAGATTTTGTATTTGAATGACTACCAATATGAGTAAATATTTCTCACATAAATATTTTCTTCTCCTTGTTCTTATCTATAAATATTACAAATATTTATTAAGTTATTAAGGTAAGTAATGTTTAAATAAAATATAAATTTTTAAAATGTTTTTTATCATAATAAGGTCTTTAGTGACATTTTTAGAGACACTTTTGGAAATAAGTTTAAATGCATGTGTTTATATAATTAATATATATATATATGATTCTTGACATATAATTTTGCAGGTTACTTATATTGTTATAAAAATTGTATGGCGTATTAAATTTTTCAGAATGTATAAACCCTTAAGAGTAAAAATACCTGTATTTAGGGATATTTATAAAATTGAAATATGTGAAATAATAAATAGTGACGATGTCAAAACAACTTAAAATTAAGAAGTAATTATAGGACTTGAGCACTGAATTTAATTGGCAAACACTGGTTATTTTTACTTTGTAAACATGTTTTGAAATAGACATACATTGTGAAAGGCTCAATGAAACTAATTAACAAACCCATCTCCTAAAATTTGCCTGTTTGTTCTAAGAACATTTAAAATCTACTATTTCAGTGACTTTTCAAAAAGTAGTAATGGGTAAGTGGGTCAATGGATTACACAAATCAAAATGATCATGGAATTTAACCATGGACATCCGTATTAAAATGATCCTATGCATCTGAAAGATGGCTACTGTTTTGGATAGTTCAATACTTTGGTAGGAGGATAAAGATATTGTCTCTGTGCAAGTTAAAAAATATAAGATTACCGCATGATATCATGAGTCTATTTCAGTCAAAAATATTTTAAATTTAAAGTGTTTGGTGCTTAACAACAAATTCTTGAATTGCAGTATTTGAAAAGTATTTGGATAATTAGTTTTAATTAAGGTTTTAAAATATAATCTGGTACATTCTGGTTCAGTAGCAATAAAATATTAATGATCAAATTTTGTACTACTACAGTAAACTTATATTCCATATATTGTCCTTCAGCAAATTACATTTAAGACCTAACATTATAATAAAGAAAATATCAAAATCTCTCACTAGAAAGTAAATCCTGAACTGGACAAATTAAAATTTTATACTATACTATAAGTTTTAGCTTTAAATTGAGTCAGCTTGCTATATTTCTCAAACTATGAAGAAACAGTTTTATATCCCTTCTTTATTTGAATAGTTTCATTGTTTGAATCAACGCAAGATGGAATAAACTCTTTTTTTTTTTTTTTTTTTTTTTGTTTTTCGAGACAGGGTTTCCCTGTAGTTTCTAGTGCCTGTCCTGGAACTAGCTCTTGTAGACCAGGCTGGCCTCGAACTCAGAGATCCGCCTGCCTCTGCCTCCCGAGTGCTGGGATTAAAGGCGTGTGCCACTACCGCCCGGAGTAATAAACATTTATGAGTCTGTAAAATACTGGTTCACTCAAATAATAATGGTAATATTATTTCAAAAATATTCAAATTTATCTTGTTAATGATTTAAAAATTGGAAATTCATGGACGATAATTGAGGAAACTGAATGATATTAGGAAAGAGTACCTGTGAAGTAGCAAGGTCGGCTGATCCTATTTAGTTATGTTGAGTCCATACATAGAACTAATAGGATCAAATTCTAAATGCATTTGTTATTTTTTTAAAATATTTATTTATTATTATGTATACAATATTCTGCCTGTGTGTGTGCCTGCAGGCCAGAAGAGGCACCAGGCCCTATTACAGATGGTTGTGAGCCACCATGTGGTTGCTGGGAATTGAACTCAGGACCTTTGGAAGAGCAGGCAATGCTCTTAACCTCTGAGCCATCTCTCCTGCCCAATGTATTTGTTATTTAAAACAGATCTGAGATGCTTGAGAGCACTTGGTGAAAAAATTCAGGCTTCTTATGCATGCAATGCAGACATTTTTGTAGATGACTATGATGTTGACTCTGGTGATCACTCCAGTCAAAGACTTAAGGAATGGCCTCCCCTGCGGAACAGGTTAGAACTGTTGC
This sequence comes from Arvicola amphibius, assembly GCF_903992535.2. Lineage (NCBI taxonomy): Eukaryota > Metazoa > Chordata > Mammalia > Rodentia > Cricetidae > Arvicola > Arvicola amphibius. Next base: position 84,524,394 of record NC_052055.2, read on the forward strand.
GAAAACCCAGAAATGTCTCTTTGTGTATAACAATGCATTCCATCATCATCATCTTGGAAGCTAAAATAAAATGCCATAAAACAGTTAACATTACTTGGATGGAAATGTGCTAGGTCTGCTGGCAGAAAAAAGGAGATTTCATTGCAAATGTGTTGCAGCAATGAATCTGGGTATGCGATCAAGCCAGAATAGAAATGAGGGGATTACACTGAGTGCTTTTGATGAAGAAGGCCAGATACAAAATTGGTCTAACTTAGAGGCACATCTCAAGACAAGAATTTATTGCACTAATGGATATCAAGCGAAATTTTCTCAAGAGACAAAAAGAGACTTTTTTTGTAGCACAAGGAGAAGGGTTATGGAATCACCATTTGTCACTTAATTGTATACTGTTGTTTGAGGGTAGACACATAATGTGTAAACCTAGAAGGGAAGATAGCACGTATATTCAATTTTGGTTAGTTGTTCCTAAAGGATCTATAATTCTTTGTTCAGATTCTTATATACAGAGTGAGTGGAAACAACAGACAAGTAGGTTGATTCCTTCATTTCTTTTAAAAATTCTTTGTTCTGTGGTGATATGCAAAATATTCATCAGTATGGCTATACGCGATGGATGGAGACAGAGCCAGAGCCACACATTGGTGCACCAGACTGAGCTCCCAAAGTCCAAATGAGGAGCAGAAGGAGGGAGAACATGATCAAGGAAGTCTGGACCGCACCCACCCACTGAGATGGTGGGGCTGATCTAATGGGAGCTCACCAAGGCCAGCTGGACTGGGACTGAAAAGCACGGGATGAAACCGAACTCCCTGAACATGGCGGACAATGAGGGTTGCTGAGAAGCCAAAAACAATGGCACAGGATTTTGATCCTACTACACATACTGGCCTTGGTGGTGGTGGAGGGGGGGGGGCTAGCCTGTTTGGATGCTCACCTTCCTAGACCTGGATGGAGGGGGGAGGACCGTGGACTTTCCACAGGGCAGGGAACCCTTACTGCTCTTCGGACAGGAGAGGGAGGGGGAGAAGTGGAGAAGGGGGAGGTAACTGGGAGGCAGGGAGGAGGCGGAAATTTTTAATAAAAAAAAAATTCTGTTACTTTTATAAATCCCAAATCCAGTCCATAAGTTTCCACCCCCTCTCTAACTTCATGCTCTCTTTTAAAAAGTTAAACTATTAAACATTTCTTTTTATTTTATGAGCATTTTGAAAGTAAAATGAATAAATTTCAAATTTCATTTCATTTGCTTATGAAGGTCAGAAGAAGTTATCAAATCCTCTGGAACTAGAGTTACAGCTACCAGTGCTGAAAAAAAAGCTCTCCTTTGCAAAATCAGCAAGTACTCTTGATCATTGAGCCCTCTCTCCCCTGCGCTTTTCTTCTTTATAATTTTTAACAGGTATTACCAATTTATTTATTTAATGTGCATTTGTGTGTTTGTGTGTGTAGTTGCACCATATGACTTCAGGACATGAAATGGCAAGAAGGCATTGATTTCCCTGGAACTAAAATTATAGGTAATAGGGAATCACCAGAAATTCCTGCTTACAACTGTATCCAGATATTCAGCAAGATCATTACACACTTGTTACTACTGACCCATCTCATGAGCTCCTGGTTTTGTTTTAATAACTCACTAAATTCAATTTGCCCTCCCCATGTACTCAGGGCTATTAGGCCATCAGCTGGAGCATGGTCAAACTACTATGAATCAAAACCTTAAAAATACACTTCCCCTATCCCATCAACTGTCAATGGTTCTTCAGCTAGGACTGCTGGGTGAGAAGTCACAACATCCTCTTCCTTCCATGACAGAATGCTGTCTGACTTAAACTTGTTTGTATCTCATGCAAAAACCACAGCTGTTTTAAGTGCATTAATGACATGATTCTGTTTTGTCTGGAAGATACTGTTTTGGTCCGGTCTTCTCCAATCTCTTTTTCATATAATCTTTTTGCTACCTCTTCAGATTGTACCTAAACCTTGGCAGGGGTGTGTACTTGGGTGTCTGATATAGATGTCATATTTGTGACAGTATATTCCATTGACACTTGTTTTCTGCACTAAATTGCCCTGTTGTTTCAAATAATTTCCCCAACCACCTCTTTTTTTCATTTTTTGTCTTTTAATTTTTGTTAAACTTCTTTATACCTGAATTAAAATCTAATGAATTGAATCAACTCTTTTAGATAATTTCCTTTCATTATGCAGTTATTTTCTTCAAATCATTGATTTGAAAATTTTATTTACATATTTAGATGCATGTATGTATAATAATCAAGGAAATGCTAAGAATTTAGAAGGAATAAATGTTATAGGAAGGTTTAGAAGGAAGAAGAGTTTTATCTGATTTCATTTTAATTAAAATATTTTTAAAAGATAAAGTTACAATTATGTATTGGCCACTATTGCTTACCCATCTTCAATTTTTTTAAATGAAATATTTAAAATTGAAAGAAAATAAATACTTTAAATAATGTAAATCAGCTCCCATCATACTTAGTAGTGAAAAATTGAAGATTACTAATTTTCAAACCATGTTTACATATCTTAAGTCAACTTGGAATTAGAGTCATCTTATTAAGGAAAGGTTGTCTTTAAAAACATAAAAATGCTGTATTTTTATAATATACATGGCATAAAGCAAGAAGAGAATTTTGAACCTATATAAGACTTTTTCCTTAGATTTATTATGTTCCCTCAACCTTAATAAGAACAGTTATAATTTACAATTTTAAAGCACACTATAAAAAAATACCACAACTAAGGCTGAAAGATCATTGTGGAAATTTGGAGGGATATTGTAAGAGCTAGAGGACAGAGTCTTTGTTTGCAATTGTTTCTCCTAGGAATATCAAAAGCTACATCCATAATATTTCACTAACATGATTTCCCAAGATGAGCTGGAAAAAAGACAATGACAATAGACACATTAATGTTTATTGGGGAAAGCCCTCGTGTAGCTAACTTTACACAAAAGCTATTGGCACCTAAGCAATGCTGAGAGACCAAAATAATCTTCTCCATGGATTAGCAGACCAATTGGTAATAATTCAAAACTAAATAGATTTTTGTGTGTGTGTGTGTGTTGTGTGTATGACTAGTTAATGAAAAAAGAGGCCATGAACTTGAAAGATAATAACAGGAGTATATAGGGTTTGTAGGGATAAAAGAGGAGAAATTGATTATAACCTTAATATAATAATTAAAAATAGAAATAGAAATAACAAAAATTGAATAAAATATAAACTAATTTTTTTCAATATATGTGTTGGTTTTGGAATTTTTGTGTTATTTTAGAGATTGACTCCAGTAAATCTTTGTGTAATTATAATTCAAATCATTACTTATTATTTTATTATTAAAATTTAAACAAGACCACTTTCAACCATGGAAGTGAATACTATAGGTGCTCACACTGTCTTAGGTTATCAGAATTTATTTCCTTTTCAGTGCAAATAGGTTGCTCATGAAGATTAAGTTTGAGCATATTGACAAACCAAATTTCCTTTGAAAGTCACTTAATTTTTGTCTTCAGTTATTCATTGTCTACTTTGAACTGTTAATCCTGTGGCAGAAGCTTGTGTTTTCTGTATTTTAATTGAAGTCTCTGATATGCTGATTCTTTCTGTGTTGACAATATCTGACACTTTTCCTGCCTTCGGTATTTTTTTTCCTTTGGCATGGATCCCTAGCCGTCTTTCTCCTCAAGAGCTGTATTCATCAGCTGTTGAAACTATTAGAAGCCTTAGCTTAAGCATAAATAACAAATAACACATTTTGTTCACTCATGGATCAATGGTATTTACCATGTCTTAATTATTTGGGGACTTGGTAAGAATTAAAGTGATATATGTGCATTTTTCATTCCCTTTATTCTGATAAAATGTTCTTTTTGTGTCGTGTAGTGGTGGTAAACGCCTTTTTAATCCCAGCACTCTGGGGGCAGGGATAGGCAGATCTCTGTGAGTTTGAGACCAGCCTCATCAACAAGTTAGTTATAGGAGAGACCCCAAAGCTACAGAGAAACCCTGTCTCAAAAAATGTACATCACTTTTCTCCATAGGCAAGCTGAATATGCTCACTGGTTCTCCATGTTGCCCTTTGGAAGGGTAGTTGTTTGGATCTTCCATCTGTGTCATTTCTGGGATGAGTAGGAATTTGTTCATGTCTACCCATGACAACTTAAGTTGAAAACTGTCAATTTAACTGAGAAATTAGCAAGTCTGACTTGAAAACCATCCTGTGACATCCAATTGATGGATGGAAATGAGTTTCAGAAAATACTTTACAGTTTCTTTCCAATGCTAAAGAAACACAGAGAGAGAGAGAGAGAGAGAGAGAGAGAGAGAGAGAGAGAGAGAGAGAGAGAGAGAGAGAGAGAGAGAGAGAGAGAGAGAGAGAGGAGAGAGAGAGAGAGATGAAAGACAGAGAGAGAAAGAGAGAGCGCACACATTTTTACACACAAACAAATGTATATTCCAATGAGAATTTAATGAATTCACTGTGAGAAAGTGAAAGCAGGTATAAAGACATGGAAAATAATTTTGCAAATTTCAGTAGCACATTTCAAAGTATAAAATTGCATTCAAGAAAACGAGAATCAAACAAGAAAGGATCATTCCTGCAACCATTCTATCCCTTCAGAATTATTTTACAATTGCACTCAAAATTAAACAATCTCTTTAAAAGGATTTGAGTCTACTTTATTTATGAGTTATTTGCAAATGTCAGAAAACATTATTAGGGAAAGGTGGGACACATAGTCACAGTCACAACTGATTATCATATTGTCGTTTGGTCTGGAGGTGGTTTTGAATTTTACAGGGAAGGCTCTGCTCAGTTGCTTTTGTGCTCTTAATATGATGTGATCAGGATATGAACTATTTTAAGCTATTTTCTGTTATGCTAAACAAAGTTTGTCCAGAAGCTGCCTTCTCCAGATGTACCTAATTTTACAAGTAGACTTGACTCCACTTTAAAAAATAAAGATAATTCTGTACATGGGTAGATAAGGGACAACATTCAATACCACCCATAGAGCATAGACTAAATATGACTTACTCTTGAGAGTAGAAAGTGTGTCATCCTATAAATGTAGGGTGAATTTCAACTGTAGTAGCATCTGGGAATATAAAATTCAAAGTAAAATTAAGAAGTTATCAGACAACTCAGACCAAGGACAGGGAGTAACTTACTCACCTATACCTCAAAAATGTGGACAATCAAAACTGCAATGGTGATGACATCCACCAATATACATATGACCACCATATATGTATGTTTAGGACTGACAAAGATAGAACTGTCATGCCATATAGTTCCCTGTTGTTGACAAGGACTATTCAATTTTCAAATGCCCTTCCTCTTAGTCACCTACCTGGATATGAAATTCATCCATTTTCTTATTCTTTTCTGGACCCATTCCCTTCTTCTTATCTAAACAGTTGTTTTTATCTCTGCAGCTGTTAAAAACTCAAGAGCGCCACCCACAACCTGTGACTCACAGTGGTCTGACTGATAGTAGTATACTTGGGACATAAATAATCATGATTAGAATAATGGACCTGTATTACTGTGGTTATTGTCATCAAGAAGAGCAAGAATCTCTGAAATATGATGCCATTAATATCACCATTCCTTAAGAATTTTTTGTGTCATTCAATAAAAACATACTTCATGGAAAACATAAATTTGTTTATTGTTTATGAAATATTGTGCTGACAATACCTAATAAAATGAAACTGGTTTCCAAACCCCAGTCAATGTCTCTGGGTTTACACAACAAAATTTACATTCTAATCTGATTTCTATTTACCATATCAAATCAGATTATAGATTTTATTTAATTTTCACTTTAAAGTGCTCTTTGTATTTATTATTTATTTTGTGTTGTAGATGGCAAGTGCACCAAACAGCATGTGTGTAGAAATCAGAGGAAAAGTTATGAGAGTGGATTCAACCCTTCCACTGTGTGTGTTTTAGGTATCCAATTTAAGCAATAAGACTTGAACTCAGTCTCTCAACTCAATATAATATTTTCTGTAAATTATGGTTGATGCTTCTCTGCTAAAATGAATTAATTGTTTTGAATTTACACATTTTTCAAATCTCTTCATTTTCTAGTATAATCCAGATATATTGAAAAGCATTATGTAATACAGAAATCAGCAATGCTCATAGATGTCAGATATTGTTTTGATAACAAAGTCCCTTCATTTTTCAAGATATCTCTCTTCTTTCTGGATTGTCATTCTTGTTTTATTAGCAAGAACTTTATTCAATATAAAATATAACTGGCAGTCTATAACTTTAAGGAAAACTTTCAGTTGTTCACTTGCAATGGAAACATTGGATATTTGGATTAGCATCTAAACATGCATATAAGTATGCATTTCCTTATTCTTTCTTTGGTCGATGGGCACTTGGGTTGTTTCCAGGTTCTGGCTATGACAAAAAAGGCTTCTATGAACATTGTTGAGCACATGTACTTGTGGCACGATTGAGCATCCTTTGGATATATACACAAAATTGGTATTACTGGGGCTTGAGGAAGGTTGTTTCCTAATTTTATGAGAAATCACCACCCTGACATTCAAAGGGGCTGAACCAGCTTGCATTCCCACCAGCAATTCAAGAGTGGTCCCTTTACCCCACAACCTTCCCACATAAGTTGTCCTCAGTGTTTTTGATCTTGGCCTTTCTTACAGGTGTAAGAGAGAATCTCAGAGTTGTTTTGATTTGCATTTCTCTGATGACTAAGGATGTTGAGCATTTCCTTAACTGTCTTTTAGCCATTTTAGAGTCTTATGTTGAGAGTTCTCTGTTTAGGTTTGAACTCCATTTGTTTATTGGATTATGTCATCTTTTGGTGTCCAGTTTCTTGAGTTCTTTGTATATTTTGGAATCAGACCCCTGTCTGAGGTGGGGCTAGTGGAGATCTTTTCCCATTTTGTAGGATGATGTTTTGTCTTATTGTGTCCTTTGCTTCTCATAAGTTTTTCAGTTTCAGGAGTTCCCATTTTTGTTTCTCTCAGTGTCTGTGCTGCTGGAGTTTATTTAGGAAGTAATCTCCTGTACCAAAGCTATCAAGTGTACTTCCCATTTCCTCTTTTATAATGTTCAATGTGTCTGGCTTTATGTTGAGGTCTTGATCCATTTGGACTTGAATTTTTTCATGGTGATTGATATGGGTCTATTTTTATTCTTCTACATGTTAATATTTAGTTATGCCAGCACCATTTGTTAAATATGATTTTTTCCATTTGATTTTTTTTGTCAAAATCAGGTATTCAAAGGTATGTGGATTAATGTCCAGGTCCTCGATTCCAATGTTCCATTGGTCCTCCTGTCTGATTTTATGCCAGTACCAGGTTGTTTTCAGTATTGTAGCTCTGTAGTAGAGTTTGAAGTCAGGGATTGTGGGTCCTCCATAAATTCTTTTATTGTACAGGATTGTTTTGGCTATCCTGGGTTCTTTTGCTTTTCCATATGAAGTCAAGTACTGTTCTTTCAAGGTCTGTGAAGAATTTTGGTGGGATTTTTATGGGCATTGCATTGAATCTGTAGATTACTTTTGAAAACTTTCAGCAATGTAGCTGAATACAAGATTAACTAAAAAAAAATCAGTAGCCATCCTGTACACAGATGATAAAAGGGCTGGGAAAAAATCAAAGCAACATCACCCTTCAAAGTAGCCACAAATAACATAACATAAAATGTCTCAGAGTAACTCTAACCAAACAAGTGGAAGACTTGTATGACAAGAACTTTAACTTTTTTTTTTTGGTTTTTCAAGACAGGGTTTCATTTTAGTTTTAGAGCCTGTCCTGGAACTAGCTCTTGTAGACCAGGCTGGCTTCGAGCTTACAGAGATCCGCCTGCCTCTGCCTCCCGAGTGCTGGGACTAAAGGTGTGCACCACCACCACCCATCTGAACTTTAAATCTTTGAAGAAAGAAATTGAAGAAAACACCAGAAAGTGGAAAGATCTCCCATGCCCTTGTGTAGATAGAATTAACATAGTAAAAATGGCAGTCTTACTTTTTACTGCTTTTTGAATCTAGCTATCTCTTGACCTCAGGCATGTCGTTCAGTTTCCTCTGTCTTCTCTCATTCCTTTTGCCAGTCGGAATTTCTCCTTCTACTTATTCTTTCCGCCTACCAACACTTTCTGTCCTTTTTTCCTGCCTACCTATGGGCCATGCAACTTTTTAATAGAAAACCAGGTGCCTTACACAGGCAAGGTGAAACTAATGTAAAACATCTTTTTATAATTAACCAAATCAACCATAAAAATGTATCACATCTTTACATCTTCAAAAAATGTAGAGCATACAGAAGTGAAACATACCTTCAAATACTTAAAATAATATTCTACAGCATGAACAAATATAACACATCTTTGCTATAGAAAACAACATCTGAATAATATATTGGCAGTTATTTAATACAGACCATATTATATAGTTAGGACATCTACCTATCTGTCTGTCTATCTATCTATCTATCTATCTATCTATCTATCTATCTATCTATCTAACTATCTATCTATCTAGTCACATAAGACACTCAAAAATGCAGATTAATTTTTAACATTGACTAAAATAAGTATAACAACTATTTATATAACATTTAGATTGTAAATAGTGTAATTAATTTAAGTTTATTAAAATAATATAGTAATTTATATATTGGTTGCAAGGAAATACTCTTCTTTATATGTAAATAACCTGATTAGCAACATATTTTTATATAGAAGATATCATAGATACAATGTTTAATATTCAATACAGAAGGTATATATATGTATATATGTATGTGCTTTTATGCATATGTTTATGGATGTACATATTTATGCAATGCATATTTTCATATATGCTATATGTGCATGATTATTTGTACACATGGAGATTAACATATACATTATAAATATTCAAATATGATGTGTTTACATATATCTCTATATATACTGATATTAATGACAATCTTAATTTTGGTGCTATATAACATAAACACATCTATTCTAAAACTTTTCATATGAATTTTTAGTTTATATCTGTCAGGAAAGCTAAATATCTAAATTATGATTATTGACACACTTTTATAATTTTATATTATATTTCATATATGTATGTCTCCGGAATCATAGGAAGTAGACTGGAAATAAATATCATATAAAACTGATACTTGGGATCAGTATAAGAAATTACATACAATTTGCTAGGAAAAGAAAAGTATCCTATATTAACTTTTGTTTCTAGTACTGTTGCTTATATTTAAAATAACTTTATATGTTTTACATAAAAAATATGCAAAAACATAGTAATTTTCAAAAGAAAATATTTTCTTATTTTGAAGTACAAGTTAAAAGCTTTATTGTCTATGTAATCCCATTATTTAAAGTGCTCCCTATATAATAAATGTAAATTCATGCAATGAATTGATTATCTGTTAAAGTATATAGGTGGAACCTTAACACAGAACGTGATTTCAAAGTCACAGCCTTGCTGTTGTAGTGTGAATTGCTGCTGACATTGTTTAACATCTCTGATACTTAATTCCCACAGGTCGTGTGCAGTCCATGTAGTACATTTCTTAGTTGATCTCTAAAGTACATTCTACCTATGGGTCAAAGAGAATTTCTAAATGTTTGCTTGGCAAGACATTTTTTTTTTCAGATTCCATCCTGTTTTTTTTTTATCTGCATATATATTACTTTGTCATTTATCCATCCTTAGTCAGCAAAGTGCCATGAAATGTGGACAAATAGAAACTATGGTAACAGGAATGAAAGTGAAGATATTTTTGCAGTTATAGAAAATCAGATATATTAAAATTGAAAAGGTAATACACAATACACACATTAGTTGTCTGTATTTTGAACAGATGTGGCTTTCTACAATATTTTTTCAGCCACATATGGAATTTTCTTTGATGTCCAGTAGAGATACAATTATCCGTGGTTCTAAAATAAATACTAAAAAGCAACTTGGGTTCAAACTATTGAGAATGATCCTGCATTATCACGGTCACTTAAATCTGTCTTTTCTCTCCTTGTGCCTTGAACAATAATAAATTTAAAACTAATTCAAATAATGCATTAATTATTATTATAGTCACTATATTTTCAATGATAATGTAGGAATCCCTGTATCCAGATGGCTGTATAAGATTTCTAAGACATGCAGACATGCATTATCATAAATATGAATTATGAAAGTTGTATCAATACACACAATTTATATATTCACCTTTATTTACAGACGTCCAAAAGGACAACAATGATAACATATGGTAAGACATGTCAAGACTGAAATAAGATTTATAACTATAATGATTACAAAGGTATGCATACAAATATATTTTTTTTTCCTCATGGTTTATTTTTTTTTTATATTTAAAAATTTCCATCTCCTTCCCTCCTCCTCCCCCCTCCCTCCCCTCCTCCTCCCCCTTCCCTCCCCTCCTTCTCCCCCTTCCCTCCCCTCCCCTCCACCCATACCTCCCCTCCCTCCCTCTCAAGGCCAAGGAGCCATCAGGGTTCCCCACTTTATGCTAAGACCAGGGTCCTCCCAACTCCCCCCTGGTCCAGGAAGGTGATCGACCAAGCTGAGAAGGCTCCCACAGAGCCCGTCCATGCAGAAGAATCAGAGCCCAGAGCCATTGTCCTTTGCTTCTCAGTCAGCCCCCGCTGTTGGCCACATTCAGGGAGACGGGTTTGGTCGCATACAAATATATTATAAATATGTACATATAATTATATATGGAAGAAGAGGCAAAGGCAACAACACAAATTCATTGGTTCTATAATCTTTATTATTTCATTCTTACCATTTGGATAATTTTTAAAAAATTAATCCTTGTTTTCATTTTTTACACATGTACAGTGTTTTTACATCATATCTTCCCACTCTCCAATCACTCCTCCTATGTCCCCAAATGCATGGTCTCTCTTTTGTTGAGTATATTAATATAACTAAAACATGGAAGTTCATGTATTGAAAGTCATTGGAATGTTTTGAGCTGCTGATAATTTAGTTTTGGATAATTAAGTAAGGGGTGCATCCCTGCAGAAGGTTGACTCTTTTAACTCTTTGCAATCATTAACTGTCTGTAGCTCTTCATCTAGTGTTGGGACCATTTGGAGTCCGGGCCTCCAGCTGCTCTTCCCTGCTAGTGATCTTTACTTTCCTTCTGATTGAGGTACTTAAAGCTTTGTTAAAGTTGTTTACCAGCTCTGCTTCATAAGCACGTGTTGCCTTTGCCTTGAGGATCAAAGGATAAGGTTTTCACCTGTTGGCCTACCTGACTGTTGGGTATATAAGCCACCATGGTGCTATTGGATAAAGGGCTTCTTACCAGTGACTAGAGGTCCCTGTCCCTGTCTCTGTGTGAGTCTTTGTATGTTTCTACCTCCAGCCCTTTTCCTGAAGCTCGTGAACTGTATGGTAGTGTAGAGAACACAGACAGGCATTGTGCGCTGCCATATAGAGGTACTGCTTTTTGAGATTCTGTCCAATAATTCTAGAATGTTAACAGGTGTTCTCATTGTCCAGGTTTCACTAAGGAATCATACTATTGACTCATAAGCTTATTGTTCATAGACTCTGTTTAAATATATACTTGGATGGAGGACCCTAAAGTTAGTGGTCTGTATTTTGAACAGTTGTAGCTTTCTGCAATAATTTTTTTCAGTCTCAAATTGAATTTTCTTTTAATATCCAGTAAGAGCTACAGTTACCAGTGGTTCTAAAATAAATACTAATAAAGCAATTTGAGTTCGTGCTAGTTGAGAATTATTCAGCATTATCAGGGTCATTTAAATCTGTCTTATCTCCTTGGCTATAACTTTGTGCTAAACTTTCAAAGTTCATTGAACATTTTATTCATATATTCTTTAAGCTCCATGATTTATTGATGAAACTTGTGACTGCTCATTTCAGTTCTTCTGTCATGAGGTAACCTAAGTACTTTGCTTTGAAGAATATTTGTACAGGCCTAGAAGATTTGGAGATAAATATATTGTCTTTTTCTTTCATTATTTGTTGCCATGAAACCCGAGCATGTGGAGTTATTTTGTTGTTTGTGGGTCTGATGAAACATTTTAGACAACCTCAGGCAAGGATGGTGTGCCAGCTGTGCATCTAAAGCAAGGCCTGAGGAGTTTGGAATTGCATAGGCGGATGACATTAGAATGATTCAACAGGCCATTTCACCAACTACACATGGGTTCTTGGATAGGCCTGAAAGTTCAATTTTGTAGCATCCAGTTCGCTGAAAAAAAGTCCAGAGGGACTGAGCCTACACATATAATGTCCCACCGGAGCCAAGCTCAGGTGTTGAAATCAGGGCAGATGGGATCAATCAAATTAGGCCAATATACAGAATGGGAAACCAGGACTCAGAATGGAGTTTAGTGAAGGCATGGGTGGAACAGGGTAATATTTTGATGAGCAATTTTTATTTATTTTGGAAGAGCATCGTGTGGCCATAGGTTACATAAAAAGTACTGATAAAGAAAAATGACTTTTTATCCATGAGAATAGAAAGAAAGAAAAGCAATCAAATCTTCAATTTTTACTAGTGAAAGAGTGTGAACTAAATTATAATAGGTTTCAAGAAGATTAAAATGTAGGGAAATTTTAATGGACGAGGAAGGCAGAGACATTTTTACAAATTTTTAAGTAATTAAATGACATATTCTATAGTAAATGAACTTAATATATATCCTGCTAGTGTAGATTATTATTATCCAAGCTATTTTTTTTGATCCAATGTCTTGGAACCCATATACAAAAAAAAAAGTTTGAACATGACCAACCTATTGTCACATAGCATTCTGCAGATTCTGTTTGATATCTCACATAAGATTTGGCACAAGCTTCAAGAACCAGTGCCCACAGAGAAGGTGTGTGTGTGTGTGTGTGTGTGCATGTGCGTGTGCATGTGCGTGTGCGTGTGAGTGTGTGTGTGTGTGTGTGTGTGCTTCCTGCATTGGAATTCTTGACCTTTTGGCATTACCTGCTTATGTTCTAAGAAATACAGTCTGATTTTTTTCTGGAAAGGAAGACACTATGGTTAAGTTTCCACTGTCTCCTGGTGAGCCATTGCCATATACAGGAGTATATGATGTTAATGGAAGAAAATGGGTTAACATTCAAGGGGAAAAGATTTCTAAGGTTAATCAGGTGCTTTGTAAATAAAGAACAAGAGGCAAGCTTAATTTAGCAATTAAGACAGATTCAGAAAAATGGCATAAGAATAGAAGAGAGATAGAAATTCCTGTAACTTCTTGAGATTGATTTTGGGGAAGGTTTGAAAAGGAGTTAAAAATATGGAGAAGGAGAAGGAAAGAAGACGTTCTTCTGCATAAATTGCAGAAATATAAAAGGACTGTAGACTATGTGAATGTTAACCACAACTACTTGTCCTTAGCTCAAAATGCCATGAACTCATAGCCCAGATAAAGATTTATATTGAAACCAATGCCAAGCCATGTCTAGCATGACTAACTACAAACTCACATCAGGGACATCTGTCTGATGAAAATATATTCTTATATATTTGATATAATGATTCTAAGAATAATCTGTACCACATGAAAAAATACATGCTGTTAAACAATCTTTTCTGTGTACAGGATGAGCCTCACGCCTAGTAAATGTGCATTCAGATGCAATTCCTTTGAGTTTTGTCATTTGCCAACTACTTACCCACAGATTCTTGAAACCCTGTCCCATCGGTCCCAGTTCCCTGGCTGAGCTGGTCCTTCACAACATATCATTTATACAGACATACATAAATACCGTAATTTAAGAAAGAGCAAAATTAAGCTATTTTAATAAGAATAAATGGGCTGAAAGATGACTCAGGTTAAAACCACATATTACCCTTGCATGGGCCGTTTTGATACTCAACATTGAAGTGTGGCAGCTCAAAACTGTATAACCCCACTCTGGCCTCCAAAGTACTTCTGTATGTGTGCATATAACCACAAGTACACATAGAGACATATTTAATTATAATAATAAACTATTAAAATTACTAGATTAAGTATATATTTTTCATTTATAATATTATATTTAATTGTTGATATATTTGAAAAATATTTTAAAATTAGAGCAAAATGCTCACTTTAAAACTCTGCATCTAGAATAATTGTAGCAAAGAATGACAATGTGTCTTTGTACATCCTATATATATATAATATATATATATATGATTTATATATATACTTTAAGATGAATTATAAGTAAAGAAGTAAAGAAATTGAATGGTTTAAATAAATGTTCCATCTTAAAGTGTTAATCTATGAAAATTAACTAAATCTCACATATTTTCTCTTTATTAAATTAGATAATTGCATTCTGAAACGTTCAGTGTTTGCTCCATGTAAAACTGTTATTGTTTTACTTTTTGACTTAGGACACAGATACAAGGATCACCATCAATAGCAATAATGACATGCCTGGATCAACAGAAAAAATATCATTGCAAGAGAGTTTGTATGCTTAAATTTAGATGAGCAAAGATCATTTGCACATTTTCTATTTGATCTATAAATAATTTCAGATAACTTTAGTTTAATTTCTAAATATGTATATATATATATACCTGTAAATATAAGAACAAATATATATATGAATATATTAAAATTATCATTTAATCTTCACCAGATTTTTTATTTAACTTTTAAAAATTTTACATACTAGCCCAGCTTACCCTCCTTCCCCTTCTCCCATCCACCACCTCCCTTCATTCTACCCCTATCTACTCCTCAGAAGAGGTTAGGTTCCCGCCCCCCTTGGGGTGTCAATGAAGTTTTGTATACAAAGTTGAGGCAGGACCTCATCCCTGTATTATGACTGAGCAAGGAAATGGGCTCCAAAAATCTAGTTCATGCACCAAGGATAAGTCCTGGTCCCACTGCATGGGCCTCCTTAAATGATCAAGCCACATAACTGTCACTTACATTCAGAGAGCTTAGTTGGTTCCCATGCTCTCAATCCAGAATCTGTGAGTTCCCACTACCTTGGGTCAGCTGTCTCTGTGGTTTTCCCAAACATTATCTTAAATTCCCTTGTTAATATGATCCCTTCTCTATCTCTTCAACTGAACTCCAGGAGCTCAACCCAGCACTCTGCCGTTGATCACTATATCTGTTTTCATCAGTTACTCTATGTTCATTTTACAATGACAATTAGGGATTAGGGTAGTCACAAATTGGATTATAGGGGAAGACCATTTCAATAAGAAATTTATGTAACTATAATTCAATTTCTAAATATGCATATATACCTGTGAATATATGAATAGATGCATATATATGAATATACTAAAATTATTTAATTCTCTTTATTAGATTTTGATTTCTATTTTTATTTACCATGATTCATCTAGTGTTGAATTCAAATAATATTATTCATACTTTAACAATACCAATATTTAAGAGCCAGAGCATCAGAGAGTATGTTATCAGATTGTGTCTCCTAGTAATGTCAGAAGCTATATCGTTACATGCTGTAGAAAATCATTCAGCCAGAAGCCTTTCAGTTACCCGTCCACTTGGGCATGGCCCTTTATATTTTAAATGCCAATGTAAAGTTCAAGCAGCCTCTCTCTTTTCTGGCTGCTGGATTTGGTTGCTGTTCCCTGTTCAAGTAGAGGACTATGATCTGTGAGTCTACCCCTAAATAAATAACTCTTTATTATACTCAATTCTGAGCTAATGTGGGATTTCTTTTTAACATCTGTCTTCATCTGCTGCCCCTTGTGGATCCAAACTTCACAGCTACCAGATGTACCAGTCTAAAAGGCCCAAATGTCCACGTCACAAAAAGTCTCCCACCCTTGCTTTTACTTACTAAGCGATTGTTGTTGTTGTTGTTGTTTGTTTGTTTGTTTGTTTTTGTAAAATCCTGCATGCCACAGCAGAGCTAAGTGTGTGTGGCAACTTGGAAATTTCTCAAGCTTGAGCACATTAACCCCGCCCCTGTGCCATTCCCTGCTGTGCAGTGACTTGCACAGCTTCTGGTTTGTGTTCCCTGTCAAGAGTTCTGGGCTGCTTGCTCCATCTGATTAACTTAATTGCTTTTAATGTGTCAAGCAAAGCATATTTGTCCGTATTTAACCAAGCACCAATGCAGAAAACCAAAGCAGAGCAGGACTATTCTTGCTGCCACCAGTTGTACCACAGTCGGTTGTAACTCTAAACCATACCACTGCAACGATGACACCTGCTAGGCAATAAAGATTATTACACCTAAAATAATTTACCAAAATCTCACATCCAAGATAACTATTTGATTAATAAATAAATAAATTTTAAACTTAAAAGTTATATAATTTTAGACAATATTACCATGCAGAATTTAAACGACCTTTTTGAAGATACTATGGATTATATTCTGCAAGGCTTATATGATTATTCTGAATCATCCATATATTGTATATTGGGATTCAGTTTTCTTCTTTATATTATATCCTTAAGAAACTGGTTTGATAACAGATCCAAGATTGAGGCACTATTAGAAAGGATACAGCCTTTACAGACTAATATTGTCCCTATGCCACAAAGCAAGCTTAAATGCTTGGGACAGAATTCAAGAACCAAGACAAAGGACAACAGAGTATCCAAGAGGAGTACCAGTGAGAGCGCATTATCAGTGGAGTAGCAGAAACCAATGGCCTCCATCCAACCAATGACTTGTAGAAATAAACAGTTACAAGTAAAGATGAATGAACTAAAGAGTAAACTGTGTATCTTAACAGAACACACTAAAGCTTCCAAATTGTATACTTTTTCCCTTTTGTTTATTAGTTTTGTTTCTTTGTTTTATTTGGTTTTTACTTTTTCTTTCAATTTTTGTTTCAATTTGGGGCAGAGGTCAAAAGGGTGGATGTGAGGAGTTAGAGAGGTAAGTGGGATAAAGATGAATAATTTGAAATCCACAAAAAATCAATAAACATTAAAAATAATGTAGAAAGAAATATCTAAGAAATGTGGGAAACAAGACACATGTATTTTATCCATGTTTACCCAAAATATGTCCTAAGCAGACACACAGGTAGTAAAACTTTATTTCCAGTTGATAGAATTCTAGTGTTCAGTTCAAGAAGGGAGATAAACTGGTATTCCTCCGTTGCTTTTGGAGTTAAACTTTTTAATGCGCCTGTGAGTGAAATAAATCTCATTTATCTCCAGATTTCTATTGCTCATGATGCTTTTTCACAGCATTAGGAACACTAACTAAAATTAGTACTATAACCAGATCTTGAGGTACAACTATTTGAAGCTCCTTGGTGAACCTGTATGTTGATTTCATAGTGAGTGCACAGGTTTTCACTCCAATCAGCAATAAAGTGTTCATTTCCCCCACATCGTTGATTTGCTTTATTGCTTTTAACCTTTCTTATTGGTACACAAAAAAAATCACAAAGAAATTTTAATTTCTATTTTTCTGATGACTCAGCATGCTGAACAATACATATTTCACTATCATTTGTGTTTTATTTTATGAGATATCTCTATATATTTCTGCTTTCCATCTTTTTAAATTTGGGTTGTTTGTTTACTTGATGTCTGTATTTGACATATATATATATATATATATATATATATATATATATGTGTGTGTGTGTGTGTGTGTGTGTGTGTGTGCATATTAATCCTATAGTAAATGTGTAATTGGAAAAGTTCTTCTCCAGTTCCTTAACCTTCCTTCTGCTTTCCCAAAGCGATGGTGTGTTTTGCCATACAGAAGCTTTTAAATTTCATGAGGTCTCGTTTTTAATTATTGATCTTAGTTCCTTTGCTATTTTTTTCCGAGTTAAGAAATTCTTTTCCTCTGCCAATGAGTTCACATTTATTGCCCCTTTCTCTTCTATTAGATTCAGGGTATCTGGCAGGTATTGAGGTCCTCAATGTATCTGCTGTAGAGTATTGTGCAGAGTGATCAGCCCTGCTGTATCTGTAAAACACTATTTGTTGTTGGACTTATCTATCCCCTTTGGCATTTACAGTCTTTCTGCTTATCTGTTCAAATTACCGCCCGCCAGTAATTTGAACCCTTAGTTTTAAATGAATCTTTTCATAATTGATGAGATATTTAAGAAGGCAAATGAGTAACTAAGTTAGGTTCAAGAAACCAATCTAAAATGTGGTCTGCATTTGGAAAGACAGACAACAGTACCTTAAGAGCACTTGAAGTCATTCTAGAAAGTTAATATAGATTGAAATGATGAGACAGAGTGCTTGGAATGTAAAAAAATGCCAAAATACAAGTTCCAGCCGGGCGGCGGTGGCGCACGCCTTTAATCCCAGCACTCGGGAGGCAGAGGCAGGCGGATCTCTGTGAATTCGAGACCAGCCTGGTCTACAAGAGCTAGTTCCAGGACAGGCTCCAAAGCTACAGAGAAACCCTGTCTCGGAAAAAAAAAAAAAAAAAAAAAAAAAACAAGTTCCATATTCAAGCTCAATTTCCATCTTATATTTCAGAAAGAAAAAACAGTAGCAACAGTAACCAAAATTAATTTTAAAATCAATTTCATGATAATTAGGATGTGGAATATAAACTAATATTTTAAAAATTCATATTATTTATTGCATATACAAAATTATCCATTAACATAATCTTGAGTGTTTATAAGTATAGTTACTTCAATGCTATATTTTCTTCCTTCAAATATTCTTTTTTATTGAGAAAAGAGTCTTATTTCATATAGTGCATCCCAAACAATTTCTCCTCTGTCCACTCCTCCCAGTTCTCCCCATCCTCCTGCTCTCTCAGATTTACAGTCATATGCTACCCTTCAGAAAAGAGTAGTCCTCCAAGAGATGACAGACAAGTAGGAGAAAACAAGATATAATATGAAAAAGCAATCCACATGACGACCCAAAAGGAACAAGGGTTCCAAATCAGGCAGGCAAAGGGTCAGATACATCTGCTCCCACTCTTATGAGTCCTATTAAAACACCAGTAGAACAGTCGTAAAAAATACAGATGCATAAAGAAGACCTACAAATGCCCTATAATTGCCATTTCAGTCTCTGTGAACTCAGGTGAATCCTGCTTACTTGTTTCTGTTGGTGACATTATCTTGGGGTCCTTCATTTTCTCTGCCACCTACAATCGTTCCTACCCCTGTAATTCAGGGTCCCCAATCCCTGATCTCTGAGAGGACAAAGACCTCTAATTTAGACTCTCTGAATAATGTCTTGCTTTGGGTCTCTGTACCCACTGCCATCTGCTACTAGTTGAAGCTTCACAGAAGACAACTGGAAAAAGCACCAGTCTATGAGGATAATATCATTTACCTTTTTTGCCTGTTCTGTTTGTTTCTGCCCTCAGCCTTTGGTATCTCCAGTTTCTGGTTTCTGATCATTTATGCAGTGTTGTGTAAGAACTCTTTCTCATGGTGTACGCCTCAATTTAAAACAAATATTGGTTGACTTCTCCAATCCAGTTCTGAGTCACTATTGCCCCAGTACACCTTGAAGGCAGGATTCTCGCTGAGCTATGTTCCTTAAAGCTTTTTTCATAATATCCAGAAACTGGAAAGAACATATATATATATATATATATATATATATATATATATATCCCTCACTTGAAGAATGAATGAAGAAATTATGGTATATTTATACAATGGAGTATTACTCAACTGTAAAAAAAAAAACTGACAACATAAAATCTGCAGGAAAATGAATACAACTAGAAAAAATTATTCTGAGTGAGATAACCCAAATGTAGAAAAACAAAATGTGGTATGTCCTCACTTATAACTGGATATTAGCTGTTAGAGAAGTGATAAACATGGTAAAATACAAAGACTTAGAGGTTAGGTCAAGAGGAGGATTCTAGGGAAGGAGCATGGATATTTCTGGTAAGGGGAAATAGAATAAATTTAATGGGTAGACTGGGGACTGGTGGGAACAGGAATGAGAAGATTAAGATTAGGGGAGTGATGGATTGTAACAGTATTTGGAGAGACATCTGAAATTCACGAGCCTTGGGTGTATGTGGAAACCTAGTGAACTGGAAACTTCCTGGAGTCTATGAGGTGACCCCAGTGAGGACTCCTAGTAAAGGAGGATATGAAGGATGAAGTGGATATTTTTATAGCCAGATATGGTTTCCAGTGGTGGGACTGGGTTACCTTTAGTTGAGTTGTTGGTCAAGGGAGTCTCAGGGAGATTTTCAAACAAACCAGGCCGATTTGAAGACAGAATGTTGCTCTCTGAAAACTGACAACTCTAGCCCCATTGCAGAGGACAACATCCACAAGTTCAAAGAATACATAAAGTTCAAGCTAGTACCTCCATTAAGGCTTCATCCCTATAGTCTAATCTCTTAGGCCTAAGAAAGTACTCTGCAGGCTCCTGAAAGAAAAACCTGGACAGCAACCCAGCCACAAAACCTTTGTCTTTGGAATGTTAGAGTTAATTATTTTAAAATACTTTAAATTTATTTCATGTTATATTTACAGGTTGTTTCAAATACCCACTTGGAAGTGAAAGACTTCTTTAATAAAATATGAAGTCATTAAATAAAGAAATTGAAAATTAAAAGATCTCCAATGACCATGGAATAGTATAATTAATAAAGTGAAATTGCTTGTACTTGTAAAAGTAATTTATAGATTCAACACAATCTCTCTTAAAATTTCAACAAAATTTACAGAAATTGATAAGATAATTTTCATCTTCTTATTGAAACACACACACATATGCACACACACACTGTTAAGATAAGCATGAATAATAAAATAACCAATGGATTCATCATCACCCCCAATCTCAAATTTTATTACAGAGACAGAGTAATAAAAGCAATGTAACCTTGACATAAATGGCATATTGATCAGTGGGACTGAAGACCCAGACATATTCCCTTATGGGTGAGATTTTATAAAGAAGCCAGAAATACTCACTGAAGAAAGAGCATCCTCAAAACTAGGTATTAGCCAAACTGGTTGTTTGAATGTGGAAGATTACAAATACTGCCATTTCCAGAAGACACTTCCTAGAAACCTGCTGGCTTTGGAAAGTGAATCAGGTAAAAAAACTTAACTGTTTCTCCTGTCCTCCAATACCAGTCTTTTATTGCCAGCTTTGCTAAAGACCAACTGTTGAGGCCTCCCTTCCCTATCTGTTCTCATTCCATAGATAGTTCATCATAGTTATTTGACATGATTCCATATTAAATTGCATTTATTGATAAAACCCATTTCATATTTATGAAATTGGGACTGAATTCTTTAATCATTTAATGAGCCCTAATGAGATAATGCTTTGCCTAGGGGAAGGGAAAAAAGACAGAATTAAGTAGCAAATTTCTTTTATAAAAATTTCAAAGGAATCAAAAGAATATAAGATTATAAGTGATAGCAGTTCCGCATACATCTTTGGTGAAATTTGTCTCAATCTCTTGTATTTTCCCTTAAATATATCTAAAAGTTAGTTTGTTTTTTAAAGAAGAAGCAAAATTTGCCACAGAATTACGATAAATTCGAATGTGAGTTTCAGCAGAAATTTCAGTGTTGCTTATGGAAGCATTTTATGTATTGTAAGAAAGAGTAAATAAAAAATGATAAAGACAACTCTATTGGCTTCTCTATGCTGTAATTTCTCTAAGTAGCTTATTGTTAACCCCCACAAGCTAATCTGTGTAATTATGAGAATTGGTCTGAGTTAATCACTAAGTATCTTTACAATGTCAAACACCCCAAATAAAGTTTGTCTGTCTGTTTTACTTTTAGCAAAAGTTTTCTTAAATATTTCTGTTTTCTATCTTATGGCCATTATTTAAATTTTGTATGTCTAATTGATTAATGCTAAGGTTGTGATTTGAAATATAATGATGTGACTATGTAATTATATTTACAAAATATAATTTATTTTCATAGACCTAGGTGGCCTGTTACAGACACTTGACATGACCTTCAAATGTATTTAAAGACATGGAGAATCTCAGATTTATAGTAATATTGATGTCCTAATAGACTATAGCTATTTACAATAAAATTCTTAAAATTGTAATGGTAAGGCATGTACTAAAACAGAAATGAATGATAGCAAATGCATTAGCCAATTATATATATATATATATTATATTATATATTATATATATTAAAGATTTATTTATTTATTATGTATACAGTGTTCTGTTTGTCTGTATGCTTGCATGCCAGAAGAGGGCACCAGTTCTCATTACAGATGGCTGTAAGCCACCATGTGGTTGCTGGGAATTGAGCTCAGGACCTCTGGAAGAACAGTCAGTGCTCTTAACCTCTGAGGTATTTTTCCAGCCCATAATATATATTTTATCACCATTATAAATTATTCTTTACCAGAAATTATCTTAATGTGATCCACAGCCAATTGGCAGTACAAAAGATTTTAACAAGATTAAATATCAAAATAGCTAAACAATTACTATGATAATGTTTGATATGCTACATAGTGGCAACTATATCACAAACACTAAAAATTTGTTCTTTTCCAGACAGTACTGGTGCATGTTTTTAATTTCAGAACTCAGAATACAAAAACAGGCAGATTTCTGTGAGTTTGAAATGATCATGGGCTAAAAAGCAAGTTCGAGAAATAACAGGGTGGTTGTTCAAAGAAACAGTAAATCAAAATACAGTTTTTTCATCTCTCAAATTCTGTTGTCTTATGATATTATGCAGATGCTGTTGATTCAAACATTGGTATTTGACAAAATTCCCTATTGTTTGATCATTTTAAGTGAAACTCTACTTAACATCCTTTTATAAAGAAGTTATTCTAGGAAGTTCTACATAGACTTGGAAATCAAATCGTGATACAGAAACTGTATTAGTTATTGGCTAACTCTTACATCTTAATTTAAACCATTTCTAGTAATCTGTGTATCACCACTAGGCTGTGGTTTACAGGGTAAAGTTCTGTCCAGTTCTGTAAGGCTTCTATGGCTTCTCTCTGACTCCACCTATCTGGAGATTATTTTGCTTCTGGGTGGCAGAGACAAACAAGCAGCCTCCTTACTCCAAATTGATACCCAAGGTCTTTATGTCTATGTGTTGCTTTTATTGGGTAATGAATAAAGAAACTGGCTTGGGCTGTAGCAAGGTAGAACTTAGTTAGGCAGAGAAAACTAAACTGAATGCTGGAAGAAAGGATACAGAGTCAGGGAGAAGCCATGGAGCCACTGCCAGAGACAGATGTGCTAACACTTTGCTGGTAGTTCACGACCTCATTGTGATGCACAAATTAATGGAGATGAGTTAAATTAAGATGTAAGAATTATCAAATAAGAAGCTATAAATAATTGGCTATACAGTGAATTTTATAATACAGTTTCTGTGTGATTATTTTGGGAGTCAGGGTGGCCAGGAAACAAACAAGCAGTCTCTAGAACATCTATCTATCTATCTATCTATCTATCTATCTATCTATCTATCTATCTATCTATCTATCTATCTATCTATCTATAGGTTATTCATTTTAAAACATAACCTATACTCTTAAGCCTAAGACATGACAAATTGAAGATAAAAACAGACAAAAATTTTGTTCCAGTCTGGTCAACATTAAAGCATTTTGTATCTCTAAGAAGATTACTTTTCAATTACTTAATCATAAAAAGATAGATATTTAATAAAATATATTCTTTGTGTTAATAGTGAGTTCTTTATTGATATATATGTATATAATGATTCACTAAAATATTTGAAATGTTAAATTTTAATATTTTCTCCAGCTTTTCTATCCATAATATGTACAGATCGTCTCATAGGCTCAATCCAGTTGCACTTCAGTTTTCTTACTGTTAAAAATTAAAGTCATAATAATAATCTTTAAAAAAATCTATGCTTGTATACCACAAAGTTGTCAGCTTTTATCTTTCGAAGGAACTTAATCATATTCTTCAGAAATGAAATATTAGACTCTTTAGGTAGTAATTCCATATGATGGTAAATATTGAATTGACTGATTAAATTTATGTAGTAGTAAGTTTACACAAGCAGGAACTTCAATGACAGCATCTAAAGTAACAGTGTTTCCATGTATTAATATTGAAACAGAGTGGACAGACTTGTCATGTTCCTGATTTTAGTGGAATTACTTTTAGATTCTCTCTACCTGTAATTTGATGCTAGCTATGGACTTGCAATATATTGTCCTTATTATATTTAGGTATGTCCCTTCTATCCCTTATCTCTTTAGGTAGTTTTTTTTTTTTTATCATGAAGGTGTATTGGATTTTGTCAAAGGCCTTTTCAGCATCTAGTGAGATGTTCATGTGTTATGTTTATGTTTTTAATGTTTTCTTTCCATTTGTTGATATGGTAGCTTACATTGACAGAATGTCATTTGTTGAAACATATCTGCTTCTTTGGGATGAAACCTACTTGATCATGATAGATGAATGTTTTCATGTGTTCTTGTATTTAGTTTGTGAGTATTTTAGTGAATATTTTCGCATCTATGTTTATGAGGAAAATTGGTCTGTAATTCTCTTGCTGAGTCTTTGTATGCTTTGAATATCGGGGTGATTGTAGATTCAAAGGATGAATTTGGCAATACTCCTCCTGTTTCTATTTTGTGGAATAATTTGAGGATTATCGGTACTTAAGTCTTCTTTAAAGTCTGGTAGAAGATTGAACTGAAACCATCTGGCCCTGAGTATTTCTTGGTGGGGAGACTTTTTATGACTGCTTCTGTTTCCTTGGGGGTAAACAGTCTATTTAAATTGTTTAGAACCTTTCATGATAAAAGTTTCTAAGAGTTTGGAAATACAAAAGACATGCCTACAAGTAATATATAGCAAGCCAAGAGCCAACATCATTTAAACAGAGAGAAACACAATGCAATTCCACTAAAATCAGGAACAAGGCAAGGCTGTCTACTCTCTCTGTATCTCTTCAACATAGTACTTGAAGTTATAGCTAGAGCAATAAGAAAACTTAAGAAAATGAAGGATATGCAAATTGGATAGGAAGAAATCAAAGTATTGCTCTTTGTGATGATATGATCGTATAATTAAATGGCCCCCAAAATTCTTCCAGGGAACTCCTACAGCTTATCAGTACCTTTAGTTAAGTTGTGAGATAAAAAATTAATTTAAAAAATCAGTTGCCCTCCTATATAGAAAAATAAATGAACAAAGAAAGAAGTCAGGGAAACAATACCCTTCACAATAGTCACAAATAATATAAAATATTTCAGGGTATCTCTAACTAAGATTGACAATTAATGAATAGGACTTTTATGAAACTAAAATGCTTCTGAAAGGCAAAAGACACTGTCAATAAGACAACAAGGAAGCCCACAGAATAGGAAAAGTTTATCCCATCTGACAGAGGAATAATATTCAAAATGCAGAAATAATTCAAGAAACTAGACATCAATAAAATAAATATTTCAATTAAGAAATTAAAGGACAGAGAATTCTCAATGAAGAAAATTAAAATGACTGAGAAACAAATAAATGTTCAACTTTTTTAGGCATCAAAGAAATGCAAATCCATCTTATACCTGTGAGATAAAAAACACAAGTGACTCCTCATGTTAGAGAGTATGTAGAACAAGGAGAACATTCTTCCAATGCTTGTGGGAGTGAAAATTTGTACAGTCACTTTGGAAATCAATATGGCAGTCTCTCATAAAATTGAGAAGAATCTACTATAGGATCCAGCATACCACTTCTGGGGATGCACACAAAAACAATCTGCCATATGACAAGGACACATGCACCACTATTTCATAGTAGTTTGATTCTTAATAGCCACTTACTGGATACAAGTTTTAGATACCTCAACCAAAGAATGGATAAACAAAATGTGGTATATTTATATTATGGAGTGTTACTCAGCTTTTAAAAACAATATCATCCCAGGAATTTTTTTGATGTAACTAGACAATATAATCCTTAATTAGGTAACCCAGACCCAGAAAGAAAAACATGTTATATACTGCCTGATAAGTGACCCAGACCCAGAAAGAAAAAGATGTTATAGACTTCCTAATTAGTGAATATGAGCCATAAGATATAACCATGCTATAACACACAGCCCCAGAGAAGCTAAGAAAGAAAGAGGGTATCTCTGAAGCTCAGAGTAAAGGACACAGAGTGGCCATTTTCAGTGGAGCAGGTACGGACCTGGAGGGGGAAATGTGGATGGAAATGGGAGTGATCAGGGGGAGTGATGATGGATGAAGAGATTAGTGAGAGATGACTGGTATTTCGAAGCATCTCTGGGATGAACTAGAACTTAGAACAATGGGAATTTACAGGAAAATATGAGAGTGACTCTAGCTAATACTGCTAGCAATAGTGAATACCGAGCCTGACCTGACCATCTCTTTCCTGTAACCAGGCAAGACTTCTATTGTAGGGTCTGGGATACCAAGTCAGTGACAAACTCTTGATCTAAAATTGGTCCTGCCTACAAAATGTCCTGGAGTAAAGATGGCACAGAAATTGTGGAAGTGAACAACTGATGACTGGCACAGGTAGAGACTCATAACCTGAGAGGTCATTCCCTACTGAGGGCCAGGACCCAAAATGATAACCCAAAGACCTAGGATAGAAACAAGCAAAAATGGCAAGAAAAAAACAGTAAAATGTAATACTGCCTAATAATATTCTGCACTATTCATAGATTGGTACCTAATCCAACTGTCATCAGAGAGACTTCACCCAGCAACTGATGTAAGGAGATGCAGACCAACAGTCAAACATTTGGAAGAGCTTTGGGCAATTCTGTGGAAAAGGGCCAGGAAAGATTATAGGAGCCAGAATGGTCAAGGTCACCATAAGACAAACCACAGAATCAACTAACTTGGGCTCATAGGAGCTCACAGAGACAGAATTAACAACACAGGAGCCTTCAGGAGACTTACCTAGGCCTTCCACATATATGCTACGTTGTGTAACACAGTCTTGGTATAGGATTCCTAGAAGTAAGATCTTGGGATGTCTTTGACTCTGTTGCCTGATATTTGGAACCAATTTCTTCTGCCAGATGACCTCATAGAATCTTGGTGGAAGGTGGTTGCCTGGTCTCACTACAGCTTGATAAATCATGGCTGGATGATATATATGAAATACTCACATGTATTTGAAGAGAAACAGTGTTGTAGAAGAGGTTGGGGATGGTGATGTGGGAGGGGGCTCGGAAGAATAGAGGAAGGGGAAGCTTTTGTAAGAATATAAAAACAAGAAAAACAATAAAAAACAAGAAAAACAAGAGGCAAATAACAAATTTGAAATAGTCATAGAATTTAAATAGACACCTCTCCACTCCCAATACAGACATGCATGACTAACAGGCAAAGATTCTTGACCACAATGATGTAAATGTATTAACTAGTCATGTGTGGATTTTAATTCAAAATGTCCAAAGGTCTTGATAGATTCTTTAAAGAACTCTCAAATTTTCCTCTGAAATTTCAAATGTCAGGCTTCTAATATTCGCTACTTTCAGAATTATCTTCTAAATTCCGGCAATTTTTCATTAACCTCCTAGCACTCAGTGGCTTTTCTAATCAAAAGTTTATACAGTCCTTCCTTATGTTTTTCAGCAAAATATGACCCAACCTGTAACACCAATACCCCATATACCAATTTCTGTCTTATTTGAGATTTCTATTATTGTGATAATACACTATGACCAAGAAGAAACTTAGGAAACAAAAAGTTTATTTCATCTTATAATTTCATATCCCAGTCCATGATTGAAGGCAGAAACTGATACAGAAACCATGGAGGAATGCTGCTTACAGGATTGCTTGCTGACAGCATTCAAGTCTGCATTCCTAGCACAGTTTAGAAGCATTTTTAAGGAGTGGTACCATCCACAATGGTTTTGGTTATCCAACATCAATATGCACTTGAGAATATGACCTACAGGCAATTTTTTGGAGCATTCTTCAATTCTATATCACTATTCTCAAATGATTCTGGTTTATGACAAGTTGAAAAAACAAAACAGCCATGACAGAATCCTTAAAAATTAGAATTTAATTCTAAACTTACAAGGATGTAGGTGCCAAAGTGAGTGCATAGATTTCAGAGGGTTTATTCTGCAAAGAGTATCATTCCCCAAGAGTTAAGTAGAAGCGCTCAAAGAATTGTGGAGAATAAATGGGAGGTAAGCTTAATACTATATAAATTATCTTGAACCTTTAGCTTATCTAATTGAAATAATTACTTAAAATCTAAAAGATTAGGATTTCAAGACAGATTTAAAGTATAAATAAGAAACTTATAATTTAGAATAGTTACAGTTTTATAAAGGATTATGTCTATTTTAGAGTAGAGCAAATATATTGTTATTATAAATTAAAATGTAATATATATTTTATTTTTGTCTGAACTGAAATAGACACAAACAGGGACCAGTTGAAGAATATCATTAAACCAATATTAAAGTTTTAAAAATATTTAAACCTGATTCATCAATGCAGAACAAATTTTACAGCATGTGTGGAGTGTTTGTATTGACTTCCAGGGTTATAAATTGTTTTAAACTGTGTAAATACACCCCATATTTAATGACATCTATTATAGTCACATTCTATCAAACTGTCAAAAATTGAGCCATCACACCTGTTGTATAACTGTTACTGAGATAAAAGATTCCATCTAGGAGAATGTGGGGGCAGTTCAGAAGAATTAAGGTGGTAATATAATTTACCTGACCCAAGAAGTGCAGAACCAAAAAAATATTTGTCAAGGCCTTTTCTCAAAATTTTTATAACAGTAAATTCAAAATCCTTCAGTAGAAGCTTCCTTCACGTTGAGTTTAGCACACCAAGGATGGATCTTTTTGTGATTTGATTCTATGGTAGACTTGTTGGTGAAACATCTGCCTTTCAGTAATCGAGGTTGCTGTTACTAACTATACTCAATTCTTTGGTTCTTTAATATAAAAGAGATGTGTGAAATAATTTTTTCCTTTGCCCATCCTTATACTATTTGAGATTAATAGATGTTTATACCCAAGGAAATGTCATAAAAATTTGTGCTCAAACAGAGATCAATAGAATCAAACATGAGTAGGAAAGCCTAAGAATGTCTGGTTTCTTGATGTTTGTTATAACCTTGATCAATGATTAATGGGACATGAAATTAAGCTTTTTTTCTAAACACCTAATATCTCTGGAGGTAATTATAATATGGTTACTTTCATCCACAAGTTATGGAGTGGTAGCTATCTGTTATGAGCTGGGGGACTTCAGCTCCAGGTTCTTTTCGAGTAATATCTTTGAGGACTTTGTGCTCTTCTCGCCAGAGAGTGATGAGTGACCAAACCAAGCAAGAGAATTGTTTTTATAATGATTATTTACTAGCAACTTCAATATCCAATGCATCAATGGGGTTTACAATCTTAATAGGCATGGGGGAGTGATAATGGGCAACACACAGGCAATTCAATATCACAATTATTAATCCTATTAATCCTAATACATAAAACCAATTCATAACCTTAACTAACTTATCACTTATCCATAAAACACTTCTTAACCTTAATACAACTTATCCATTACTTATCTATAAAACACTTCTTAACCTTAACTTATCTATTAACATTTCCTAATCTTATCAATTATCCATAACATATCTCTTAACATTTCATACACTAAACATATGTATTAACATGTCTATGCTCTTCTCTTAACATCTCATACACACATGAAATAGCATCATACGACCTGGTATTCCCCTGGCTTAAAAAGGGCTTTTTGAATTTCTTCAGGCTGGGCTCTTGTAGCGTAGATTGACTCTTGACCCCATAGTCTGCATTTGGCTGTCCTGTTCCAGGCTGATATTGGATATTGGATCAATCTTTGACCGCGTCGTCTGTGGCCTGGTGCTAATCTATCTCAGAATGTAGGGCCTTGGACTTGGCCTTATGGGTAACCAGTCTCAGGAGACAAGGCTTTTAATTCTCTACTCTCAAAGATGAAACTTTGCTCTTGGGATGGCAAAGCATTCTGTCTGCTCAGAAGACGAAGCTTTGCTTTCGGGATGGCAGACCTTCTGAAAAACAGAGTATCTTGTCCGTTCTCGGGAGACAGACCTTCAATGTCCACTCTCAGGAAATGAGGCTTTGCATTTGGGATGCAAGGTGTTAAATGTCTGTTTTCAGGAGATGCAGCTCTGTACTTGGGAGACAGAGCACTAAATGTTTATGCAAGGCGTTTAATATTTCTGCTTTCCAGGAGGCAGACTTGGAGAATCTCTCTCTAGAAAGCTTGGTGCCCAGGCCATTGTAAGAAGTGAGATAACTGTCCTGCTTCAGCCCTCTCTTTTAAGTTAGTTCGAAACTGCCTCTCGTTTGATCCTTCCAATAACCAGATACCCTAGGTCGTCAGTATCGACTGGCCACAGAAGGGTATCGGGGTCCCTCTTGTGTGGCAATATTACTTCATTACCATGGTTTCTGGTTGCAGCCCCCTCAAGCCAGATGTGGCAGTCTTCAAGCAGGAAAATGTTCTCTTAATAGTTCACCTTAGTAATTTTCCACACCACACACAAGAAGAAATGCTTTTACATTACACCAAGTTGCATTCATTCTTATTCTATAAATTTCCTGCTCTATCTACACTACAGATTCCCCTTTATTTATTCATTCAGAGGAAACTGTTTCTGTGCTCATTACACTCTCTTTGCTATAGTCCTCTTTACTTCCCACTGTTGTGTATTATAAGAAATACTGGTTTTATGTCAATTTGAGATGACCTAGTTATTTGGAAAAAGTCAATTTCAATTGGGAAAAAAAATGCCTCTATAAAATTGGTCTGTGGACAAGAATGTACTTCACTTTCTAAATTGGTGACATGGGGGGCTACTCATTGTGGGTGATGCCACCCCTGGAAAGGTGATCATGAGGTATATAATAAGACAATGTCTTGGCTTCTTGGTCCAATCCTTGATGTCTCTGTCTCTTAGATTCACTCAGTATTAGAGTAGGTTGTGTAGCAGGGTTCCAGGAAGCTCGCAGGGAACAGGCGGGTTGGTGGAGGGATAGGTTGAGGGTTAGCAGGAAAACACCCTGCTGGCGTCTAGTAAAGCCAAGGGAGCTGGGGAGAGGCCCCTGTTTTTACTCTCACGTGGAGGACCTAGGGAGTGGGACATCCAGCTGTCAGGCCACAGGGCCACTGCTGACTCACCTCTTAGGTCCAGTCTGTATTGGAGCAGGTTGAGTAGCAAGGTTCCATGGAGCTAGCAAGGAACAGGTGGGGATATCTCCAATTTTTCACTAAGAAATATAGCATTCTATTCAGTAAGTCATTGCATTGATGTCCTCACAACTTCTATTTATTTTATCATTGGTTTTGCTGTGTGACCCAGTGAACCTATACATAAATAGACTGAGCAAAGAAAATTAGAATGTGCACTTTAAGGGATTCATGGTGAATCATGGTGCATTAAATTAAAATGTTGGAAATTAAGGAAAACTATTAGGAACGTGAAATAACTTCTAAGTGTTGAAGAGTATGAAGAGGTAAAAAATTCACCAGTTTAAGATTGGAGTGTAGTAATTCTTATAGCAATGATGGGATACTGGTTAGAATTTATTAGAAATAGATGGAGATGCAGGTACAATACACCAGCAAACTAGGCAAAAAAAAAATGTAAAGAATGGAATGTAAAACTTATTCTCTTAAAAATTGGCATAATTTTTTGAATTATACAATGGCACAATATTTTGAAATGGCTTACAGGTTCAGAAATTTATTTCATTAACCTCATGGTTGGGATCATAGAGCTATGCAACCAAAATGGTGCGGGAGGGATTCCAAGAGTTGTTTATTTTTCATATTTTATGTAGAGTCTTGTATTTTCTGCTTGAATAATGATGTAGAGATTTATGATGTCACATTAGCTTGAAAATTAGTTGTGTAGGTTTTTTGTCATATTTTAAAGGTAGGAGTTTTTTTAGGATTTTTTATACTTAATTGCTTTCTAAGTAGAGAAAATTTTGCATTATATCATCTAACACATGTATCATTATTTACTTTACTTACTCATCTTGTCCATAGTCAATTATTGCAGAGCTGTGTTCTGGGGAATATATTGACCTAGTTCTTTATATTATGAATAGTATATTTAACCTTTCCCGAGTAAGTTTTGAGAGGTTCTGAGTTTCTTTTTTTAATATTTACTTATTTGTTACATCCTTATCACATTTCATCTTCCTCTTCCTTTCCATGTATCTTCCCTAGTGTCCTGTTTGACACACCCAAACCACTTCTCCTCTTTTTTCCTTTAGAAAAGTGCAAACATCCCATCAATAGCAACAAAAAGTAATGTACCGGATTAGAGTAAGACTAAGCACCTCCCTTTGTATTAAGACTGAACAAGGCAACCATTTTGAGCAATAGGGTCCTAAAAGGCAGCAAAGGTTTTAGAGATAGCTCCTGCTCCCACTGTTAGGAGTCCCACAAGGAAACTAAAATTCATAACTGTCAAAGAAATGCAGAGGGCACATGTCAGCATAACCCAAGAAGGGAAACACACAAACACTACTACCGAAAGGTAACTGGAGCTAATAACCACTGGTCATGAATATCGTTTAATATCAATGGACTCAATTCACCTGTCAAAAGACACAGGCTAAGAGAATGGATACAAAAACAAAATCCAGCATTATGCTGTTTACAAGAAACACACCTCAATGTCAAAGACAGACACTATCTCAGAGTAAATGGTTGGGAAAAGGTTTTCCAATCAAATGGACCTAAGAAACAAATGGGTATGGCTATACTAATATCTAACAAAATTGATTTCAAACTAAACTCAATCAGAAGAAATGGAGAAGGACACTTTATACTCATAACAGGAACAATTCATAAAGATGAATTCTCAATCTTGAATATTATGGCCCTAATACAAGAGCACCCACATATGTAAAAGAAACATTACTAAAATTCAAATTGCATATCAAACCCGACACAATAACAGTAGGAGATTTTAACACTCCTCTCTTGCCAATGGAGAGGTCAACCAGAAAGAAACTTCACAGAGAAATAGAAGAACTAAACAGGGTTGGATAACTAGTGCAAAATTCTACCAGAACTTTTACTGACAACTAATACCTATAATACTCAAAAGTGTTCCACATAATAGAAACAGAAGGGTCAATGCCAAACTATTTTTTATGAGGCTACAGTTACCCTGATACCAAAACCACACAAATACTCAACCAAGAAAGAGAATTACAGACAAATTTCACGTATGAACATCAATGCAAAAATTCTCAATAAAATACTGGCAAACAGAATCTAAGAACACATAAAAAAAACATCCATCAGGATCAAGTAGGCTTCACCTCAGAGATGCAGGACTGGTTCAAAATACAAAAATCAATCAATGTAATCCATCATATAAATAAACCGAAAGAAAAAACATATTTCATTAGATGATGAAAAAGTATTTGACAAAATTAAACACTCCTTCATGATAAAGGATTTAGAGAGATTAAAGATTTAGTGATCATATCTAAATAGAAGAAAAACAATATACAGCAAGCCAAAAGCTAACATCAAATTAACTGGAGAGAAACCCAAAACTATTCCACTAAAATCAGGAACAAGATAGATCTGTCCACTCTCTCCACATCTTTTCAACATATTTATTGATGTTTTCGCAACAGCAATAAGACAACATAAGGAGATCAAGGGTATTTAAATTAGAAAGGAATAAATCAAACTTTAGTTATTTGCAGATAATATGATAGTATACATAAGTGACCTCAAAAACGTAGTGAGTTATAGGCCAGTCAGGCAACACAGACTCTGTTCACATGCACACAAAAATTAATCATTTTGTGCCGTTGGACACCCAATCTCTATGAAAGATGCCCTATATTTGATAATATAATTAAATAAAATTTGATTTCTCTGTTATGAATCTATTTTCATTTATGTGTTTGTGTGTATGTCTGCTTAAAGATGTACCACTTATGTGCCAGAAGAAGGTTTTGGAATAGGCAGTTGTAGGTCCCCAGTATAGATTCTGGGAACCAAACTCAGGCCCTCTTGAAGAGTAGCAAGTACTTCTAACTGCTGAGCCATCTCTCCTGATTCAAAATTTGATTTCTTTATGTGTTCTTAACATACTCATATTAAAAAATGATTAAACAAAATTTTAAGTTAAAAAAAAAAAACTCTACCAGAGAACTCCCACAGCTGATAAATACCTCCATTGATGTGGCAGGATACAACATTAACTCAAAAAAATCAGTAACCTTCCAATACACAAAGGATAAAGAAGCTGAGAGGAAAATCAGAGAAACATCACCTTTCACAATAGCCACAAATCAATAAAAATATCTTGGAGTAACACTAACCACGGAAGTGAAAGACCTATTTGACAAGAACTTTAAGTCTTTGAAGAAAGGAATTAAAGAAGATACCAGAAAATGGAAAGATCTCCCATGCTTTTGAATAGGATGCATCAACATAGTATAAATGGCACTTCTACCAAAAGCAATCTATAGATTCAATGCAATCCCCATGAAAATGCCAAAATAATTCTTCACAGACCTTGAAAGAATGATACTCAACTTCATGTGGAAAAACAAATAACCCAGTATAGCCAAAACAATTCTGTACTATAAAGGAACTGCTGGAGGCATTACCCAATTACAGAGCTACAATAATGAAAACAGCTTGGTATTGGCTTAAAAACAGAGACATTGATCAATGGAATCAATTTGAAGGCCCGGATATTAATCCACACACCTGAGTTTTGACAAAGAAGCTAAAATTATACAATGGAAAAAAGAAATCCTCTTCACAAATAGTGTGGTCATAACTGGATGTCAACTTGTAGAATAATGAAAATAAATCCATATTTATCACCATGTACAAAACTCAAGTCCAAATGGACTTAAGAACACAATATAAATATGACAGCACTGTACTTGATAAAGGAGAAAGGGGAAGTAGCTTTCAATGCATTGGCACAGGAGATGACTTCCTATATATAACCCCAGTAGCACAGACAATAAAAGCAACAATAAATAAATGGAACCTCCTGAAACTGAGAAGATTCTGTAAAGCAAAGGACACAGTCAATAAGACAAATAGGAAGCCTACTGAATGGCAAAAAGACTTTACCAACCCCACATCAGAGGACTGATATACAAAATATATAAAGAACTCAAGAAATTAGACATTAAAATATTCAATAACCCAATTTAAAAAAAAATGGAGTACTAAACTGAACAGAGAATTCTCAACAGAAGAAATTCAAATGGCCAAAAGATACTTAAGGAAATGTTCAACTTCCTTAGCTATCAGGGAAATGCAAATCAAAGCAACTCTGCAATACCATATTACACCTGTCAGAATGGCTAAAATCAAATCACTGATGATAGCTTATGCTGGAGAGGACATGGAGTAAGGGGAACACTCATCCATTGCTGGTGGGAATGCAAACTCATGCAACCACTTTGGAAATCAGTGTTGTAGTTTCTCAGAAAACTGGGAATCAGCATAACTCAAGATTCAGAAATCCCACTCATCATCATACTACAAAAGCAGTTTTTCAACTATGATTTTAGTAGCATTATTTGTAATAGCCAGAACCTGGAAACAACCTAGATGCCCCTCAACTGAAGAATAGATAAAGAAAGTACTCTACACATTAGAGTACTACTCAGCAGTAAAAAACAATGACATCTTTAATTTGGCATGCAAATGGCTGGAATTAGCAAACACTATCCTGAGTGAGGTAACCCAGACCTCCAGAAAATGAATATGGTATGTATTCACTCATAAGTGGATACTAGCCATCAACAAAAGACATGGAACCTATGTTTCTGACCCTAGAGAAGTTAAAAAATAAGGTGAACCCAAAGAAAAGCATATATAGACCCACCTGGAACTTGGAAACAGACAAGATCATCGGTCAAAATTTGGAGCATGGGGACCCAGAGTAGAAGCAAGGACAGAAGGGGAGGTTTGAGGAGAACTTGAGGGAATGGAATAATCGAGATGTAGGAAGGACAGATATGAGAGCAAGGAAAGAGATATCTTGATTGTGGGAGCCATTATGGGGTTATTAAACCTGGCTCTAGAAAAATTCCCAGGAATCCGCAAGGATGACCCCAACTAAGACCCTAAGCAATAGAGGAGAGAGTATCTGAACTGGACTTACCCTGTAGTCAGACTGATGATTATCTTAAATATCACCACAGAAACTTTGTCTAAGAACAAATGGAAACAGAGGCAAAGACCCACATTGGAGCACTTGGACTGAGCTCCCAAGATCCAGTTGAAGAGTGGAAGGAGTCAGAGTATGAGAAAGGAAGTCAAGACCATGAGGGGTTCATCTACTGAGACAGTTTACCTGAGCTAATGGTACCTTACCAACTCCAAGTGGACTGGGAGTGAATGAGCATGGGACCAAACTAGTCCCTCTGAATGTAGTTGACATTTGGGGCACTGAAAGTGACACTGGCATTTGTCTCTACTGCATGCACTGGCTTCTTGGGATCCTATTCTCTTTGGATGTATACCTTGTTCAACCTAGATGTAGTAGGGTGGCCTTGGACTTTACACGGGGTAGAGTGCATTGCCCTTTCTTAGGATTGCAAGGGGTAGGATGGGAGGGTGTGTGGAGGGAGTGGGAAGAGGAGACAGAGTGGGAATGTGGATTATTTTTTTCAATAAATAAAATAAAATATGTACTTCTATAGGCAATTGAAAAATAAAGAAAAATTAGAAATAACGAATAGGGGGAAACGGTAGTGAAGAACAGAACAACTGAAGCTAGAGGGTGGATCACAATGGATATTATGAATTTTGTAAACATTTGGACTGGAAAATACAGTTATACTTCATATTTAAATATAACCATAAAATTAACATGGAAGAAAGACATACTCATGGTTTTGGTGTAAGATAAAATTTAAGGAATACCTTTGTTGTTGCACATTTAAAGAGGAAGAACATTTTTTAAGGCATGAATGACTATTTTTATATTCACAAAAATGGTGAATACATTACAAGCACTTTTGTAATATCTATTCTTTCTTGTCTATTATGATAATATGTATGGAAAGGATATAACACTTTTGACATTCACGTGCTTATGAAATATTTCGAATATTTCAAAAAAGTATTAACATTTTCAGTAAGCTAAACTCTTTCAATCAGATGGAAAATGATGGCAAAAGTAGTGAATTTCTCTTTATGTAATACTTTCTGCCAAGTATGAACTGCCCGAATTCTAGTTGCAGAACTTGATAGGTGCCTGGGACTTCTAAATTTCCAAGTAAATTTTAGGGAAGAAAAATTGCTACTGGGAAATCCATTTAATATATTCAAAAGAACACACAGTTGGAATAAAAAGATCTGTTGGCCACTGAGGTTAAATTTTCAACTGAGAAAGCAAAATCCATTTGTTCAGTAAGAGAAAAACTTTAGGTTTTTAAGGTTTATTTTTAAAATACTTACTTTGTTGTTATTTTTAAGTACATTTAGGCATTTGTGCAGCTCTCTGTGCTCATGTATATGACTATAAATACTCGTGGAAGCCAAAATAGGGCATTGGAGTTAGACTTAGAGGTGATTGTGAGTTGACACATATGAGTGCTAGAAACCAAACTTGAGTTCTTTGTAATAGTAACATGTTCTCTTAACTGCTGAATTATCTTTTCAGCTCGGAGCTATTCTTAATGAATATAAATAAAAATAAGTTATTTTAAAATAAAAAAGGGTTATTACAATGAATAAGCCACATGTGTTATTGTGAAAAACAATTTTGTCATCACTTTGACAGAACATATAACCATCTAACCAAAGCATCTTTAAGAGGGAGAAATGCTTCCTCGTGTTTGAGAAGATACAGGCAATCGTGGAAGCAATGACATCATTTCAGTAGCTTCCCAGTGTGACTTACATACAAATGCATATAAAAAGCAGTAAACAGAGAGATTGGAACATATAAGACATAAGACCTAACTACTAGTAGATTACTTCTACTTTCACTTAAAATAAATAATCTACTCCAAGGTATTATTAACTATGGATCAAGTGGATATGAGTGGCATTTTAAATTCATGTTATAATTTTCTATTTTTGGATAATTTTGACTCAATTCCATTCAATCTTTAAAGTTGCTCAGGCCCACTTCAATATCTTCATTGTCTTAAAGCTCCAGCACTGTTCAAAAGTCCAAAGTCCAAACTCTGAGAGTCAATATAGTATCTTAACAGTGAGGGCTTTGAAATCAAAGAGAAAGAGAAAGGTTTGCAGTATGCAATGACTTAGATTAAATGAATTCCCAAAGAAAGGCAAAGGAAAATACAAGGAAACAACAAACTAAGGAAGATGGAAACCTACCATGATGAACAGCAGCCTTAGCACTCTTAATTGGTCATGTCAAGTTCATAGTAACATCATCCACACACACACCTGAATTTGGCAGTCCATCCCTTACATCTGTGTGGACTCTGGTTATGTGACTCCCATTAGATCAGCCCCACCATCTCAGTGGGTGGGTGTACCCCTCGCGGTCCTGACTTCCTTGCTCATGTTCTCCCTTCTTCTGTTCCTCATTTGGACCTTGGGAGCTCAGTCTAGTGCTCCAATTTGGGGCTCTGTCTCTATCTCCATCCATAGAACCTTCATGGTTCTATGGTAATATGCAAGATATTCATCATTATGGCTTTAGGATCAGCCTATTTCAGGCTCCCTCTCCTCAGTTGCCCAAGGAACTACCTGGGGATATCTCCATAGACACCTGGGAACCCCTCTAGAGTCAAGTCTCTTGCCAACCCTAAAATGGCTCCCTTAATTAAGATATATACTTCCCTGTTCCCATATCCACCCTTCCTTTATCCCAACCATCCCATTCCCCCAAGCTCTCCCCATCCTCCCCTTCACACTTTTCTCTCCCATCTCCCCTTAGCCCCTTACTCCTGTCAGAATGGCTAAAATCAAAACCACCAATGATCGCCTTTGCTGGAGAGGTTGTGGAGTAAGGTGTACACTCATCCATTGCTGGTGGGAATGCACACTTATGTAACCACTTTGGAAAGCAGTGTGGCGGTTTCTCAGGAAATTCGGGATCAACCTACCCCAGGACCCAGCAATACCAGTCTTGGGAATATATCCAAGAGATGCCCTACCATATTACAAAAGCATTTGTTCAACTATGTTTATAGCAGCATTATTTATAATAACCTGGAAACAACCTAGATGCCCTTCATTGGAAGAATGGTTGAAGAAAGTGTGGAATATATACATATTAGAGTACTACTCAGCGGTAAAAAACAATGACATCTTGAATTTAGCATGCAAATGGATGGAAATAGAAAACACTATCCTGAGTGAGACAACCCAGACCCAAAAAGATGAACATGGGATGTACTCACTCATAATTGGTTTCTAGCCATAAATAAAGGACATTTAGCCTATAATTTGTGATCCTAGAGAAGCTAAATAAGAAGGTGAACCCAAAGAAAAACATATAGTTATCCTCCTGGATATTGGAAGGAGACAAAATTGCCAGTCAAAAATTGAGAGTTTTTAAAGTGTCTTAGTGTGCTCAATATATCCCATAACAAATGCCAGATACAGTTGGAGCCAGCTCTCAAGTACCTCAAGAAGCTGAACAATGAAAATTTCTCCCTTTAAGGAAAGAACATTAAAAAGGCAAAGGTACTCTCTTCAGGTGCTCTCCTTTCAAAGGATGTTTTTCAATTTATATATTGGAGCCTTTTTTGGGGTGAGTTTTTGTCTCCTGGGGAGAGTTTATTTTGTAGGAGTGTGAAGTGTAGTATGTAGAAATTATATTTTTTTAACAATTGTAGGCCCTTTGTCTGTACTGACTTAGTCTACCCTCTCTTCAACATTTATACTGTTCCTTATTTTACTCCCTATAATGTAATTGCTTTTTACTACTTTTGTGGTCTTTAGTATTTTCAATACTCTAAACTGGGACAAAGATATTAAGCTATGCCCACTTAAAAATCTGTCATACATATTCAATCCACTGTCTGTAAGCTGTATGTGACTACATGGAATTGTGAACAGATTTTAATGTAGTTCAGTAAATACTTACTGAAAACATGAGTTTCAAGGAAAGACGTTTTTGTCTTTGACTGCAGTTTTTAAGCGTGAACGTGATAGAGGATGAATTGTTTTGTAATGTCAAAATGTTGCATATATCTACAAGTACTAAACTGTTTTCAAGTTTCCCATGATAAATAAATGAGTCAACAAATTTTGAAGTCAATTTCAATCATTTTTTCAGGACATGGTCAGAACATAAAAAGATGTTTTGTCTTTAATGTTTTCTATATCCCGTTAGCTCAGGCTAACTCAGCACTGTTTTATGCCATTCTGATCTTCCATATTCTCACCAGACTTATACATTTAACTTTGATCTCATCACTCTTTGACTTTGACGCTCCAAAAATACTCAGATACATCAAATGAAACAATTCCAAGGTAAACACAAAACAAAACACATGCCCAGGATTATCACAAGAATGACCCCACTTTTGGGAAAGAACATTTCCCCCCAGCACTGAGAAAGAGAAACTTAAGAATTAATCTAGGCTCACAGTTTTGACAAATGGTCCACCAAGACCAGCATTTTAGCAGCCTATAAAGCATCTAGAACATTTGTTATAATTCATAAAACCCACATACCAGTGGTACCCTTCTTCTAGCTATGCCATTATGCATAAAGATTCTTCAACATTTCCAGTAACATCTGTCGTCCATGTCTTCAAAAAAAAAAAAAAAAGCAGCCCCTGGAGGACCACTCACATTCAAACCATAATTCTTACTTTGGTCCTTGACAGTTACTGTATAAAGTTTATCTAACAATGTTTATTATCATCCCATAATTTAGTAAAGATACAACTGGGTAAGTATGTAAATGCTAAAACACAAAGCAGGCACACAAAATCCCAAATCATGTTATGTCAATTAATGAGTGTTTAAATTCATTATAAAAAATATCAAAACAAACAGAAAACAAAGAAACAAATATTAAATAATTTTTATAATCATGTAAAACTTAGTTTCAATAATACATTAAAAAAGCCTTAAATATTTTTTTTCTAAAAGTTTTGAGTATAACTCTCATGGACTTAGACATTCATTTCCTTGTGGTAAGAAAATTCATTAAATTTACAAGAAAATGAACAGAAATAAAATTGTAAGAAATTAAGTCAATTTATATTATGTGTTATCTCAAAAGCCCAAAACTTATTTTCAAGCTCCCGTTGGAAGATATGGTTTTATTTTCCTAGTTGTATCTAGAAAGAGTAAATATTAGCCATGTTTCAGTTATGTGTGACTGGTAATTTTGGAGATCTACACATAGCCTCATAACAATAGCTAATCTACTATGTAATTACAAATTGCTGAGAGTAGATCAAAAATAGTTTGTGATACACAAAAATAAAAAATAATCATATAAAGAGATAAAGTTAATTTGATTGATTGTAGTAATCATACAATGTACTAATTCATTGAATATTGTATTTTAAGTATAAATTTGTACGAATTCATTTGTCAATTTATTTTGCCATTTAGAAGAAGTGCTAAAAGAATAATACAGCATTTAACTCTTAAACATTTTCTGTTTGGGGAATCTAGATATTGAGAAAAAAATTAAAAATAGTCACATATGAATGCACAGAGACTATAAAGCATACACCACACCTCCACAGGTTGAAATAAAATGAGAAATGGGATCTCAGTAAAAACTTTAAATTGAAATTTGGTGGCACAGAGAAAATCAGTTTTCTTCAGGAGAGTGTCAGTGAGTTTATCAACCCTATTCTAGGGCAGTCCTTACCTAAAAGTAGATAGTCAGACCAAATGAACTAAACAATATTGTCTTGTAAGGATTTGTGTGTGTGTGTGTGTGTGTGTGTGTGTGTGTGTGTGTGTGCATGCATACGTATATGCTATTTTTTTTCTCTCTGTTCTGTAGAGAAAGCATATAAAGCTCTGTAAGTGGGTAAGTCAGAAGGACCTGGGAGAATTTGGGGGAGGGGAAGGATGATCAAAATATATTTTATGAAAAAATAGAAACAAAGTAAATATAGGATATCTTTAGTGCTCTTTCAAATGAAGCCAATGTAGTTTGCTCCAAACAAAAGATGGTTTTCTTTTTAAACTATAGAGTCCTATTAGTTCAAGTGAAAAAGAAAATGCTTGCACTTCAGGCCAACAATGCTCTGAATTCTAAGGGCAAAGCTCTCTCAGTCAAGACTTTATTAATGGGTTCCCTCTTAGGGAGAAAGTTAAAGAACTGCAAATATTTAAGTAACAACTGTGAACTAAAAAATAAAAACTAAAACAAAATAAAAATAAGAAACAACAGTAAATAAAATTTAAAGAAAAAATTTCATGCCAATGGTTTATAAAATTTGTAATGTAATTATAAAAAGATTAGAGTACTCACAAAATAACAGTTATGAGACATCAAAAAATGGTAACATAATAAGGAAAAGCATATATACCAAATATTGAAATTGGAAAAATATTTCAATTGGTATAAGACAAATATGCAAGATAATATTTTTTATCGAAAGTTGATATGCAATTTTGCTTTCCTCATGTAAGAATGGAATATAGAAACATGTAGTTTAAATTCATAAAAATTCATAAATGCGTGAAATTCTTGGATATGAATTATACACACACACACACACACACACAAACAATTAGACACATAATTTCAAGGCATACTTTTAAATTGCTTCCAATTCATACCTGTGACACATTTAGGGAAGTGTTTGATTTTTTTCAACATTTTTTCTTTTAATGAAGAAGAAATATTCTTTATCTTATATCCACATAGAAACTGATAAACTTTTTATTGTACTACCTTATCTTCATGGATAAAATGCAACACTATGTTCTAGACTGGATGGGAATATATATATATATATATATATATATATATATATATATATATAGCCAAGGGGTTAAGTTCCACAATTCACAGTTGAAAATATTATTTGAACAAAATAATAGGTAGAATTTAGATTACATGAAAGACATCATTTTTATGAGTTATGTGATGAGAGGTTATTTTAACACTGTAAACTAGAAAGAAAAATATGTAGTTATTAAAAATACATACTCTAAAAATCTAAATGTCAGAGATTTGACTGCCTGAGTAATAATATGGTGTTTTCCTTTTGTAGCGCACTGTAGATTTTTTTAAATCATATTTCTTCTCATTTCATAGTTCATTCTACACTAATATTTTAAGAAAGTTCACCTAAAATTATCTCAAACTGTTTTGATTTCAAGTATCCCTTTCTTTAGAAACTTACTGTTTCCCTTTGATCCTTTGTGGCTATTCTTTGAAAGAAGAAATCAGAGAGTGTTATTGTAAAGCT
Source organism: Arvicola amphibius (assembly GCF_903992535.2). Classification (NCBI taxonomy): domain Eukaryota; kingdom Metazoa; phylum Chordata; class Mammalia; order Rodentia; family Cricetidae; genus Arvicola; species Arvicola amphibius. The sequence continues at coordinate 84,567,782 of NC_052055.2, forward strand.
CAGCAGTGAGTCTATAAAGGACAGCATTATGGAACAGCAAGGACAGGCTTTATCTGCAAAGGCCTTGATCGCCTTGCAGAGATGGACCTTTTCAGTGTTTCACATGAGAGTCTGCTCTGGGAAGAGTCCAACAGGGCAGAGGGACTTGATCTGCCCTACACTCATAACAACAGATTTGAACCTCCTTATTTTATGTCCGCCAGTTGCAGGACAACCAAATAATGACCAAATGAAAAGAGAAAAAAGAATAGCAAAAATATCTGTTCTCCATATCCCAAAACACAGAAATTTGTCTTTCAATAAGTTTAAGAGAAATAATATTAAACCAAGATGAACAGTAAAAGACATAACAATGAGGTTGTAATTGAAGTCATTCTTTGATCATTTTTCTAAGAAGATCGAAAGTTACATAATACGTTGATTATAGAGGAAACAAATTTTATATATTCTAAATCATGCTAAATGAACAGAAAGATTTAACAAAATGTATTAACACAATTAAAAATTGAACTGCCTCTAGCATTATCCCAGTGTAATGAAATCCATGTGAAAAATACTGGAAACAAGCAATCATCTAAACACAGAAATTGCTTATCAACGACTTCCTATCTTGCATAGACAGATTTTAATATTTAAACAGGCACACATTTTGCTCATCAACACATTGTCAGGATGAAAGTGAGACGGCATGGAATCACAACGCAGCTCGGAACTTAATTTCTTCATTGCATGCTGTGAATATGTGTAAAATGCAGCAGTAACACTTAACAACACTATCTCTAGCATTTATTTGATATTGCCACATTACAAACGTCTTATATTTCTTCATATTTGGTCTATACCTAGTATGTTTATGATTGCCATTTTTATGTTTTTGATTAATTTTATGTCAAACTAGACTCCTTTAGGAAGAAGAAACCTAAATTGAGAAAATTCCGCTAACATGTTGGCCTATGAGCAAACCTGTAGTTCATGTTCTTATTTGATGGTTTATGTGGGCGGGACCAGTTCACTTTGACTAATGATTTACTGAGCAGATAGTTCTGTACTGTAAAAGAAAATAGGATAAGGCATGGTGAGGAAGCCTACAAGCCCCACTCCTCCATATCAATTTCTACCTCAAGATTATTGCCTTAAGTTCCTGCCCAGGCTTCATCACTGATAGACTGCACCCTGGATGTATAAGTTAAGTAAGTTAAGTTGAGTTGTTTTTGGTCATAATGTTTTAAAGGGGTTACTGAGTACCAGCCTCAGCACTCCCTCAGGATTCAGAACATGATGTCTACAAGTAAAAACTGGCTAAAATATCTGAAGATAAATGAAATGAATTAGATCACATAAGTCTTTCCATCATGTCTCATTTATTCTTTCTATACACTCTCCAATGCCCTCTTGATATTTTCCTTGCAGTATTCCTCCCCACTGATGCTTGCTGTACCTCTTCACTGATCTTTTGGTATTCTACCCATCCCATTAAGTTTTTAGTTTATATACACATACAGAGATAGTTAGCAATTCCATAGGTGATAACAATAGTATCAAGCATGCATTTTTTTTTTTTAGAGCTAACAGGATGGCTAAAAAATGGCAAGACAGGTGCCTTGTGTCTGAGAAGGGGCATGGCTGATAAACTCCCTGGCGATACTTGGAGGATAAGGGTAGAGATTCTCCTCCAGGCTAAGGATCCTGCCACTGTATCCATTGGCACCCAAGTGAGAAAAAAAAATGTTTCTCTGGGGTTGGTTTAGCAAGCAAAGGTTTTTTTTTTTTTTTTCCTGTATATTTTAGGGGTAAAGGTGAAAACAGTTAATTTTCTAGACTAAGACCTCATGCCAAATGAAAGCAGAAATAAGTGAAAAATATTAATAACTTCTTAAAATAGAGTAAGACCAGTAGATTACACCTTCCTGAGTCTGCTGCTAGAGAAGTTAGGGCCACCCAGACCTGTTTATCAGTTAGAGCAGGCATACTGTCTCTTCTGTTCAGGGCCTCCTGCTCAGATCTCCTTTTTTGCCAATAAATCTTATCAATAAGGATAACTGTGGGGAACTGGATTTCTTGTAGATTGACTAGGAGAATAAAGGTTTGACTGTGTGAATACTTTTACACCAGGCATCCGTGGTGTGATAGAAGGTATGTGGTTGCCAGTACAGGAAGAGTCAGGTTTAAAGAATAATTTACACACTGCTGAGATATTTTGGGATGAATCCTGTTATGTCATGATGTCATAAGATTTTTACCGAATTGACAGTGACTATCAAAAAAGACAAGTGTTCCCAAACCTCTCCAAATCATGTTCTCCGTCAGATCACACCACAGTAGCTCTTTGTAGTGATCTGTGTTGATTTTGCCATTGTTCATATCTTTATTTAGCCATTTATAAGCATGAGACTGTTTCACAACATATGTCCTGGTATTTTGGTTCTTATAATCTTTCTACAACCTCTACCTCAATATTATCTGGATTATCTGGATTTAGGGGCTGTGATGTAGATATATTTATTTTATTTCCTGGTCTCCCAAACATCTTGTGATTTCATCAGTGTGTCTAGATATGGCTTTCTGTGATGGTCTCCATTTTCTATGAAGAGAGCCATCTTTGATGGGAGATGATAGGTACACATAGCTGTGGGTATGAATGTTAATTTCATAAAGTAATTTGAAGTTATACCAGTCTGGCAAAGTTGTGGTAGTAGATTTTCTTTTAATATCTCTAACTTTGCCTTACTCCATAAAGTTGGCTAGATTTCCAGTACCAGGCATGATTTCCCTGTGTTTAATAGGTCTTAAGTACAACTATACAGCTGTTGGTTACCACCAACAAATTAGTTTCACATTTTGTACATTTAGGGATATCTAGATTTGTTGTTTATTGGTTCACAGGCGTCCAGTGTGAATAGTGGTATTGGTAGCTTGCACAGTATTTTCTGGAGTCATGGAATCTAGATCACAGGAAGGAGGTTTTAAAGTAAGATTCTGGGCAAATAGTACAAGCTCCGAGTTTTAAGTATGTCATGCTTTCAGAAAAAGGGGCTTACTTTAACATCTGAGAGACATACAAGTGTAACAGCCACAATCTACTGCTTTGGGACTCACTTGGACTATTCTGATCAACCATTGTAAAGGAGATATCTCATACTGGGTAATATGACTTCCATTAGTAATAGGTTCTTATGGAAAGCCATATTAAGGATTGTAAAATAAGACTCATTTGCCCAGGAATTCAGTAAAAAATGAACAAGGAGGAACTAATAAAACTAAAAACCTTCTACAGAGCTAAGGAAACAGTCAATTAATTGAAAATGCAGAATGTAAGTGAACCTTTCTGAGTAATATAACTCACCAAGGATTAATGTCCAGATATAGAAAGAAAAGCATCAACAACATCAAACAATAACAACAACAACAAAAACCCAAGAACCAATATGTCAAGGAAAGAAATGGTCCCTTGGGAAAAAATGGGCTAAGGATATAAGTAGAGAGCTTTCAATAGAAAAATAAATTGGCTAAGAAAATCCTCAAATAATTATCAGCATTGTTAACTATCTCAGAAATAAAACTTAGATGAGTTTTATGATTATCTCTTAACCCAATGATAAAACTAAGATAATATTAAACAATGAAACAATTGACCAAAACCAAACAAACCTGACAGCAAATGTTGCAAAGTTGTAAGAAAAGGAGTATTCATTGTGAGTAGCAATGCAGTTTGGCACAGCCACTCTGGAAATTAGTGTAAATACCCCCCACCCCCAAACACACACAAAGCTAAAAATGAATCTACCATGTGGCTCATCTATAACACTCCTTGGCATACACCCAAAGAACTTTACTGTATTGAAATTTGTAATTTAATAAGCAAAGATTGCTTGAGGACGAGAAAAATAAAACAGCCACACTGCAGAGCCTTACAGACAAGGCAGCAATGACACACACCTTTAATCCCAGTAGCCACACTAGCTTGCCATAGAAACCAGGGGCTAGTGCTGCACTCCCTTACACCCAGAACTAGAGAGGATTATGCGACAAGAGGGGGAAACAGCTCTCAGTTTCAGTCTCATTCTGAGATTCTTGGAAGCAGATCACCATTTTCACTCTGAGGTAGAGATAAGAGCCAGTGACTGGCTGCTTTGCTTTTCTGACAGAACCCACACTAGCCACCAAATACTCGGGCAGTCTATCCTCACAAACATGGAATCTCTGCTTCCGCTTGCTGTACTCACATATGTTATTTAGGTGAATAGAACACAAGAATTGAAAGTCTTCACTGTGGTACTTGGCCATGTCCTTCGATTCGCCTTTGTGATGACATTATTTTTCCATTTTTCAGTACAGACAATAATTGGGCAGAAAAGTGTAAATCATGAAGATTTGGTGAGGTTTCATTGGGTGGCCTAGCCCATAGTAGAAGTTTCAAATATCCCCTTGTAGAAGTAACTGACATTCCTCTTGGTGCCTTGAATTTGCCTCATCTTTTTGGCACCTGTCCCTCCCATAAGTCTATTTTTTGTATTATACTGTGTACTTTCCCACATCCATTATATTTCCTCTTCCCCTTTCAGAGCATCCTATTCTCCCTTTTAGTTTTATATGTGTGTAAATTTGTTTATATATTCTATATATGGAAAATAATACATAGTGTTTGCCTTTGTGAGTGTCACTTATGAGGCAGGAGTAAGTAGGCAAGTTTGATGCTAAGTTTGTCTTCATTCTCAAATGCCCTAGTGCTGGGCTTTTGTCCTTCTATCTATCCATGTGTGCATGTGTGTAATCAAAAATCAGTTTAAAACAGTTATTTTTTTGAAAAAAGATCTAAAAAGAGCACCAATTTTTATGGCACCTATGAAAATTATCATTCCACACTATCTGTTTTTATGTATTAAGTATGTTAGTCATTTTTATATCTTACAAATCCAGATACTATATTCAGCCTATTTTGCATATTGCTGTTATCTAAACAGTATGGCTATAACTGAACACATAATACATTAGTATTCATATATTTAATTCATATGAATAGTGTCAGAGAGGTTAAATACTTCTCCACAGGTGAAAATATTACTAAGTGGCAAAACATGACCTTGAACCTATGCATTTATATTTCAAGCGCTGTGTATATTCCATTATTTTAAACTGGCTGGTTATGAAGTCAATTGGATTTAACCTTTAATTTAGAAGTAATTAAAGTTAGTGATTCTTAAGGATTCTGAACACACTAAGTATTCTCAATTGTTTGTGGGAGTTAGGTTAAGTGGGTAGAAATGATGATTTACATAAAATATTCCTTTGTAATGAATCATTTTATAACAGTTTAAGGGTTGAATGAATCCTGAAAAATTTCAGTTGACACTAATATGCACATTAAATTTAGTTAGTACATAGTTTGGGTCTGTGGAACTGACTAATTCTGATAATCAAGGGTCCAAGGTTTTAATTTTTATTTTATTTGTATTGTTGTTTAGAAATAAAATTATTTAAAAAATTACTAGCTTTTAGTTGCTCAGATTTACAACAGAACTTTGTATTTGTCATTTATTTTTATCTAGATTCCCTTTGAAAGCTATGTTCTTTTTTTCTTTTTTTCTTTTTGGTTTTTCGAGACAGGGTTTCTCTGCAGCTTTTTTAGAGCCTGTCCTGGAACTAGCTCTTGTAGACCAGGCTGGCCTTGAACTCACAGAGATCCGTCTGCCTCTGCCTCCCGAGTGCTGGGATTAAAGGCGTGCGCCACCACCGCCCGGCTGAAAGCTATATTCTTAAAAATAAGTGGAAAGAAAAAGTGAAAATCATATCTTTAGAAACAGTGGACTCTTTTTTCATGCTTCATTCTATGTATAATTATGCTTGGAGAATATTGAATACGATAGGTTAAAATAACTTACATAATGTTAAAGTTTCTTAAAATATTTTTTTCTAAGTGACATTCTAAAATATTTTGAAAAATGATCTTAATTCTAGGATAAAACATATGCATAAAATTTTAATTTTCTTGATGACAGGAAACATTAAATCCATTTTATGGAACCTGTGATATCTGCACAGGGAAGTACAAAAAAATAATTTTTTTATATTAATAAATGACAGCTTCATCCTCAAAGGTGAGTGAATATATATTTACATAAGAGAATTTTTTTTTATATTTTCCTAAATGAATTAATGTTTTCAATCCCATAATGTTTTGAAATTATCATTCTTTGATGTAGCATACAACCAACCATGGCTGAAGGTCACATAGCTGAAGGAAAAATTCTGAGCTTTGCGTAACTCAAATCCAATATGGGAAATAATTTTTAAAAGTATAATTTAAAATTGACCACTGCTAGCTTTGTGAAATTTATAAAATGCTTCATGAAATGGGGAAAGAATAATTAATATTCAACTAAGCCGTGATTGTAAGGAGGAGCCCAAAAGTGAATAAAAGTTAAAAAGGCAGAGGGTTTTTATGAAATGTAAAAACACAACAAGCCTAATATGAATAGATAATTTATCAATTATAAGAATTCAAAGATAATAATTCTGATTTTAATTTAATGAAAATCACATTTCAGAAAAGTTAGAAAAGTTTACAACTGTTCTACAAACTATTTTATTTATATTAGAGTTATAGATTCTTTGTAAATGAAGAGATGATCCCGAGTAAAAATTACTTCATACAAATAGACATGAAGAGATGCCTCAGCTGTTAGAAATATTGGGACTTGGACACAAGTTTGTTCCCAACATCTACATTAGGCAGCCCACAATCACCTTTAACTCAAGCCAAATCATGGGATTTGGGAATATTTTCTGGCCTCTGAAGTCATATATGCTTTCCGTATATGTATTACATATATGTAACATACATACCTTTTTATTTTTTTTTTTTTTCCTCATGGTTTATTTTTTTTTATATTTAAAAATTTCCATCTCCTTCCCTCCTCCTCCCCCCTCCCTCCCCTCCTTCTCCCCTTTCTCTCCCCTCCTTCTCCCCCTTCCCTCCCCTCCCCTCCACCCATACCTCCCCTCCCTCCCTCTCAAGGCCAAGGAGCCATCAGGGTTCCCCACTCTATGCTAAGACCAAGGTCCTCCCAACTCCCCCCAGGTCCAGGAAGGTGATCGACCAAGCTGAGAAGGCTCCCACAGAGCCCGTCCATGAAGAACAATCAGAGCCCAGAGCCATTGTCCTGATGAGGAGCAGAAGGAGAGAGAACATGAGAAAGAAAGTCAGGACCGTGAGGGAACCTCCAGCTGGCGACAGATGGGGAAGGTGACTGAGCCCCACATTGGAGCACTGGACTGAGCTCCCAAGGTCCCGATGAGGAGCAGAAGGAGCGAGAACATGAGGGAGAAAGTCAGGAACGAGAGGGGTGCGTTCACTCATGGAGACGGTGGGACAGAACTAATGGGAGATCACCAACTCCAGTTGGAATGGGACTGATGGATCATGCGACCAAACCCGTCTCTCTGAGTGTGGCCAACAGCGGGGGCTGACTGAGAAGCAAAGGACAATGGCTCTGGGCTCTGATTGTTCTTCATACATACCTTTTTAAAAGACAAACAAATTTTAAAAAGTAATGGAAATATGGGGGACATAGAAAATCTGTTGAAACATATTCAAGAATTATTTAATAACCATGAAAAGAATAAATTTGTTGTTAATGAGTTTATTAGGAATCCTTTTTAGTACACTACAATGTATAACTACAGAAATATTAGAATTAAACTGAATTTGGAAGGAGAGTGGGCAGGATATCCATATCTTAGGCTGCTGCACTAGATTATGATGGCAATCAACAGAGTACAACAGGTTTATTTACCATGGGAAAGGATCTATAAGGCCCTAACCACAGGACAAAAATGATTTTAGATGTGCTGGGACTATGAGATAGGAGACTGTGAAGATCGATACTGTTTCAAATCATGCCAAATTTCTAAATTCAGGAGAAAAGCAGCAAAAGAAAGATTGTAAAATAAGTAAATATTATTAAAGTAAGTAAGGCGTCTGATTGCAGGTTAAGAGCTAATGTGGAAAGTTTTAGGACTACTGTAGTAGATATGAGGTTTTCACTCAGCTGGCACATTTCATGGGTAATCCCCACCCCTATGCAGATATCTGCATAGTGAGTAGGGTTGTTTTTATCATGACCTTAATTTGAGAACTTTCTCTAGTGTATCTTATGCTGACACCATGTGCACAAAGTGTAAGACACATGAAGAATTAGTGACTGGAGGATTTATTTATATCTTTCCTTTTCCTCTTCAGTGCTTAAGGTGCATAGAGGAGAGGAGCCTTTCATTTAAGGGGACAATTTGGGGCAGATGGTCTTCCCAAATTACTGCAGTTTTAGCCATACACACTGCTCTTCTAGGACGGAAATGGCATGTTGAAGGTGACAGTAGTTTTCTGCTTGGGGTCTGTCTGACTTACACTTTGATAGTTAATAAGTTTTTAAATGGTGCTGTGATTTGTGCTTGAAGTTTAAATCAATCATCTTAGAAATTGGGAATCTGGTACTCTTCAGCTCAGCTCTGTGAGAAGAGGATAAGAGCCCAGGATTGAAATAGCTATGGGATTCTCAAAGCTTGGCAGACTTGATGTTTCCTGATCTCAAGGCTGTGTCTTTGGAAGCATTCCCTTGAGGAATATACACCCAAAGCCTACAGTGTCACTGAGGGAGAAGTTTAAATCCAACAGAAGCTAAAACTTCTTTAACTGCCAACTTTTGTTAGCTGAAAATATTATTTCCCACTCCACCAGGGGAGGCAATTTTAAATCATTTGAAACATTTTGGACTAGATTTTCTTTTATTAGGTCTTACAGGAGAATCGTAGACTTAATTATATCCATTTGAACTAAGTAAATACTATCTTAAATGTTAAATAGTGCTATTTTAGGTCAGATAAGGAAAAGACAGAATTAAATTCATACGTGAATAGTGTGAATGTTTATTTCTTTTCTTAATTATCTTTTCAGACCAGGGAGTTTGTGCTGGCAAGAATAAAAGATCCACATTGTGAATTAGCAACGACAATCTGCTGTAAAGAAGTGTGTGCTTGCTGAAAAAAAAATGCTAGTGATAAAGCAGAAAATAAATATGTGAAATTTCTATGGTCTTGAAACTCAAAGGGTGTAATTGAATCAATAAAGATAGCACAGAAAGGAACATAGTGGAGAGATTACAGGTCTTTAGCCTTCCATGACCCTGTGACATTCTAAAAAACACAGGCTTCAGAATTAATTATCTTGTGGTCTGTATCTAATGAAGGTGAAAAGGTATGCCAAAAATTTTATAACATAGAATCCAAGTAAGTGGTATTTTTATGTAGACAATAAGGTCAGTCTTTTATATTAATTTTGTTCTCTAATATGTACCATCATTACTAATTAGCTACCTTTAGGGAGATATTTCTTATTCTTTGAGGAGAAATAGGTGCAAGGACAGAGAGTTGCTTATTTATCTCTGCTTACTGATGGTTAACTCATTCTCTGACACTCAAGAATGATCAGTATATTAAATGAAACAAAACCATTTTTGTGGTGTACTTTTTATAATAAATAATAAAATCGCATTCTGCAGAACGTAATTGTGTGCTTTGCTTATATGATTTATATTGGTGATTGGCTTCCTAAGGACACCTATCATTTTTAGACTCTTTAAGATGCATGTTGTATTAGTTCTGAAAGCAAATTTCAGATATAGATAGGGAATCTATGCTACATCTTCTGCGTCATTCAGTTCACTGTTCCACAAATAAATACTTTCTACACAGTGTTAAAAGTCCTCTTTCTCAAATACACACACAAACACACACACACACACACACTTTTAGAATTATATTTCTATCTAATGAAATCATGTGAAAACAAATGAATGAAAATGTTGATACCAATTACTCCATTTTATCAAACAGAAAAAGATACTCATAGCATCAGTATATATAAAACATTCAGTGATTATTACTATATTAGTAACTTGAAAATAATAAAAATCTGAGTGTTCTGCATGTTTTTTATAAAACGTGAATTAATGCAGTTTCATTGTTAATATCTTTGTATTGTAAATTTAAGATAAAGATATTTTCTACCAGAAGGAACTTCTAGAGTTTAAGCAAAATTCTATATTTTATTGTAAAACAAATTTGTACTTCACATCTGGAAGGACAAATGCTTAGGTCAGAATATTTATCCCTTCTTATAACTGCAAAGCAGCATAGATAGATACACATTTTAAATAACAGTTTCAACAAAGGTACTAACCTCAGTAATTTCCTATCCCTGTCTACATTTGAAATAATAAATAAAATAGAAGAAGATAATCTCAAAATTGACATTTGCATTTGGGGTGTATTCTGTCAAAACACTTATTTTCTATGTAAACTGTAAAAATACATCTTAAAATAATAACAAATCTGTGTCTCATTTCCTATTTGGAGAGCATGCCAGGCCAAATCTCAGATGAATGTCTTTTGTGCCTAATAAGATGAACCATGGGACAAATGGGAGTTGATTTTTCATCTTGGCAATGATACTGAAGAAGCATTCTTGTTTCTTCAAGCCAAAATATGAAGAATTCATTTGGCAAGATATATTCTTGGCTTTGACCTGCAGCCTTCTTGGAACAAAAGGCTCTGGCAAGAAAAGTCGAAGTGATGGCATGGTTGGCTCTTACGAAAGGCAGACATTTGAGACCAACACCAAGGACCCTGAATCCTGGCTTCCACATCAAGAACAGGAGATATACTCAGACAGAAGGCAGGATCTCTGCCTCAATGGGCTGTTCCAGTCGGTCCAACTTTTTCTTTCTGATTTTTGTTTGGTCGTCCTGAATATGGACTTAAAAAGTCTCCAAAGTATATTGCTAGATGTTTCTATAATCATAGAAACTTGGACTAAGACCAATTTCTAACAAAAAAATAACTTACTAAAAAGTATTTTGTGCATCTTAACTAAAGATAGATTTCACTATTTACCTTTGAGATAAATAGTATATTTATGCATAAATTCTATATTACTTTATAGAATAAAATTTAGATTTAACCTCTTATTTTGAGAGAGTATATGTATTTTTTTATTTAAACTTAAATGTATTAACTGATAAGAAAAGAGAGTTCACACTGTGACATAAGGACTGCAATATACTATAAATAACCATAAGTCTGCTGCAAAAAATTATATTATGGAGTATAAGTAAATACAGGGAATTTCCATTACTTTTAAATTCAAGGAATTTTATTAAAGAGATATAAAAATAAATAAGTAAATAGATAAAAGCAATGTGATAGATAAATCTATGAATATGTACCTATAGCTTGGTGGAAAACCTGAGAAGTTTTAAACTAGAATGGAGGAAAGTATTCTAATATTTAATAATGATTATGTTTTGCATGAATAACAAAATTACATAATTAGTGGCCAGTTAACATTTGAAAAAAGCGTTATCATAATTATTGACTTTTTATATAATGTATACAAAAAATAGCCAGTGGGTATAATATGGTACAGCAGAATAACAGCTAAACCCATAGCAAATATCTTTCTCTTCTCCTCAGTTAATTCTCACACATGTTGATATTCAACACACAGATACTTACAAATTGAGTGTATTTTACCTATTTAAATGGTCATGCAAAGTAGTAAAGACTAATGTAATTTTGAAGTATAATTCCCTTTTAAGCACTCTTACACCAGAGAACTAAAAATAAGAAAAAGTATTTTAAAGATATAATTAATTAAAAATAAATTGGAAACAATGCCTTTTTGAATTTTTAAGCAGAAAGTTAAACTATTCAGTTAAAAACATAGACAAGACAAGCATTAACTGATATTTGCAGTTTATTTTTAGATTTTTATTTTATATAACTAGCACTTTATAGCTATACCTACATAAATGAAGTTTGATGTATTTATTTGTAAAACCAAAAGTTGCTAATGGAACATACATATTAGTTATAGATCAGAAAGCATGGGGAAAGAAAAGTCTTATTTATCTATTTCTTAGCAATCTTACTGACAATGATGTGTATATTTATATATCTTCGAGGTGTGTGGCTGTAGAATGCTGGGAAGAGATAGGGAAGCTTATGTGTGTATCATGTCTCTTTATCCCCATGGAGACTATGCCCATGTCTGGGAGCAGAAACAACTGAGAGAGTTTACCATGACTTTCTCTTCCATCCACCCATCCTTCTATTTAACTCCTTACTGTTTTTCAAAAAGTTTGTTTTCCTATAACATTATATGTCTCCTGAAACTTCTGAAATAACAATAGCTCTGCATTCTCAGAAAAAGACTAGTTTCAAATCAACATGAAAACTATGTACGAACACCCATCATTTCCTTGGACACTGTTGATCATAGCAGCAACAAAGACCATGCCTCTTTGAATGGGAATAGTCTTATGGTTTTCACTGTGTTACAGCCAAGACCAAACTGAATGAAGTCCTAGTTCTGGAGGAACACCAAATATGTTTCTGTTTCTCAGCCTGTACATCAGAAAAATAGAGCTGTTGATCCATACTCTCTCATAGATTTATTCTGAAAGTTACAAGCTTATAAATATATGAGCTGGCTTTTGGTCCCCCAATCAAATACCAGAGCCGACTGATTAACATTAAACCTTATTTAGCCTCACTGTTTTGAAAGCTTCAGTCCATGATCAGCTGTCTCCGTTGTTTTAGGACATGTAAGGTAGTCCAATATGATAGGAGAGTAGTTTGAGTGAACGCTTCACCTTGTAACCAAGAAAAGAAAGTGAAAATGAGTATGACATTGGGGCTCACTCTCCCACGGTTCTATGCCCTCAGTGATGTAACAGTATCTCACTAGGTTCCACTTGTTAAAGGCACCATCATCTCCAAATAGCCATCTTTGTAGAGTAAGGCTCCAAATCATGGGTTTTGTGGGCCTATGTGATTCAAGAATAACAATAATAAATAAAAATAGTATAAAGTAACATTGCATAATTTTGTATAAATGTAAGAATTCTAACTGTACATTCTATTTAAAATTTAATTGTGGTCCACCATTTGTCATTCCCTTGGAGTTCTTCTTGAATCATGTTGTTCTCATAGTCTGTGCCTGTCTGCTATTAGTTCTTTATGCATATGATTTCACATACCTTCACAATATGTACAAACTCAATCACATCTAGAATTACATACAGACATTCAATCATCCATTAGTTTCAATTAAAATTGGGAGCCTTCTCAGCTTGGTCGATCACCTTCCTGGACCTGGGGGGAGTTGGGAGGACCTTGGTCTTAGCATAGAGTGGGGAACCCTGATGGCTCCTTGGCCTTGAGAGGGAGGGAGGGGAGGTATGGGTGGAGGGGAGGGGAGGGAAGGGGGAGAAGGAGGGGAGGGAAGGGGGAGGAGGAGGGGAGGGAGGGGGGAGGAGGAGGGAAGGAGATGGAAATTTTTAAATATAAAAAAAATAAACCATGAGAAAAAAAAATATAGATATTAATAATAAAATTTCCATACCATTCCTGTTCATACTAGAAAAAAAAAAGTTATAAAATAAATTAAAAGTTATATAATGAAGAGATCTCAAATAATTGGAAAGAAATTTAAATTATATTTGAATTGGCTATAATTTTGAACTGTAAAGTTCAACTTTAATGAAAGATATTGTGAAATAAATATTTTATCTTAAGTAATTTACATGTAAAATGTATTGAATATAGTAAAAAATATTGGAACTAAATATTCTTCATTAAATCCTATCACCATTATGTAAAGAGTTAAAAAAATCTTCTATTTAAGACATAAAGTAGCCATGGCAGTAGTGATACCTGCCCTTAATCCTAGGATGCATGACACAGAGTAATAGAGATCTCTGATCTCTGAATCTGAGAAAAGTTCTGTCTACAGAAGGATTTTCAGGACAACCAGGGCCACCCAGAGAAATCCTGTCTCAAAGAAAAAGAAAAGAAAAAAAGGAAATTTATTAAAATAGAGTTAAAAATAGGATAACACACCAACTGAATGAATTAATCATGGTTAATGAAATAAACTAAAACAATAAAAAGTTGTATAGCTCATCAACCTATAAATTGAGTTATTTTAATATACCTGTTTTCTAAAATGTTTTGGAAATTGGCTCCAATAAAAATATGCAACGTAATAGAATTAGCAGAAATTATAAAAAGAGCTATGAAGATTGCAGCATATTAAGGTATTAATAACTTTTCTATAATATTCTATGGAAAACTGAAAGGAAGCTAATGCTTTTCAAAAATACCACAAAATTGTCAAATAATCATATACAATTCTTAAATGCAAATTAAATTTAATACCTTGAAGAATAAATGAAAATCAAAAGTATTAAAATTACATCTGGGTTGGATGCACTGTTGCTCTACAATGTTATACACAAAGGACCATACCGCCAATTGTTTTCTAAATATATAGAAAAGCAACAGTTCAAAGCCTAAATCATTATTTCAGTCAGTCTTACTTAGGCTACAATCCAAATATACTGTTACTGACATTAAATCAGTGGTACAAAGGAGTAATATATAAAGGCATTTTTTAACAAGTAGGATTGTAAATTATTTGTGATATAAAGCAACAACATCACAGGTAGAAAGGGCTCAAATTGTGGCATAGTTGTCCACAATAAAGACTTATATCTTAACAACTGACAGAAAAAAACAATGTAATACTAGAGCAGTCTTTCCATTTTTTATTTCTGTGAATTTTTATTATTTGCATTAAAATTTTCTCTATATATTTTTCCAGGTAATCAATAGTAACTGGCACAATTTCACGTAAAATGTTCAAATAAGAAAATTGAAATAAAACATAACTTAGAGTTGCTCACCTCTTCAATGTAAGGCAATTAATTGCTGTGGATAAAGCCCGAAGGTGGGCATCGTTATAAATCTTCTTGTGTGGCTAAGGAATTTCAAAGCCTGGAGTGCTGCCTTTAGAGAAGGGCATAATAAGCCTTAACTTTCACCCTTTTAATTTTCCCTAGAAAAGGTTAACATCAGTGCCCAGCTTTAATGATTTTACTCACATGTCTTCACTAGTTCTGCTTCTTTTAAATAACATTGTGTTGTTGGCATTAAAGAGAGTATGGTGGAAGTAATTTCAGTAATTATTATTCCAGAATTCTGCATTGCTTATTCACATACTAATTTGCCCATGTATTAAAATTATAGCTGGTGTCAATCTGCAGTGAGAGACTGAAATACACAATATTGCAAACTGCACAGTATCTGCTCTTCAGATTTCCTTGGACACTAGCCAAGTTCATCAAGTCTAAAAATCGTAATGGAACAAAATCATGGAGATGTTTACTGAGACCTTTTCGTAATGGTTGACATAAGTAGACAAAATACCTTAAAATATAAATGTATTTTTATTCATTTTTAGAGGTATGGAAATCTCCTATTACTTAAAAAATACCAATCCAAATTCTTACTCCATCCCCTCCTCCCAGTACACCCCTCTCCCTCCTCAGACCCTCCCCCTACCCCTCCAACCCCAAGGGAGTGCCATACACCCTGCCCTATAGAAAGTCCAAGGCCCTCCCTACTACATCTAGGTTGAGCAAGGTTTACATCCAAAGAAAATAGAATTCCATGAACCTGGTATATGCAAGTAGAGACACATCCCAGTGTCACTATCAGTGGTCCCTCAGTCTGTCCCAGCTGTCAACCCCCTTCAGAGAGGCTTGGTTGTTCTCATGCTCGTTCACTCCCAGACCAGTTGGAGTTGGTGAGCTCCCATTAGCTCAAGCAAACTGTCCCAGTGGATGAACCCCTCATGGATTCCTTGCTCATACTCTCACTTTTTCCACTCTTCAACTGGATCTTGGGAGCTCAGTCCAGTGCTCCGATGTGGGTTATTGCCTCTGTTCCCATCTGTTGTTGCACAAAGGTTCTATGGTGATATTTAAGATAATCATCAGTCTGACTACAGGGTAAGGTCAGTTTAGACATCCTCTCCTCTATTGCTTAGGGTCTTAGCTGGGGTCATCACTGTGGATTCTTGGCCTTTTTTTTAGAGCAAGGTTTTTTTGCTAACTCCATAATAGCTCCCTCAATAAAGATATCTCTTTTCTTGCTCTCATATCTGTCCTTTCTCCATAGCTACTATCCCATTCCCTCAAGTTCTCCTCAACCCCTTTTTCCACTTCATTCTACCTCCTACCCCCTGTTCCCAATTTTTGTCTGATTCCAATTTCCAGTGTGTCTATATATGTTTTTCTTTAAGTTTACCTTATTTCCTAGTTTCTCTAGGATCCTGAACTATAGGCTTATTGCCCTTTGTTTATGACTAGTATCCACTTATGAGTGAGTACATACCATATTTGGGTTTTTTTTGGGGGGGGGATCTGGGTTACCTCACTCAGGATAATGTTTTCTAATTCTGTCCATAAGGACACAGTGATTCAAGATATCATTAGATTTTACTGCTGAGTAGTACTCTAATGTGTAGATGTGCCACACTTTCTTTCTTTGTTCTTCAGTTGAGGGACGTCTAGGTTGTTTCCAGGTTTTGGCTATTGCAAATAACATTGCTGTGAACATAGTTGAACAGATGCTCTTATAGTATGATTGAACATCTTTTGGATATGTTCCCAAGAGTGAAATTGCTGGATCCTGAGATAGGTTGACTCCCAGTTTTCTGAGAAACCACCACAAAGATTGCCAAAGTTGTTGCACAAGTTTGCATTCCCACCACCAACGGATGAGTGTTCCCCTTGTTCCACATCCTCTCCATCATAAGTGTTTTTGATCTTAGCCATTCTGACAGGTGTAAGATGGTATCTTAAAGTTGATTTAATTTGCATTTCCCTGATAGCTAAGGAAGAAGAAGTATCTTTTGGCCATTTGAAATTCTTTTGATGAGAATTCTCTGTTTAATTCAGTACACCAATTTTAATTGGGTTATTTAGACTTTTAATGTCTAATTTCTGTGTTCTTTAAATATTTTGGAGATCAGTCTTTTGTCTGATGTTGGGTTGGTGAAGATTTTTTTCCTCATTCAGTAGGCTGCCTTTTTGTCTTATTGACTGTGTCCTTTGCTTTACAGAAGCTCCTCAGTTTCAGGAGGGCCCATTTATTTATTGATGCTCTTATTGTATGTGCTACTGGGATTATATTTAGGAAGTAATCCCCTGTGCCCATGCATTGAAGGTTACTTCCCACTTTCTCCTCTATCAGGTTCAGTGTGGTTGGGTTTATATTGAGGTCTTTAATCCAGTTGGACTTGAGTTTGGTGCATGACGAGATATATGAATCTATTTTCAATCTTCTACAGGTTGAAATCGAGTTACGCCACCACCATTTGTTGAAGATGCTTTCTTTTTTCCATTGTATCTTTTTTGCTTCTTTGTCAAAAATCCTGTGTTCATAGTTGTGTGAATTAATATTCTGTCCTCAATTCAATTCCATTGGTCAACATCTCTGTTTTTATGCCTATACCAAGCAGTTTTCATTACCATAGCTTTGTAATAGAGCTTGAATCAGGGATGGTAATGCCTCCAGCAGTTCCTTTATCGTACAGAATTGTTTTGGCTACCATGGGTTTCTTGTTTTTCCACATGAAGTTGAGTGTCGTTCTTTCAAGGTTATGAAGAATTACGGTGGCATTTTGATGGGAATTGCATTGAATCTATAGATTGAATTTGGTTACTATGTTGATCCTTCCTATCCAAGAACATGGGAGATCATTCCATTTTCTGGTATCTTCTTTAATTTCTTTCTTCAAAGAGATAAAGTTAAATAGTTTTTTCACTTCCTTTGTTACTGTTAACCCAAGATATTTTATGTGATTTGTTGCTATTGCGAAAGGTGATGTTTCTCTGATTTCTTTCTCAGCTTCTTTATCCTTTTGTATAGGAGGGCAACTGATTTTTTGAGTTGATATTATATCCTGCCACTTCACTGAAGGTATTTATCAGTTTTAGGAATTCTCTGGCAGAGTTTTTGGGGTCACTTATATACACTACAATATCATCTGCAAATAACAAAATTTGACTTCTTCCTTTCCAATTTGAATTCCCTAGATCTCCTTATGTTATCTTATTGCTAGAACTTCAAGAACTATGTTGAAGAAATATGGAGAGAGCAGACAGCCTTGTATTGTTCCTGATTTTAGTGGATTGGCTTTGTGTTTCTCTCCATTTAAATTGATGTTAGCTGTTGGCTTGCTGTATATTGCTTTTATTGTATTTAAATATGATCTTTGTATCCCTAATCGCTCCAAGACCTTTATCATGAATGGATGTTCAATTTTGTCAAATGCTTTTTTTGCATCCAATGAAATGATTATATGTTTTTTTCTTTCAGTTTGTCTATATGGTTGATTACTTTGATTGATTTTTGTATGTTGAACCAGCCCTGCATATCTGGTACGAAGCCTACTTGATCCTGATGGATGATTTTTTTTTTGATGTGTTCTTGGATTCAGTTTGCCAGAAATTTATTGAGAATTTTTGTATCCATGTCTGTCTCTGAGGTTGACATGTGTCTTTTGTAAATAGCAGAATGCTGGATCCTGTTTACATATCCATTCTCTTAGCCTGTGTCTTTTTGTAGGTGAATTGAGACCATTGATATTAAGCGATAATAATGATCAGTGGTTATTAGCTCCGGTTATCTTTCAGTAGTAGTGTATGTGTGTTTCCCTTCTTGAGTTATGCTGGTGGGGGATTAGCAGATGCCTGTGTTATTTTGGGTGTAGTTAGCTTTCTTGGGTTGTGGCTTTCCTTCTAATACTTTCCGTAAGGCTGGTTTTGTGGTTATGTATTGTTCAAATCTGTTTCTGACATTGAATATATTGTTTTCTACATCAATGGTGAATGAAAGCTTTGCTGGGTACAGTAGTCTGGACTTGTATCTATGGTCTCTTAGTGTCTGCAGCATATCTATCCAGGACTTTCTGGCATTCATGGTTTGCACTGAGAAGTCAGGTGTCATTCTAATAGGTTTTACTTTACATGTTACTTGACCTTTTTCTTTTGCAGCTCTTAATATTCTTTCTTTGTTCTGTAGGTTTTGTGTTTTGATACAGTCTATTTTGTGTTCTGTAAGCTTCTTGTGCCTTCATAGGTTTATCCTTCTTTAGGTTGGGAATATTTTCTTCTATAATTGTGTTGTATATATTTTCTGTACCTTTGAGCTGGAATTCTCCTTCTTCTACCCCTATTATTCTCAGGTTTGGTCTTTTCATGGTGTCACAGATTTCCTGAATTTTTTTAAAGAATTTGTTGGATTTAGTGTTTGCTTTGTTCAATGAGTCTATTTCCTCTACAGAATCTTCAGCGCCTGAGGTTCTTTCTTCTATCTCTTCTACTCTGTTGGTTATACTTGTCTCTGTAGTTCCTGTTCATTTACACAGATTTTCCATTTCCAGAGTTCCCTTGGTTTGTGGTTTCTTTATTATCTGTATTTCAGTCTTCAAGTTTTGAACTGTTTCCTTTACCTGTTTTATTGCTTTTTCTTGGTTTTCCTGAGTTTCTTTGAGAGATTTATTAATTTCTTCCAGCTTTTTGTTTCTCTTTTCCTCCATTTCTTTAAGGGAGTTTTTCATTTTCTCTTTAATGGTACCCATCATTTTCATTAAGTAACATTTAAAGTCATTTTCTTTTATATCTTCTGGGTTAGGATGATCAACTCTTCTTGTTGTGTGTCCTCTGTGTTCTGGTGGTACCACATTGCTTTTTAGGATTTTGGAGGAGTTCTTGCATTGGTGCTTTCACATCTCTTCCTTCAACACTTATGTCTCTATGTCCACCACGAATTGGTCTCCATGGAACTCTCAGGAAATGATGCATTGGGGCCGGGTAGATAGCTGCCTAGCAGACCAGCTCCCTTCTTGTGCTAGGAATGCTGAAGACACCTAGGGAAGGGTGCCCCTGGCCTTTCTCCCACATGGAGGTTTTAGGGAGTGGGGTTCTGTAGACCCAGGGCCACTGTTGTCTCACCTCTTATGTCCACCAAGTATTGTTCTCCACGGCTTGTAGGGAATGATTTGTTGGGGGCAGGGTAGATGGCTGTCTGGCAAACCAGCTCCCTGCTGGTGCTAAGAATCCCTTAAATGTATTTTTAATCTGCTCTTAAAAGTACAGCATAAAGATCACTGTCTTTGCAGAGTTTATCAAGGAATCTGTATTGTTTTCTACTTGTAAGTACAGTATAAAAAGTAAGAATTGATTATTATCTATTAGAAGTATTGGGATGCTAATCTGAATTTTATTAGTTAAAACAGATTTTATAAAAATATAATTTCATTACATAAATATCATTTCAAATTATATTATTATGAAAATTGATACAATAATGCTGGGCAAGGAAGGTTTAAAATGCACTTAATTATAATATATTCCTTAAGCTATTATCTTATATATTGTGGTGAAAAATAAAAAAGTATGAAGAAGATTAGATTTGACACAGATCATGTTCTCAATCTGCTTTGATAAATTATGCTGTAGAGGACAAGTGAAAAAGTAAACGAGTATATCAGTCGTTTCACATTTATTACTGAATGCCCTAATCATTCAAAAAGAATACATATAAAGATACTAGATAGTTAGCTTTTTCATCTACATTCATGTATATTTCAGGGAACAAATCCTGTGTACTTTTGCTCTTTCATTTTTCTACATGAGGTGAAAAGTTAAGGTTTGTTTGATGTTATGGAGTAGGGTAAAATTGATTAAATAATGACAAAAATATGTATTGAAATGTAAATGAAAATGTAAGATATATTGCTGTAACTATTTTCTCAAAAGATAAATACAAAACGATATTTAAAATTTTATTTTCACAATTACACATTACAACAAATATCCTCTTCTGTGTATATGGAAAAATCTTTAAACATTAGCTTATGCATGATTAAGCAACATATAATGGAAATTCAAGACTTGCTATATAATAAAAATATATCATATATAAAATAGGTCTCCAGAGTCCATGATAAGGATTCATTATATTTTGTATTTATGCTTTACCAATCCTCAGGTAGACAAAAATTATATTTTAAAAACGAAATATTTGATGTAATTCATAACATTCTGTGTGAGACAAAATAATAAAATAGCTCTTCAGATTGTAGCTTGCTGTTGTACACATCCTGTATTATATATTTTCCCTCATTGTGTGAAATCATCCAAATGAGACATCCCATCAAAGATCAGAATTTATTAGTTGAATTTAGTTTAAAGAGAGGGGTTCATTGTTTAATCCTGGGGTGAAAGATTCAGAAAGAAAGACACTTTCTTTTAAAGAGAATAGATAATCACACTGTAAAATGAACATGGAATGCCCTTATTCTTATAGAGATCAATATGAGCCTTCAACTTATAACTATCAGCAACAATCTACTATAAACATAATGTAAACAAAGTCAATGTGACTGAAAGAGAACAGTAGGCCACACAGGTTTTCCCTTAATGATAAACATCTTGAGTGTAGCTGCCTAGATTCTATTTAGAATTCAGTTCACCTATTTCTGACTCATCACTCTTGGGACTAAAGGAAACGTAAATTTGTAAATATCTATAAATTAATTTTTTTCATTATTTTTAATAAAAAAGTAAGTAAAATAAAATAGAAGTGTCTCAACTGAAAATCACAAAAAATACTGAATTGCACAAGTCATTACTGGAGATGCCTATAAGAGAAAAAGGTATTGACAACTTATAGTAATAAAACAAGTTGAAATGTGAGATTATATAACACACACAGTCAGAAATATCAGAGAAAAAGAATTCTATTTTTTATAATAATAATGATAATAATTATCATCATTATTATTAATCAGTTTAAAAAGGAAAAAAATCATGTAAGGTTTGGTCAGTTGAATTCTGGAAATGTTTTCTTGTACAGCTAATAAGATAATTAATTTCAGACAACATTGTGGTGTAGCAGAACTTAGAAATCAGTTTAAGAAGTGACTGGATCAATCCACTGAAGCATGATGACCCAGCAGGAGACATGCCATTAAAAAAACTGACTAGCTCTCAGAAGCCATCAACTGTAAATATTTCCTTAACTAGAGATGGGAGCTAGTCAGCTCCTATCTGCTCCCTGCTGGTGTGTTGACAGGTCTGATCTCTTATGGTTATTTTACAGGAAACCACAGTTGCTGTGAGTTCATGAGAGAAGTAATCCTGTCACATCCAGAAACAGTGAGTGTTTCCCTCTGTTTCTCACCAATATGAGGCTATTACAATTCTTCTGCCCATTCAAGACCATGCCTGAACCCTCAGGTAAGAAGGTGTTACACAGATATCCCTTTGATGGAGCCTATTATTTCTCAGCCTGTGATCCTATGATTACAAAAAGAGCATTATCTCCATTGCCAGGCAACTTCAATCAAATTATAAGAATAAATATATGAAATATGGCTCATGTGTTAAAATCACTTGTGATGTGGGATTTCTCTCTGTATTCTGTGATTACCATTGATTAATAAAGAAATTTCTTGAGGTCTGCACAGGTGCAGAATAAAGGTAGGTTAGGAAAACTAAACTGAATGACAGAAGAAAGAAGGGCCGAGTTAGGGAGAAGCCATGTAGCCCCGCCAGAGACAGATGTTGGATAAAACTACCAGGCAAGCTACAGGCAATGGAGATACATAGATTACTAGAAATGGATTAAAGTAAGCTGTAAGAGCTAGCCAATAAGAAGGTAGAGATAATAGGCCAAGCAGTGATTTTTTTATTAATACAGTTCCTGTGTGGTTATTTCAATCCTGGGCAGCCAGGAACGAGCAAGCAGTCTCGGCCAACACTCTTGGTGTTCTTATATATGAGAAAGTTTCAGTTCTCAGAACACTTAGCATCTCATTACTGTCTGTAAATTCAATTTCAGGAGATCCAATTAACCCTTCTGTCTTCTCTGGACACTGCATGCATTTTATGCGTAGACATCCATAAAAGGAGAATATCCTTACACATAAACATGTTTAATTATATGAAGACATATACTATATAATGAACATATAATAAATATTTTATATATTTATACACAAATCATAATTATATATGAATATATAACTTTTTATATATTACGCACAATTTCTAAAACAATATGTTTCTGTATGTTTTCCAAATATGCTTAATGTTAGTTACAAGTTTTATACCCAGATTGTTTCATGACCATATGTAAATCAGTGGGTGTGAAAATAGGACAGAAAATAGGGAGGCACAGGGGCATTTTGAAAAAGGTAGTGGAAGTACGGGTAGGAACATGATCAGAGTACATTGCATCACTAGAAAATTTCCAAATTTTCAACAAAAACAATAAAGTACTTTACAAGTGAATGGAAGGTATTTTAGCTAAACAACAAAAAATCATGTGTTATCAAAATTTTCCCTCACTCTATAAGATACTTATTTTAAACTATTTTTGTGACAATCGGAGATTCCAATTCATATGCACAGCTTGTAATAATTGTCAATGATGGTCCCAGTCAATGAACATTTACATTTAATTTCATGTTTAGCAGCAATTACAACATATGATAGAGGAAAAATCTGAATGGGAGGTAACTAGTTTACTTCAGTGTAAGAACATACAGGTTTTTATTTTAAAGAGGGAACATATACTTTTTCAGAAATTTTAATTTTATCTCCATAATCATTACTAGTGTTAAAACTTTTAAGGTCTGTACAAATTCAAATTCATTGTCCCCCATGTAGAATAAGAACTAAGATTTTCAGTGTCTCACAAGTAAAATAATAGCAAACAATTGACCAACAAACACACATAGACATTACATTTGCTATATTCCATTTTCTATTTTAGGAGTTTCTAAAATTGAATAGAGGGCATGTTTCTTTTTTTGGGGGGGGGGATTTTCCACGCAGAGTTTCTCTGTGTAACAGTCCTGCCTGTTCTGAAACTAGCTCTTGTAGGCCAGACTGTCCTTAAACTCACAGAGATCTACCTGTCTCTTCCTCCCAAGTGCTAGGATTAAACGTGTGCAGCTTTTGTAAATCAGATCAACTTTATTCCAGAGCATAAGTAATATATAATATTGGGGATCTGGGAAACAAACTCTAGTTCTGCCTTAAGTGGCATACTCCTTTCACACAGCTTTGTATGTTCTAGTAGTGTCCTATAGCGCAGCTCTTAGTACAAGTCTTCTTAGCAGGGATCTTCGCCAACGTGCAAGCTAAATGTATTCAGGCATTTGGTTTAGAGGCAGTTTTTAGATAAGGTCAGTCCTCCAGGCCCAGGGGCATTCTCTAGATAATGGCAGGCAGAGAGCAGGAAGCTTAGCTGGGAAGGGAGGGAGTTTCCGTATTGCCCAGCGCGGAGAGAAACATCTAGGCTATAGCCGACTGCAACCTCTGATCCGGTAGCAATGTATTCCAACATGTGTACTATTTGTAGGAAGCAAAACCTCAATGTGTTGATATTTTTAGATAGTCCTGTTACTGATTGGTAGGAATTTACACACCGATGAAAGTGGGGTCTGTATGAGACAAAAATCTTTTTGAGATTTGGGAGCTTGCACTCCATGCATGATGTTTATAAAGTAAGACCATGAAGAGGCACAGCTAAAGGCTATTGTTTGCAATGGAAGCAGAGACTTTCATAGCGCTGTAGTTTGTATCTGAGATATCTCCAAAGAATAGAGTTTAAAAGGATGATCTCTAGAGTTGTGCGCTCAATGAGAACATGTTTTCGAAGACCACACTTTTTCTAATCTTTTTCTGCTTCTTTGTTTTGTTGCACTATGTAGTCTAGTCATATTTTCTGCAGAGGCCCAAAACAATGGAGCAAATAATGTAGGACTTAAAACTTCAAAACTACCAGTCAAAGTTAATTGTATTATATATTATACACACTATTGAAGGTTGTTTGTTTACTTCTGGAAATAGTAAAAATTCACTTAAAATGAAAATTTGAAAAATAGACTCCATTGACTCATGAAACAGAACTGGGGAACTGTGCTTCCTGACTTAGAGGGCAATTGTGCTGAATCTCAGAAAAAAAAGTCAGTACATCCTGATTGTGGTACTTTTGATTATCTTCTTAATTATTATCTTAATCCTTTTTCTGTTGGACAATATAGATAATCATACTTTTAGTTCAAATACATGAGGTTATTAAGCATGTAGCAAACAAATGTAAAGGAACATATAACAAATAGCCATTGGCAATATTATAACACTGACATAATAGAGCACTTATAAAACTTGATGAATTTGATCAGATAAGCACAACCGTGAGGACCATCAAAAGTAACACAGCTCTTAACAATCAACAGAGAGACAACACCATCAAAATTGGTGTTTACAGCATCTATCAGAAATGAACAGACAGTCCCTGATTGAGAGATTTCTAGGCACCAGGTTTTCCTGTACTCCCAGTGAATTGGTTCCAAAGTCTTGTCCCCACTACATTTTTTTTATATTATGAGATCTACAAGAGATACCACTGGAAAAAAAAATGGTTTTCCTCATAACTGTCCTCAAGTGCACAAAGTTTATAACATGTTTAAATGTATGTTGTTATCCTTACTTGTTGTCAGGCATTCAACCAGTATGCACCTTAGAGAACATCATGCCCATAGTGAGGTCTAAAGAGATCCACATTGTCACAGATTCAATTCTTGTACAAAAAGTACTTGACAATTATTCAATATAATTGAAAATTACCTAATATAATTGGTATTACATTATTAATGAACTAATGAACATATTTCTTTTGGAGGAAAAAGTTAGATAAGAGGTAGAGGATGCTGTAAACCTATCACCAAAGATACACACTCTTTCCTCATTTTAATTTTTTTATATGTTTAAACTGTTTATTTTAGGAGCCATGATCAAATGCCTGGCACACACGTGTCACATATGATCAGGGGAAAACCACTTGAGGTTGGTTTTCTACTTCCTCCTGGATTACATATGAAATATAGAGAGCAAATTAACATCATCAGACATGGTGACAGTTCTTCTTGCAAGCCTTGTTACTTTGTTGTAAATATATACTGTCTTGACAAGTTCTGATTAGGTGTGTGCTTAACTTTAGTCAATTCATGATGATAGAAGCCTGTGTCTAAATAAACCTTGTTCATGCTACAAATTTCTTCCTGAAGACTAAAACGTTGCCAATGGAGAAAAAAAAATATAACTAGCATATAAAATTTTCATATGGATAACAAGATATCACAGGATATCTCTGATGACTTAAATGTAAACTAACATTTTACATCTGGGATTCTAAAGTATAAAATACTTTTCCATTATAGTTTATTATGTAAGAAGTAAGACACTTTTTGATAATTAATTTTATTGAGCTCTACATTTTTCTACGCTCCCCTCCCCATTTCTCCCCTCCCCTTCAACCCACTTTCAAGCTCCCATGTTTCCAATTTACTTAGGAGATCTTGTCTTTTTCTACTTCCCATGTAAATTAGATCTATGTATATCTATGCTGATAACCCGTGAAACCAGAATGTCAATTGATATTTTAAAAATGCTTAATAAAAAACTTTCTGGGATATTAGTTAATAGAATATTCCTGATATCAATAGAGACTTTGATAGATCTTTTAATAAGAACTGAATCAGAACACTTCAGGATTTCTATTTTAAGTAAGAGAATCCTTGCTCTATTGTGTAAGATGAACTAGTAATTATAAGTAGATCAAAACTTCAAAAATTTTATTCTTATGGTAATTTACTATCTAAATGAACTATTTTCTTTCTTCTTCTTATGCTTCTTTTACTTTTTGTGAGATAGTGTCTCATATCATATAGACTAGCTTCAAACTCATCATGTATCCAAGGTTCCTCTTGAACACCTAGCCTTCCCAAAAATATATCCTCAGTGCTAGGATTTTAGAGATGCATAACCACACCTAAATTTGAAAAAAAGAATAACTGATAGTCACACAAATTTTATTTTTCTGGACCTCCAGCTCCCAGACCAGTACCCAGAGTAGCTCAGAATAATGCTTCTCAGGAGTGAGGATTGAAAGATTTCTGTAATCACTTCACTGATGATCAGAGGCTTCTTTTCTTTCATTCTTCTTTAATTCTTTTTCTAATGGTTTATAATTTCTTAGGTCTGATTCTTTAGTTCCAATAGTGTAGCTCTAAATCTTTTTTTTCTAATTCTCTGTTTCAATTCTCTTTGCTTCTTTTTCTTTTCATCTAGCTTGAAAACACTTTTTACAGGAGGTTTAAGGTAATAAAGTTACAAGGATCGTATCTCCTTAGTCATAGCACATTCCTTGGGTAAGTGTTAAGGGCAGAGCCATTTACCATGACATCACAAAGCTTCAAGTTTCCTGCTGTAAGACTTGACCAGAAGCTGGTGACACAGTGCCTGATGGGACAAACTGCGAGACAGTTCTTTTATCAGCCATCTTGGCAAGAGAAGAACTGGCATGATTTTTTTTTCGATTTCTTTGTGTTAATAACCTTGGTCAGACACCTGCATCTCTGAACTTGTGCATAAGTGTAAAGTTTTTAACTTAAGATACATCTAGTTTGAACTTGCTCTAATGTAAAAATGAGCTATTTGTGTGTAATTGTTTTAGACTGAGCAGAAATCGTTGTTTTCTGATATAAGCCTGAGTAAAAAGAACAAAATAAGCTTTTAAGTGTCTTACAAACTATTGTGGGACAATAGATATAGTTGTGAACCATGTTTTTTATAAATCAACATCATACAAATTAATGAGAATTCATCTTGCTGACCAATTAGATATATGAACCCATAAGATTGAGATTCCCTCGTGAGATTGCATAAGAAATTACTCATTGCACTGCAAGTATTAGGGAGATATCAAAGCTGTTTTTGTACATGTGAAACTACAGGCAGGAGTAACAGTCTCCATAGTCAATGGTCCTATAGGCCACACCCTAGAAAGATTCTCCTCCATCAGAGAATTATTCTTCTAGTGGGTTGACATCAGAACACTACTTTTCACCTCTTGTATACTTCCATGGTCCTTTATACAGTTTCATTTACTATGTTTACTCTTTCTATTTTAGATCAATAAAATGTGTGTAATGGTAATGAACCCATTCTATTTCTTCAAATTGTTTATTTTAAGATGTAGTTATAGAGACACAACTTCACAACTAAATAAAAATAAGTTATAGATGTTCTTGAAAATTTTGATTTTGTATTCTTTGTGCATATATTTTAATAATATTAATAAATGAAGCAAGCATCTCTAGTGTGCACCTAGGTGGGTTTTATTTGTTTACTTATTTCATTTGTTCACTCCCTCATGTTTTCACTTTATTCACTAGTAAGGGTTTGGCATCTAGCCTAAGTTTTGTTTATTGTTAGACTATCATTTTATATCAATTCAGAGTTATAAGTAGCTTGTTATTAGAGGAAAGAAAGCATAAAGCATAGCTTGTATTTAGGACACTGCAAAATATAAATCCTGATTCTATACACTTTTCAATACTGCCTTATGATTTTTTTATTACATTCTGCTGATGGATTCTTTTATGATATTGAAGTTGGTAAGAGACTGATTGTCAGGTAATAGATACTATCTCATCCCCCAAGAACATATTTTTAACACACTCTGCAGTCCTGGCTAATCTTATATTAACTTGACATACCATAAGGTCATTTTGGAAAAGAGAGAAGCTCAATTGAAAAATGTCCCAACCAAGTTGTCCTGTGAGGAAGCTAGTGGTGAATTCCTAATTACTGACTGATATATAAGGGCTATGCTCAGTGCTGTCTGAGTCAATCCTGGTGTTCTTGTGTTTCATAAGAAAGTAAGTTGAACAATCCACTAAAAGCAGCATTTCTCCATGGGCTCTGCATTACCTCTGGCTTCCTGGTTTCTGCCGCGTTGTGCTCCTACCATTACTTTTTTCAGAGGTAACTTGTGATACGGATCTACAAGCTGAAATAAACGCTTTCTTCCCTCAGGTTATTTATGGTCATGGTGTTGTTTTCACAACAAAATAAACCCTGCCTAGAAAACATCCAAGATTTGTAAAATGTATTAAAACATGAGCTATTGAATTGAGATAAATTTCAAATAAAACCATAAAGAAGTCTTTTGGAAGGAAAAGAAATACAGGTTAAGAGTTTATTTTATTTTAATTTAATACTTAATTCTTTGAGAACTTCATACAATATATTGTTGTATTATTGATTACATATATATTTTGATTTCATTGTTTTCAAAGTAGGGATAGAAGTAGACATAATATAATATAAAGAATGCAAAATCAATCTATTTATTTGTTGGTACATGTATTTTTGTTTCCATGTGTATGTGCTTAAGTCTGTGTTTATGTTTGCATGTGTGTATGTCTATAGTATGTGTGTATGGTATTGCATATGTATGTATATGTGCACTGGATATGCACGCATATACTATTTATGTATACATATGTGTACTGTATGAATGTGAACTGTATGTATATGTGTGTATATGCAGGTACATGTGTATATGTCTGTGCATTGGATGTATATGCATTTGTGTATATGTGTATTTTGTATCTATGTGCATATACTGTATATGTATATATGTATATGTGGTGTATTGAATGTATGTGTATATGTGTGTATTCTATGAGCCATGGGGATTATTGGCAATATTTTTTGCTCTATGTTTTTTCTTTTTTATTATTATTAAAAATTTCTGCCTCCTCCCACCTCCCATTTCCCTCCCTTCTCCCCACTCCCCTCCACCTCCCTCTCCCATCCAAGAAGCAGTCAGGGTTCCCTGCCCTGAGGGAAGTCCAAGGTCCCCCTGCATCCAGGTCCAGGAAGGTGTGCATCTAAACAGACTAGGCTCCCCCAAAGCCAGTACATGCAGTATGATCAAATCCTGGTGCCATTGTCCTTGACTTCTCAGTCAGCCCTCATTGTCTGCCACGTTCAGAGAGTCCGGTTTGATCCCATGTTTAGAAAAACATCATTTGATTTTAAGAAAAGTATGCGTTCTTTCTAGCACATTAAACCTGTTGACTTGGTAACACAGCATTAACAAAAATACAAGTTAATGCTCTATAAACATAAGGTCAGTGTGGTATTTCTAGGTACTGCTTACATCGTAAAACAAATAAGAAAGGAGGGAAGGAGCAGTTCTTTAACATGTAAGCAGTTAACATTCTCAATATGTACTGATATACCAACAGCATTCTTGAAAACTATGTATATGCTAATTAATACTCACAGAAATGTTAAGAATGTGCGTTGCAACAAAAGTTTTAAATCAAGTTAATGAGAAAAACAGAAAAAAAAACTAAATGTCTAAAGAAACATAGATATCACAGTTGACGGAAGACTATATTGGGAGCCTGCCTTCTCAACCACCTCTGATGTGCATTTTTCACAAATAGCAAACATACTCACTTTATACAATGCCACCAGAATAATTTCCCTTTTTACTTCACCTCAAGTTGGATCTGTTTGAGCAAAGTAGTTTTAAAATGAATAATAATTAATGCTTTTATGTATTCCCAATTTTCAGCAATTGCTTTCCTTTATACATCCTTTATTGTTTATGATTCTGAAGTCTAATATCATCAGAAAGAACTTTCTATGCCTAAATATTATTTCATCCTATCAAACAATTATCAGTGTCTTCTTAGAGAATTTATCAAACTGGAAGAAATGGCTTAAAGATGAAAGGCACTTACTCTTAGCCCTAATAACCTGAGTTATAGTCCCAAAACCTACATTTCTGAAAAAGAAAAGTGATTCTTTATAATTGTTCTCTGACTTCCATATGCATGCTTCTGATGCTCTTGCCACTACCCACAAGTACACACAACACTAAAAACTGAGAATGTAGGAAAAGAGATGGTGTGGGCAATACGACTAGAAACTTTTGCCTCAGGTTTCTGTGGCTCATCTAGACGATACAGTAGGTGACATCACACAGTCACTTTGTGCCTTGGTTTTGAGATGGATCCTGTTTTTGGTGGTTTAGCCTAGGATATTAACCGAAGAATATAAAATCATAAATGTCATTCCCTACACATTGCTTGTTGTTGTACAGAAACAGCTGCACAACTTAGTATAATTTATTTTGTGGAGATGAAATGATTTTCTGTTCTGCATAAGATACCACTATTAGAACTTTTCTCCCTCTCTCTCTTTCTCTCTCTCCCTCCCTCCCCCCTCTCTCACACACATCAACACACATCTATGATAAATAAGAATTCACTGTCATGCTATAGCATGTGAGCAAAAGCAGTTATAAGGCAGGTTTTATTTTTAAAAGAAAGGAAAATATTTGATATTAACAATATTTATATTTTGCTGGTATGTGACAAACAAGAATAAAATGATATTTATATGTGAAGTTTGAAACCAAGTGGATGTATTTCTCAATTTGATATGCACAGGGTTTATTTCTGGAGTGTTCTTAGTTCCAAGTAAAAAATGATTCACAAAATTTCCCCATGTAATTGATTTATTTTCTATTCATGTAGAATGAAATTGCAAATGCCGCTTCATGCATAGAATATTTTTTTTCCTTTCCCTGAAAACTAGGCTCCAATTTTCTGCCTAATAGGAGAGATGACATCATGAGCATCTTACAGCACACTGCTTGTCCGTATCTTATGCAACGATGAAGACAATATTCCTCAAGATCCCTCAAATTATTGTTTTCCTGGAAGAAGTTATCTTGTTTCTGCTTTTGAACTAAGATATATATATATATATATATATATATATATATATATATATATATATTTTCATCATTTCATACATAAATTGCATTGGTCAATCGAAAAAATCTGGGGAAAAATAAATATTTACCTTCCAGAGTTTCCACATTTTACTTTTAAAAATTCAAGATATTTACACTCTTAGTATTTTCCATAAATTTGGTCATAGGCTTAAAATAAATATATTGAATATTTGAGTTAATTCTTCAGGATATATTTTTCTTCTATACTTATTATTCTTTTGCAGGCACAATCTTATTCTTTAGTAACTCTTAGTTGTCCTTTTGCTTTGTGTGTTATCAGAGTCTTTGTAAAATAAATCATATATTCTCATGTATATACGATTCAGAATATTTTCAAAGTAAGCAAACATAGAAGTATTTTAAATATAGTGGTGTTTTGAGAAAATCCTCTTCACTTTTCAGGTTATATGATGCAGGATATACCTGGGAAATGCTCTGGTCAAAACTACTGTGGTAAATCCTTCCTGAAAAATGGGAATGGGAGTGGGAGAAGAAAAAAGAGAGGAAAGCAAAGGGGACTAACAAGCAAGTTAGGAAAGCTCAATAAGAAATTTTCTTCTACATGCTGACATCCAATTATATCAGCACTATTTGCTGAAAATGCTTTCTCTTTTGTGGGAGTCTACAGAGATTTAATTCCATCTTAAAATAAGGTCAGAGAGTTCAAGCTTGTTTTTGTTCCTGAACTCCAAATAACAGGATGTTTGGCCAGAGGCGTGGTTACTAGATGTTTTGAGAATTAAGGAGATGATGATGCTTGTTTGTTCCCTAAACCATAGAAAGGAAGTCTTTTGCCCTTCCCATTTTGCTTTGGATATAAAAGAGCTATGAGAAATAAATTTGGGGCTGCTGCAGTATTTCACTGAGAGTCCTGATTCTATCTTCTGTCTTTTGTCTCTTTCTTAATTCTCACTCCCCTATTCAGGTACTGTTCAACAAGCTGGTTAGCCCCTTTTTCCATTGTAAAATTTTGGCTTCTTCTTCTTCTTCTTCTTCTTCTTCTTCTTCTTCTTCTTCTTCTTCTTCTGCCCATAGTTGTGTGGATTTACATGTGATTCTGCAATTTGATTCTATTAACCCACCTTACTGTTTTTATGCCAGTACCACGAGGTCTTTAGCACTAACTTTGTAGGAGAGTTTGAAGTCAAGGATGTTGAAGTTCTTTTATTGTACAGAATTGTTTTGGCTATCCTGGGTACTTTGCTTTTCCATATGAAGTTGAGATTGTTCTTTCAAGGTATGTAAAGAATTACATTGGCATTTTTAATGAGTTTTTTATGAATCTGTAGATTAGTTTTGATAAGATAACCATGTTTACTATATTAAACCTTCAGATTCATGATCATGGGAGATCGTTAGTCTTCTCATATATTTTCTAATTTCTTTATTCAAAGACTTAGAGTTCTTATCATAAAGTATGTCAATTATGTGATTAAAGTTACCCTGAGACATTTAAAATATTTTATAAGTTTTGTGGCAAATATCAAGTGTTATTTCCCTGATTTATTTCTTAGCCATTATAATCATTTATAAAAAAAAAAAACGAGATATACTTAATCTAACAGAAGAGAAAGTGGGAAATAACCCTGAGAAACCTTTCTAAATAGAAGATCAATAGTGCAGACACTAAGATTGACAATTAATAAATAGGACCTCATTAAACTAAAATGATTTAGTAAGTCAAAGGAAGCCATCAATAGAATGAAATGGCAGCCTACAGAATGTATAAAGATATTTACCAACCCCACATCTGATGGAGGGCTGATTTCCAAAATATATAAGAAACTCAAGAAACTAGACATCAAACAAACAAGTAACCCAATTAAAAAGTTGGTACTGATCTAACTAGAGAATTTTCCCTGAAAGAATCACAGATGATGAGGAAATACTTTAAATAAAGTTCAACATCTTTAGTCATTCAGGAAACGCAAAAACATAAAAAATGCAAGTGACAGCTCATATTAGAGAGAATTTGGAAGAAGGGGAAAGGGAAACTATTTTCTGTTACTGGTGGTGATGTAAATTTGTAGCCATTTTGAAAAATAATATGGCGATTTCTCAGAAAATTGTGAATGGATTTGAGAGAGAAGGGAGGCCACTTGTTGGATTCAAGCTGCCTGGTTATCTTAGACCCAAAATAATCACAGAGAAACTGTATTAATTAAATCACTGCCTGGCCCATTAGCTCTAGTTTCTTATTGGCTAATTCTTATATTAATTTAACCCATTTCTATTAACCTGTGAATCGCCATGTGACAGTGGCTTATTGGCTAAAGTTCCCAGGTCTGTCTCCAGAGGCTCCATCACTACTCTCTGGCTCTGCCCTTCATTCTCCCAGCACATGGTCTAGCTTTCCTCACCTAGTTCTGTTCTTCCCTGCCATAGAATCAAAACAGTTCTTTATTAATTAACCAGTAAAAGGACTACACAGACAAAATGACCTTCCACCCCATGGATCTACCTTAAGACCTAGCTATACCACTCTTGAGCATGTACTCCAAGATTACTCAATCATACCACAAGGACACTTGCTTAACTGTGTTTACAACAGTTTTTCTTCTGATAGCTAAAACCTGGAAACAATCTAGATGACATTTAACTGCTATATTTACATAAAGGAGTATTACTAAGCTTTGAAAAAGAATTGCATCATGAAATTTGAAGGCAAATGGATTGAACTAAAGAAAACTTATCCTGAATAAGGTCATAGAGATACAGAAGGACAATCATAGTATCTACTCATGAATCAGTGGGTATTAACTATAAAGTAATGGATAACCATGCAACAATCCACAGACCCAGAGAGGGTATATAACAAGGAAGGCTCAATAGTAGAGGAAAGAGAAGAGAGTTTATATGTTAACTGAGGTTGGAGAGGGATCATAGTATGCTGGATAAAGTTGGGGATAGGGAATAGGAAAGTACTGAAAGAGATGAATGGAAAAGGGTCAGATAGATACTTGGTGCAAAGGAGACTCCCAGGAATCTATAAGAATGATCTCAGCAATATAAAATATGTAGTCTGAAGTGGCCACCTCCTGTGACCAGACAATTCTTCCAGTTCAGGACTGGGACAGCAACCCATGCGCATAATCTTCACATCTATAGTCTCACCCTATAGGATGTGCTGGGTAAGGGTAGCACAGAGATTGTGGGAATCGTCATCTAAGGATTGGTTCAGGCTCACAACTATGCAATGGTAGTGTGTCCACACTTGAAGCAACAGGATTCAGAGATTGAATGTTTCAGAGACCATAGATAGAACCCAACATGACCAGAGGAAAAAATATTTCATGTAATAATGTAATGATACCTAATGATATTCTGCTACACTCATAGATTTATGTCTAGTCAATTTGTCTTCAGAAAAGCTTCACCCAGCCACTGATGAGAACATCTGCAGAGACCCAAAGTCAAACATAAGGCAGAGAGCTTGGGGAATCGTACTAAAGAAGTGAAGAAAGCTTGAAGGATCCAGAGGGATCAAGAACATCATATGAAAACCCACAGAATTATTTAACCTGGGTTGTTAGGACCTCACAGAGACTGAACTGACAACCAGAAAGCCTGCATGGGGCTGGCCTAGGCCCTTTGTGTATATGCTACAGTTGTGTAGCTTGATCTCCTTGTGGGAATCCTAATAGTGGGAATAGGTGCTGTCTTTGATTCTTAGAGTAGCATTTGGGACACTGTTCATCTTAGTGGGATGCCTTTCCAAGACTTAATACAAGGAGAAGTTCTTGGTCTCACTCACTGCAGCTTGATATGCCATGTTTTGTTGATAACCATGTCAGGCCTGCCCTATTCTGAACAGAAAAGTAGGAAAAATGGATAGGGTGAAATAGAGGGGATATTGAGAGGTGGGTTGGGTAGGAAAGGAAGGAGTAAGAACTGTGGTATGGAAGTAAAATAAATAAATAAATTTAAAAAAGAATTTGCAACAGCATAAGATTGACAAGAAGAGCAGGGTGCCTTCTGCCTTTGGCTATGAAGGTCTTGCCATGGAAGAACATATTGGAGGTCTCATTCTGTTTGGCTGTTGCTATTTTCCAAACTCTTGGACTGAAGGTAGATCTCTCAAGAAATAAAAAAGGCCTGAAATAATAAATTTTTAAATTTTGTTAAGAGGTGTCTGTGGCTAGCATATATTAGTCCCATTCATTTATGAACAAGTGAATATTATTTAATAGAGAATGAGTGTTCAAATCCAAAGAAACTGAAGCTTAACATACCGGTTTCTACATGAGTATTAGTTTGGGGGATTATAGGAAAGTAGAGATGGAGCTGGGTCTGCTTTGTACCACTTCTTCTCAGACACAGCACCTGTCACCAAGTATAACACCCCTTCCCACATACTATCTCCATGTTCATGTGGAATCCACATGGACTTTAAAAAGATCATGGGTCTGACTTGGAGATTATATAGTAATCCTGGATTATAAAGTAACTTTCAGTTGCTTAATGAGATTTATTTGAAGGCACTGTTTCACAGAAATATATGGAAAGCATAAGAGACATCTTATCTCCGAAAAGTACACAGAGACTTAGAGAATCAGTTGAATAAAGAAAGGTTTAGGTGACTCATAGATGATTTCTCCCAGGTATTTCTGAAGCATTTCTTAGTAATGCATGCATGAGATTCATTGTCAAGCAGCGACCAGAATAAAGCAGCGAATTATTCTGTGGTTTGACCCCCTCTGTCTGTTCTTAACACTTCAATGAAAAATGAAGCTTTACATTGGTATAGTATTGGCAGGTCCCTATGAGGAAGCACAGTAGTGTTTAGGCCAAGTAATCGAGCAGACACTGTGTCCTTAATTAGTTTTTCTAGCAAAGGGAGATATTTTATTTGTGGTGGGATAGACGCCTCCTCCTTACCGCAGTATGGTGGCTGAAAAATAACTTTAAGAAGCTATTGAAACTTAGTTGATATAGTACCATTTAAATGCTAGAAAATAAACTTAATGGAAAATGCACAATATGTAATTTTTCATATTTCACTAGTAATTTAGTCTTATTGAATTTAAAATAATTAGTGTCTAAGGACATGACTTAGTTTGGACAGTGCTTGCTGTTCAAGAATGAAGATCTGAAATTCAAGGGTCCCTTGGATTTGGAGCTTGTTTAATGAGCAATCCTATCTCAAGGGAATGAGCCATAAAAGAGACAGAGGAAGACTTGAAGAAGTTTCTCATTAACACCTCTGTGGCAAAGGCAGAGGAGCATAGACTCACCCAAACAATCATGTGCTTGCTACAAACATCCACACTCACACCCACACACTCACACACACACAACACAAATAACAAATTATATATTATACACACACACAACACATATATATTAAAATTACCATGTTTGCTTTATTTCTTAAGGCCAATTTCATCTACTTACTAAATGCAAAGTAGATGTTTCCATTTTGTGGGGAGTGTAGGAAGCTCTGAGTGAATAAATTTCTAAGTGAATGCGTACTATTGACAGGGAATGGACATTTCAGTAACCTATCCTCAGACGCCTAGGGAAAGTACAAAAGCCATCCCTATGATTCAAACAGGGATACTGAAAGTCTACGTAGAAGATGCTCACCAAGGCTTTCTTCACTCACTCAAGATATTTAGAACCCTGTAGTGAGGAGCCTCAGGTTGTGTTCCTGCGGCCCAGTTCCCGGCCTCCTGACTAGCTTATGCCCCAAAATAACAACACACAAATTGTATTCTTTTAAACACTGCCTGGCCCATTAATTCCAGCCTCTTACTCACATCTTGACTAACCCATATCTAATAATCTGTGTAGCACCACAAAGTGGTGCCTTACCAGGAAGTTTCTAGCGTACATCCATCTTGGGCTGGAGCTTCATTGCGTCTCTCTCTCTGAGGAGAGGCAAGGCAGTCTGCCTAATTTAGGAGAGGTGTGGCATCTGACTGAGCCATCTACCTCACTTCCTTCTTCCTGTTCTATCTACTCCACCCACCTAAGGGGCAGTCTATCAAATGGGCCAGGCAGTTTCTTTATTAGCCAATGAAATCAACTCAAACAGAAGACTCTCCCACATCACTTCCCCTTTTTCTGTTTAAACAATAAAAAGAAGGCTTTAACTTTAACATAGCAAAATTACATATAACAAAACAGTTATCAAGTAAGAATTACAGTTACAGTATTTATATCTACTTTATCTTTTATCATAACAAAGGAAAACTATAACTATCTATCTATTCTTCAACTCCATCAAAGACTTCAGAAGAACACAATATTACCTAGGTGAACAAGAAACAAGCAACTTCCAAACTCTAGAAATAACAGAGACAACTTGCTGCCTGGACAGTCACCCAAAGTTCCTCTGTACCGTTGGGGCATCCATCTTCAGCCTACAGGCCCATAGTTTCCAGCAGACGTTTCCATGAAGCAGGAAATTTCAAAGGCAGTTCAGTCAGTATCTGCTGTGTCCTGCAGAATGTCTCGCAGACTCTTTCATGAGTCAGGAACCCCAAAGAATCATCTCACATTTAGGCAAGTTCAGCAGTCCTCTCTGTGGGTTCTCTGTGTCCAGTTTATGCAACAGTCCAAGCAAGAGCAGTTTCTTGCCCAATGGCTATCAAACTCCATAAGTAGCCTCTTCAATGCCCATCTTTCTCTTAAAGTAGCTTGTGCTGCCAGGAGCAGATGTATCTCATTGTCATGAAAAGTCCTAAGTTATTAAGACATTTAGGTGGAATATTCTGTAGTCTTTGAAAGATATGAAGAATGTCTATCTTACTGAAATATATCTCTATATATCTAGAAAATCTAACTAACATGACTATAAGCTTTACTATTATTGATGATTATTCATTAACAACCTATATTTCCTAATTATACATTACATTTTTTTTTCTTTTTTTTTATTTTTTCATGGTTTATTTTTTTTTATATTTAAAAATTTCCATCTCCTTCCCTCCTCCTCCCCCTTCCCTCCCCTCCTTCTCCCCCTTCCCTCCCCTCCCCTCCACCCATACTACCCCTCCCTCCTTTTCAAGGCCAAGGAGCCATCAGGGTTCCCCAGTCTATGCTAAGACCAATGTCCTCCCAACTCCCCCCAGGTTCAGGAAGGTGATCGATCAAGCTGAGAAGGCTCCCACAGAGCCCGTCCATGCAGAAGAATCAGAGCCCAGAGCCATTGTCCTTTGCTTCTCAGTCAGCCCCCGCTGTTGGCCACATTCAGAGAGACGGGTTTGGTCGCATGATCCATCAGTCCCATTCCAACTGGAGTTGGTGATCTCCCATTAGTTCTGTCCCACCGTCTCCATGAGTGAACGCACCCCTCTCGTTCCTGACTTTCTCCCTCAAGTTCTCGCTCCTTCTGCTCCTCATCAGGACCTTGGGCGCTCAGTCCAGTGCTCCAATGTGGGGCTCAGTCACCTTCCCCATCTGTCGCCAGCTGGAGGTTCCCTCACGGACCTGACTTTCTTTCTCATGTTCTCTCTCCTTCTGCTCCTCATCAGGACCTTGGGAGCTCAGTCCGGTGCTCCAATGTGGGGCTCTGTCATTTTCTTCATCTATCGTCAGGTGGAGGTTCTATGGTGATATGCAAAAAATTCATCAGTATGGCTATAAGAACTGGCCTTTTCAGGCTCCCTCTCCTCAGCTGCCCAAGGAACTAACTGGGGGCATCTCCCTGGAAACCTGGGAACCCCTCTAGGGTCAAGTCTCTTGACAACCCTCAGGTAGCTCCTTAAATTAAGATATATGCTTCCCTGCTCCCATATCCACCCTTCCTATATCCCAAGCACCCCATTCCTCCGAGCTCCCCCGTTCTCCCCTTCACACTTTTCTCTCCCCATCTTCCCTTGGCCCAGTCTTGCCCAACCCTCAAGTTCCCAATTTTGCCTGGCGATCGTGTCTACTTCCAATATCCAGGAGGATTACTATATCTTTTTTTGGGAGTTCACCTTCTTATTATCTTCTCAAGGATCCCAAATTTATAGGCTCGATGTCCTTTAAATATGGCTAGAAACCAAATATGAGTGAGTACATCCCATGTTCATCTTTATGGGTCTGGGTTACCTCACTCAGAATAGTGTTTTCTATTTCCATCCATTTGCCTGCAAAATTCAAGATGTCATTGTTTTTTACCGCTGAGTAGTATTCTAGCATGTATATATTCCACAGTTTCTTCATCCATTCTTCCACTGAAGGGCATCTAGGTTGTTTCCAGGATCTGGCTATTACAAATAATGCTGCTATGAACATAGATGAGCATATGCTTTTGTTGTATGATTGGGCATCTCTTGGGTAGATTCCCAATAGTGGAATTGCTGGGTCCTGGGGTAGGTTGATCCCGAATTTCCTGAGAAACCGCCACACTGCTTTCCAAAGTGGTTGCACAAGTTTGCATTCCCACCAGCAATGGATGAGTGTACCCCTTACCCCACAACCTCTCCAGCAAAGGTTATTATTGGTGTTTTGGATTTTAGCCAATCTGACAGGTGTAAGATGATATCTCAAAGTTGTTTTGATTTGCATTTCCCTGATAGCTAGGGAGGTTGAGCATGACCTTAAGTGTCTTTTGGCCATTCGAACTTCTTCTGTTGAGAATTCTCTGTTCAGTTCAGTGCCCCATTTTTTAATTGGGTTAATTGGCATTTTACCGTCTAGTCTCTTGAGTTCCTTATATATTTTAGAGATCAGACCTTTGTCAGTTGCAGGGTTGGTGAAGATCTTTTCCCAGTCAGTAGGCTGCCTTTGTGTCTTAGTGACAATGTCCTTTGCTTTACAGAAGCTGCTCAACTTCAGGAGGTCCCATTTATTCAATGTTGCCCTTAAAGTCTGTGCAGCTGGGGTTATGCGTAGGAAACGGTTCCCTGTGCCCATTTGTTGTAGAGTACTTCCCACTTTCTCCTCTATCAAGCTCAATGTGTTCAAATTAATATTGAGGTCTTTAATCCATTTGGACTTGAGTTTTGTGCATGGTGATAGATATGGATCTACTTTCATTCTTCTACAGGTTGACATCCAGTTATGCCAGCACCATTTGTTGAAGATGCCCTCTTTCTTCCATTGTGTACTTTTGGCTCCTTTATCAAAAATCAGGTGTTCATAGGTTTGTGGTTTAAGATCCGGGTCTTCTATACGATTCCATTGGTCAACCTCTCTGTTTTTATGCCAATACCAAGCCGTTTTCAATACTGTAGCTTTGTAATAGAGTTTGAAGTCAGGGATGGTAATGCCTCCAGAAGAACCTTTATTGTATAAGATTTTTTTGGCTATCCTGGGTTTCTTGTTTTTCCATATAAAGTTGATTATTGTCCTCTCAATCTCTGTGAAGAATTTTAATGGGACCTTGATTGGGATTGCATTGAATCTATAGATTGCTTTTGGTAGAATTGCCATTTTTACTATGTTGATCCTCCCAATCCATGAGCAGGGGAGATCCTTCCATTTTCTGGTATCCTCTTCAATTTCTTTCTTCAAAGACTTAAAGTTCTTGTCAAATAAATCCTTCACTTCCTTGGTTAGAGATACTCCCAGATATCTTATGCTATTTGTGGCTATTGTGAAAGGTGATACTTCTCTGATTTCCCTCTCTGCTTCCTTATCCTTTGTGTATAGGAGGGCGACTGATTTTTTGGAGTTGATCTTGTAACCTGCCACGTTACTGAAGGAGTTTATCAGCTGTAGGAGTTCTTTGGTGGAGTTTTTGGGGTCGCTTATGTATACTATCATATCATCTGCAAATAATGAAAGTTTAACTTCTTCCTTTCCAAATTGAATCCCCTTGATTCCCTTATGTTGTCTTATTGCTATTGCTAGAACTTCAAGCACTATATTGAAGAGATAAGGAGAGAGTGGACAGCCTTGTCGTGTTCCTGAATTTAGTGGGATAGCCTTGAGTTTCTCTCCGTTTAATTTGATGTTAGCTGTCGGCTTGCTGTAAATAGCTTTTATTATATTTAGGAATGACCCTTGTATCCCTAATCTCTCCAAGACCTTTATCATAAAAGGGTGCTGAATTTTGTCAAATGCTTTTTCAGCATCTAATGAGATGACCATATGGTTTTTTTCCTTCAGTTTATTTATATGATGGATTACATTGATAGATTTTCGTATGTTGAACCAGCCCTGCATCTCTGGGATGAAGCCTACTTGATCGTAATGGATAATTTTTCTAATGTGTTCTTGGATTCGGTTTGCCAGTATTTTATTGAGAATTTTTGCGTCAATGTTCATGAGTGAGATTGGCCTGTAATTCTTTTTCTTGGTTGAGTCTTTGTGTGGTTTAGGTATCAGGGTAACTGTAGCTTCATAGAAGGAATTTGGCAGTGACTCTTGTGTTTCTATATTATGAAATACCTTAAGGAGTATAGGTATTAGGTCTTCTTGGAAGTTCTGGTAGAATTCCGCATTGAAACCATCTGGTCCTGGGCTCTTTTTGGTAGGGAGGTTTCTGATAACAGTTTCTAATTCTTCGCGACTAACAGGACGATTTAGAGCATTTACCTGGTCCTGGTTTAACTTTGGTATATGGTATTTATCTAAAAAACTGTCCATTTCTTTTACATTTTCCAATTTTGTGGCATACAGGCTTTTGTAGTAAGATCTAATGATTCTCTGAATTTCCTCTGTGTCTGTGGTTATGTCCCCCTTTTCATTTCTGATCTTATTAATTTGCGTGTTCTCCCTCTGCCGTTTGATTAGTTTGGCTAAGGGTTTGTCAATCTTGTTGATTTTCTCCAAGAACCAGCTTCTTGTTTCATTGATTCTTTGGATTGTTTTCTGTGTTTCTATTTTGTTGATTTCTGCCCTCAGTTTGATTATTTCCAGTCTTCTACTTCTCCTAGGTGTGTCTGCTTCTTTTTTTTCCAGAGCTTTCAGGTGTGTTGTTAGGTCTCCAATGAGTGCTTTCTCCGTTTTCTTTAAGTGGGCACTTAGTGCTATGAACTTTCCTCTTAGCACTGCTTTCATTGTGTCCCATAGGTTTGAGTATGTTGTGTCTTTGTTTTCATTAAATTCAAGAAAGACTTTAATTTCTTTCTTTATTTCTTCCTTGACCCAGGTGTGGGTCAGTAGTTGACTGTTCAGTTTCCATGAGTTTGTGGGCTTTCTGGGGGTAGCATTGTTGTTGAATTCTAATTTTAATCCATGGTGATCCGATAAGACACAGGTGGTTACTAATATTTTTTTGTAACTGTGGAAGTTTGCTTTGTTACCAAGTATATGGTCAATTTTCGAAAAGGTTCCATGAGCCGCAGAGAAGAAGGTATATTCTTTCCTATTTGGGTGGAATGTTCTATAGATGTCTGTTAAGTCCATTTGGTTCATTACCTCCATTAAGTCTTTCAATTCTCTGTTAGGTTTCTGTCTGATTGACCTGTCCATTGGTGAGAGAGGAGTGTTGAAGTCTCCAACTATTAGTGTGTGTGGTTTGATGGCTGCCTTGAGTTCTAGAAGTGTTTCTTTTACATAAGTGGGAGCTTTTATATTAGGGGCATAGATATTCAGGATTGAGACTTCATTCTGATGGATTGTTCCTGTTATGAGTATAAAGTGTCCCTTTCCATCTCTTCTGATTGATTTTAGTTTGAAGTCAACTTTGTTGGAAATTAGTATGGCCACACCCGCTTGTTTCTTAGGGCCATTTGCTTGATAAACCTTTTCCCAACCCTTTACTCTGAGTAGGTGTCTGTCTTTGTGTTTGAGGTGTGTTTCTTGTAAACAGCAAAATGTTGGATTCTGTTTTCGTATCCAGTCTCTTAGCCTGTGCCTTTTTATAGGTGAATTGAGTCCATTGATATTAAGTGATATTAATGACCAGTGGTTGTTAACTTCAGTCATTTTTAGTAGTAGAGTTTGT
Source organism: Arvicola amphibius (assembly GCF_903992535.2). NCBI lineage: Eukaryota > Metazoa > Chordata > Mammalia > Rodentia > Cricetidae > Arvicola > Arvicola amphibius. The sequence goes on from NC_052055.2 coordinate 84,611,256, forward strand.
GTGTTTCCCTTCTTCTAGTTGTGCTGGTGAAGGGTCGCTAGATGCCTGAGTTATTGTGGGCGTTGTTGGACTCCTTGGTTTGTGATTTTCCTTCTATTACTTTCTGCAAGGCTGGATTTGTGGCTGCGTATTGTTTAAATCTGTTTTTGTCCTGGAATATCTTGTTTTCTCCATCAATGGTGAATGCAAGCTTTGCTGGGTATAATAGTCTAGGCTTGAATCCATGTTCCCTTAGTGTCTGTAGCACATCTATCCAAGCTCTTCTGGCTTTCATGGTTTCCATTGAGAAATCAGGTGTAATTCTGATAGGTTTCCCTTTATATGTTACTTGACCTTTTTCCTTTGCAGCTCTTAATATCTGTTCTTTATTCTGTATGTTTTGTGTTTTGATTATTATATGGCGTGGGGATGCTTTCTTTTGATCCAGTCTATTTGGTGTTCTGTAGGCTTCTTGTACCTTCATAGGAACATCCTTCTTTAGGTTGGGGAAGTTTTCTTCTATAATTTTGTTGAATATGTTTTCTGGGCCTTTGAGTTGTAATTCTTCTCCTTCTTCTACCCCAATTATTCTTAGGTTTGGTCTTTTTATGGTGTCCCAGATTTCCTGAATGTTTTGTGTTAAGAATTTGTTAGATTTGTTTAGTTCTTTAATCTGTGAGTTTATGTCCTCTATTGTATCTTCAGAGTCCGAGATTCTTTCTTCCATCTCTTGTATTTGGTTGGAAATACTTGTCTCTGAAGTTTCTGTTCGTTTACTCAGAGTTTCCATTTCCAGTCGTCCCTCAGATTGTGTTTTCTTCAATACCTCCATTTCATTTATCAGGTCTTGTACTGTTTCCCTTACCTGCTTGATTGCTTTTTCTTGTTTTTCTTGTTTTTCTTGGGTATCTTTGAGAGATTTATTTATTTCCTCTACCTTTTTGTTTGTCATCTCCATTTCTTTATGGCAGTTTTTTACCTCCTGTTTAAGGTCCTCTATTATTTTCATAAAGTACTGTTTAAGGTCGGTTTCTTCTATATCTTCTGGGGTAGGGTGTTCAATTCTTGTTGTTTCGGGATGTCTGGCTTGTGGTGATGTCATGTTGCCTTTCATGTTGTTGGAGGAGCTCCTGCATTGGCGCCTGCCCATCTCTTCCTTCAAAAGAGCCCGGAGGCGTTTGGTGTCCTAGACCAATCTTTGCTGTGACTGAAACTGGTTGGATCTCCCCAGTGCCAGAGGAGGACCTATTCCTTGCGTCACAATCTGAAGAAGCCCACACTCCCTTGCAGGAATCCTCAGACCTGCCTGGAGGCCAGAGTCTGACCCCTTTGGGTGGATGGCCTTAGAACAGGAGCAGGACACCTGAGAACACTAGGGAAATCTTGGGAGACACAAGCCTGCAGAGGGAAGTGGGGGTAGGGGGTCTGTGCTCTCTTCCAGGGCAGGTTGCCCCAGGGTCCGCATTCACTCACCAGTTCAGATGGAATGTCAGGGCACAGGATCAGGGATTCCAGGCAGCCCAGGGTCGCAGCCCAGACAAAAGGGCCAAGGTGGGGGCAGGGCGGGATGGAATACCACACAGCGAACCTGGCAGCACAATCTGAAGGAGCCAGTAGCCCTCCACAGGAATCCTCAGACCTGCCTGGAGGCCAGAGTCTGACCCCTTTGGGTGGATGGCCTTAGAACAGGAGCAGGACACCTGAGAACACTAGGGAAAGCTTGGGAGACACAAGCCTGCAGAGGGAAGTGGGTGTAGGGGGTCTGTGCTCTCTTCCAGGGCAGGTCGCCCCAGGGTCCGCATTCACTCACCAGTTCAGATGGAATGTCAGGGCACAGGATCAGGGATTCCAGGCAGCCCAGGGTCGCAGCCCAGACAAAAGGGCCAAGGTGGGGGCAGGGCGGGATGGAATACCACACAGCGAACCTGGCAGCACAATCTGAAGGAGCCAGCACCCCTCCGCAGGAATCCTCAGACCTGCCTGGAGGCCAGAGTCTGACCCCTTTGGGTGGATGGCCTTAGAACAGGAGCAGGACACCTGAGAACACTAGGGAAAGCTTGGGAGACACAAGCCTGCAGAGGGAAGTGGGTGTAGGGGGTCTGTGCTCTCTTCCAGGGCAGGTTGCCCCAGGGTCCGCATTCACTCACCAGTTCAAATGGAATGTCAGGGCACAGGATCAGGGATTCCAGGCAGCCCAGGGTCGCAGCCCAGACAAAAGGGCCAAGGTGGGGGCAGGGCGGGATGGAATACCACACAGCGAACCTGGCAGCACAATCTGAAGGAGCCAGCACCCCTCCGCAGGAATCCTCAGACCTGCCTGGAGGCCAGAGTCTGACCCCTTTGGGTGGATGGCCTTCGAACAGGAGCAGGACACCTGAGAACACTAGGGAAAGCTTGGGAGACACAAGCCTGCAGAGGGAAGTGGGTGTAGGGGGTCTGTGCTCTCTTCCAGGGCAGGTTGCCCCAGGGTCCGCATTCACTCACCAGTTCAGATGGAATGTCAGGGCACAGGATCAGGGATTCCAGGCAGCCCAGGGTCGCAGCCCAGACAAAAGGGCCAAGGTGGGGGCAGGGCGGGATGGAATACCACACAGCGAACCTGGCAGCACAATCTGAAGGAGCCAGCACCCCTCCGCAGGAATCCTCAGACCTGCCTGGAGGCCAGAGTCTGACCCCTTTGGGTGGATGGCCTTAGAACAGGAGCAGGACACCTGAGAACACTAGGGAAAGCTTGGGAGACACAAGCCTGCAGAGGGAAGTGGGTGTAGGGGGTCTGTGCTCTCTTCCAGGGCCTATACATTACATTTTTAAAAGAACTACACAATCACAATACCTTAATCAAGATCAGAAATACATATAAGATTGACCTTAATATCATTAACCAAGATTCACAACAATCCAACTTATTTATATCTATATCATCTCCCCCTTTAAATGTAAAAGAACATTTATAAACAATATTTGGGAATATGGGCGCAGTTATTTCTCTCCAAACTGCTTCCTGCTGAATGGGGACGCGGTTAATCAGATCTTTCATGGTGTAACCTGTGTGCCTGGTTCATTTCAGTCATCAGTTGGGTAAAGTAATTTTCTGAAGGTGTTTACAGCAACCTTTCAGGAGGGCGTGGTCTATCATACCATATTGGGATAGAAGCAATCCACAGAGTCTCATTTTCTGTAAAAATAAAAGAAGAATCTCTTTTCCAAAGTAACATATCCTTAGATCCAAATTCTGAAGTCAAGGTATTTTCAAAATATCTATGTTGTATTAGTTCAGCAGCATTTATAAACACATATCTTTTAGCAGCTGTTGCTCCTTCCTCAGCATTCAAACAATCCAAGGAGAGCAGAATAGCATACAGTATCAAGGTTCTCCGTATATTTTCCATCTTTGTGCAGCTTTGTTTTAACCTCTATTTCGTTTATTTTTATTTTTACTTTTACTTTTTGAGACAGGTTCTCTGTATATCTTTGTCCTGGAATAACTCTGTAGACCAGGTTGTTCTTGAACTCTCAGAGATCCACTTGCCTTTGCAACCCAAGTGCTGGGATTAAAGCCATATGCTACCACACCTAGAACTCACAGAGATCTGTCTGTCTCTGCCTCCCAGGCATTGGGATTAAAGGTGTGTGCTGCCACACCTTGAAGTCACAGAGGTCAATCTACCTCTGCCTCCCAAGTGTTGGGATTAAAGGTGTGTACCACCACAACAAACTACTTCCTTTTTTTTCTTTTTCTTTTTTTTTTTTTACTTTTAAGAACTTTAACCTTTAGCCTGCATATATTTTTAACACAGTGTAAACCACTTAGACATTTTCTTCGACTTTGAATTTTTCTTTTACTGTATATCTCTCTTTCTGACTACATGAGTCTTTACTTTACCAAACAATATCAGTAGGACTAAAGCCGTGACTTTGGCGGCTAGATCCAGCCCATTCCCTAGCTTTCCAGCCTCATGGCAGAGGTACCACAACTCTTTGGTGGTTCAAGGTCCCTGCCAGCAAGCAAGCTGCAACAGTGTTAAACAACACTCAAAAGCTCCATAATCAGGACCGCCTGCTTGAAAGAGTCAGAGTTTGCCCTGGCAGGACAGCCCAGAAAGCTGGCATTTTAAAACAGCACAACTTTTTTCCTGCTACAGCTGAAAACTAAAAAGCTTTTCATCAACACCGTTTAAGTGTTTTGTGGCAGGACCTCTTAATGAGCTGCAGGGTTTTGCAGCTGAAGCTGAGTCAGGAAGCCTCTCTTAGATGAGAGCGCTTGCTCAGACCCGAGAAATTGCTGTTACCGAAAAAACATGCTTTACTCTAGTATTTCCCCAGCTTTCTCAAGCTTTCTGTGGATTCAGTTATCCACGTGGGCGCCATTCTGTAGTGAGAGCTTTGGGCAGGCCTGCTTTTCATCCTGCCCTGCTCCTGGCTGCCGGCTAGCTTGTGCCCCAAAATAACAACACACAAATTGTATTCTTTTAAACACTGCCTGGCCCATTAATTCCAGCCTCTTACTCACGTCTTGACTAACCCATATCTAATAATCTGTGTAGCACCACAAAGTGGTGCCTTACCAGGAAGTTTCTAGCGTACATCCATCTTGGGCTGGAGCTTCATTGCGTCTCTCTCTCTGAGGAGAGGCAAGGCAGTCTGCCTAATTTAGGAGAGGTGTGGCATCTGACTGAGCCATCTACCTCACTTCCTTCTTCCTGTTCTATCTACTCCACCCACCTAAGGGGCAGTCTATCAAATGGGCCAGGCAGTTTCTTTATTAGCCAATGAAATCAACTCAAACAGAAGACTCTCCCACATCAGAACCCAGTGAGGAGTGCCCCAGATAGGGGATTCTCAACATGTCTTTTGCAATTCTTTTGGAGGTAGCATACCAGATATCCTGCATATCTGATCTTTGCATTATGATTAATAATAGTAGCAAAATCACAGTTATAAAGTAGCAATGAAATGATTTTATGGTTGGGGTCACCACAACATGAGAAACTGTATTCAAGGGTTACAGCATTAGGAAGGTTGAGAACCACAGCCCTATAGAGACTGTACCTGCTGAGATTAACTAAACCGGTCTCCTTGAACTTATCTATACTGTAAAACTTGCTTCCTTATTTATCTCTACATAATAATCTTTTCTTCGTGTTCAGCTTTATTAAGCTACTCTGCCCCTCCATTAAAGCCATGTGTAATAAACATGCTTCAGTTTCTCCATTAGAGAGTCCAGTCCATTTGATCCCAGCTTTTTGTCCAGGTCAGTCTGTCTTTTCTTCATCCCCTCACTTCCTCAATCAGATCTCAGTCCCTAAAAGCATGCTGGACATGGCACCATTTGATGACTGTTAAATTGTAGAAAGCTTGTCAGATATGTAACACTGCACTTTGAAAGAGCTCATATCCCCATCCCTTTTAATATACCGACACTTAGTCTGTATGACATCTCAACATTTACTAAACAGTCTTTCTCTTTGTAACTTAGCATTGTTTTACAAATATGTTGCATGCCATTATAGACATTTATGTTGTATTTTCTATTTAAAACATAGTTTTAAATTTGAGGAACTATGATATTCATGATAAAAATACCTTCTATGGGGCTGCTGAGATGGCAGAGAATGTAAAAGTGTTTGCTCCTGTAGCTCGATGAAGGGTTCGAGCTCAAGACTTCTTGGTAGAAGAAGAGAACTGTGTCCTCACAATTTTTCTCAAACTGTATATATGCAGTATGGCAGCTGTGCATCTACACACTCACACAGAAAAACACACACAAAAGCACACAGAGGCACACACACCATGGACACAAAGATAATAAACAAATGTAAATGTTGTATAAACAATGATGCTGAAATGAATTTTCAGTGACCCCGAAAGTCAACAATTTTGATAGGTGCAGTAGTGATTTGTAATATCTGACTTCATTTTCCTTTAAAATGACTGCTACTAAAATATTTTTCAATTGCCTTTACTATTTAAATGTTTAAAAAAATAATATATACAGATGTAAACATCACAAAATAAGTCTACAATTTAATACACTGTTAAGCACACATCCTATTGAATGGGTAAGGAAACAGAATTTCGCAGCTTCTTCTGGTACCCTGGTATCTCTTCCCCAGTAATCTTATGACCTCCTCTTCCCCATCTAAAAGTAGACACTCAGCTGGTATATCCATGATTTCCTTCCTTTGGCTTTGTCATCATAGTTTGAGTCTTTAATTACTACTTGCTTTGTTGAGCAACTTTATATTTGATATGGTTTTACTTTTTCTAATCTATAGATTCACTTCATTCCAATTTCTTTTTATTACATTTATCTAATTTATCTCTTAGGCTTATGATGTGGCTCAGTGATAGTACTTGGTTGGCCTGTGCAAAGCCTTGGGTTCAACTGTCATATACTCAATACATTTTATTAATTCATATAATTCATACAAAGTCTGAGATTTCCTTAAGGTGTTTTTATTTTTTTAAGGACAAAAGTTTTGCTTTTATTTTTATTTAGTTTCTAGAAGAACTTGAGCTAGTTTTGTAAATTTTAAGTGTTAACAGAGCATAATCTTAGATTATTGCTATAACTATGTAGAAATAATGCATCCAGTATTTTTCACTTTCCTTTTCCATACTCATAAATCTTGCATGAAATATAAATTACTGAGGCTTCTGTTAGCAGTAATAGTAACTGCTTTGCTTTGTAAATATTTACAAATAAAAATAAAAGATTTTAAAAGAAGTGTGCTTGCTTGTGTTTGTATCCTCTCTGCGTTGGTTTGAATGAGAATGATTCCCATATTCTTATATATTTGCATGCTGAGACCCCAGTGGGTAAACTATCTAGGAAAGTTTAGGAGGCCTTGATGGAGCTGGTATTTTTTCATTGGAGAAAGTATGTTCATGTTTATGGGAATGGCCATGGAGGTTTCAAAATCCATGGTATTCTCAGTATCTCCCCTCCCCTCTTCCTCCCTGACTGCCTGACTGAAGAGTAAGGTTTAAACTTCTCTGCTGCTGGTAGAGCACCATGGAAGCCATCATTTTCCTCACCATGATGATAATGGACTGACCTTCCAAACTATAATCAAACCTCCAATTAGATACCGTATTTTTAAGAATTATCTTGGTCATGCTGTGTCTCTTCATAGCAATAAAACACCAACTAAGACACTCATGATCCCAAACCGCATACTTAAATATTTTGTTGCATTTTCTCTTCTTTTCTTCTTATATTGCTTCATAATTTTTCATTTGATACTAAGTAATCTTTAAAAAATAGTTGTAGCACTTGGGATATATCTAAGTCGGAAGCATGCTCCCCTAACATACATGAAGCTCTGGATTTGATATCCAGAACTGCAAAAAACATCACATTATGTGGCACAGTTATATTCATCAGCAAAAGCTGAAGCCAGGAGGAGCAGAAATTTATTTTCTTCTTGAGCTATCTAGTGAGTTTAAGGAAAGTCTAGGCTACATAAAACCTGTTTCAAAATAAACAAAAATTTCTCAGTGAGTAAAGTACTCTAAGTAACATAAGGGGGTCCTATAGTGAATATTTCATCTCGGTTGGAGGTAAATTTTTTGACATATTATCTTCCTATTTTAAATTCAATGGCATATTTCTTATTGTTTACTTTGGAAGAACTAACAAGCTTGAACCATTTAAATGACATATTTTATGAAGTGAAACTAATAAGTCCAAGGGAATCGATTTTGTCTCTTAAATGGTTTATAATTTATGTTATTTAACACCCCAGGAAGAGTGCACAAAGTCTCAGGAACCTAGTGGGTTCTAGACTAGCAGTGACTGCACAGTCACACCCTGGCTGTATAAATAATAAGGCTAAGTAAAACAAAAGAAGTGCACATGCCAGTCAGGTTAACCAGACTTTGAACAATATTATGTGAAATATCTGTCCTAGGAAATGATTTCATATAAATATTTGCCTTTGTATTTGGTTATTATTTATTCTTTAATGTTCATGTATATTATGTACTAAATGTGGTTGAAGTTCCTGTCTATATGTTTCTCAATTATATATGAGAACCACCATCTTTTATTTATAATTATTTTCAGCAATTTTGAAATTTGGGTATATTTTGATTATTTTCTTCCCAATCTCAAAGTTTATCCAGATCCTTTCCACAGTGCCTACATATCTTACTTTAAGTTCTTTCTCAAAATAAAAATGAAAAAAAATGTGCTTTAAAAAATAAAGCTTGCCTCAAGATCAGAGGGCAGAGCTAGACACTAATTAACCATAGAGGACAAGCAGTGGGGGCTCACACCATTGATCTCAGCACTTTGTACATGTCATTTAGCCTAGTACTTGGGAGGTTTGTGCCTTTAATCCCAGCAGAGGGAGGTGGAGACAGGAAGTGATATGGCTGGGCGCAGTGAGGAATATAAAGCATCAGGAAACAAGAGCTCAGCCTTTTTTCTGAGGATTTTGTGAAGATAAGAAATTTAATGACTAGCTGCTTTACTTCTCTGATCTGTCAGCTTTCATCCCCCGATATCTGAATATAGGTTATTCTTATTAGACCAATTTGAATTGATAGTAACAAAAAATGTCAAAAACTAAAAACCCATATAACAGTAGAATGCACGAAACCTAAAAAATAAACGACATCATCACTTAATGCTCAAAGACCACCCAATAAAAAATAAGTAAAAATAAATGAACGCATGTGAGTGTACAGAAAAGAATGAGAAGAAAAACAGAAAAACAAACCAAAAAAAGTGGTGTCCGTTATTTATTGGCCATCTACCCTGAACTCTGCCTGAGAGTGGTTGGTATATCCATTGTCTTTCCATTGGAACAAACTAATTTTCCTTCTCAAACCTGGTATAAATGGCAGTTGCATCCCGAACTTTTAATCTAGCTATTCATTAATTCATTCAAATTTTAGAAAAATAACATAGTAGAATATAATAAGATAAAACAAAAAATATCAAATCAATCGAACAATACCGAGCAAGAGAAGGAAAAGAGCCCAACACATCACAACCCACTCTTCTGTATGCCCAGGAATCCCATAAAACACTAAACTCAAAGTCATAAACAGGTCTTCTGCATGCTGGTTCAGTCTCTGTGAGTTCATAGGAGATTTGCTCTTGCTGATTTAAAGGTCTTTGTTTCTTGGTGTCCATCATATTCTAAGGCTCTTATATTCTTTCCACCCCCATTCTGTAGGATTCCCTGAGCTCTGATGACAGACAGGGATTTGATGGAGACATACAACTTAGTGCAGTGTTGCAAAGTCGCTCACTCTCTGTGCAAGGTCTGGGTCTGGTTGTAGTTGTCTATATTTGTCCCCTCTACTACAGGAGGAAGCTTCTCTGATGATGGTTGAACACAGTATTCATTCATTCTGAGTATAGCCGAATATTGTTAGGTGTCATTGTATCACTAGCTGTTTTTTTTTTTTTTCCTTTTCCTTTTCCATTTTTCTCTTCCTTCTCCTTTATCCTTCTTCTTTTTTTTACTGGTAGTTTGATTTAGCCCTGGGTCACTGGGATATCAAGTTTCAGTTTCTTGGTCCCCTTATACATGTGTGGTATGGTTTGATTTTGTGGAGTGGATCTTAAGTCAGACCAGTTATTTGTTGGTTACTCCCATGAAATTTGTGTCACCACTGCCCTAGCAAATTTTGCAAGTAGTACATCAGGGTACATAAAAAAGTTTGTGACTGACTCAATATTTACATTTTCCTCTTGAGACTGCACAGTGCACATTCTATAACAAAGGAGCTGGAACAAAGCGATGAAAGCTCCATGTAGACATCACTTGGATATCTCCATATTCAGTGAACTGTGTAGGTGCTGCCTTCAGCAATGGAGCCATATTGTCAGTTTTTTGGAGAGCTACCTATAGTCTTGAAAGTAGTTTAGATTGTTTGGGGATTCCTGTGGGTCCTCTTTAGCCAAAAACTGAATTATGTGTAACTCAAATTTGGTACTGGAAATTTTCGTTTGGTGTGAAGTGTAGTCAGTTGAGCCTCTGACATCCCTATTATTTAGTAATTTTATTTAGATCATTTTCATATACATATATACATATGGAGGTGGAGGTTTCTATTATATAGGTTTCCATTAGGCCCCCTCAAAGTCCCTTAATTTTGGTTGTCTCTCCCCACATACCCTTCCACTACTTCCTCTCCTCTTCACATTTCCCGTGAACTTAGCATTCCAATCATCCCCCATCCATCCACAAGTATTGGTTCTTTTACCTTTTCCTAATAAGATTTATCTGTTCCTTCTAGTTCCTTTCTCTAGACATATCCTCTTTGATGATATGGATTGTAGTTTGATCATCTTCTGTTTACTAAAGAATGATTTATATGACTGATTTGTGTGTTCGTATTCATTTTTCAACTGTTTAAAATTTTTTGAGAATGATTGCATTTATCTATGCTGATCTTTTAATTTTTATATTATGGCAAAATTCAAATGCCATGATGTTAAGATATTAAATTTTCTACAGGTATATTTATACAATAAGGAAGTTTTTGGTATAAGTTGCATACGGACATCAAACCTCATAGTTATCATAACTGCAAATATACCACTGCCAGTATTGTCAAATGGTTCAATGGTTATTTTCTTTTTGCATTTCAATTATATCGGTCCTTTTATTTTGGGCTTATGGTTTTACTAATTTCTTAACTGTTGTTCACTGAATTGATGTCAGTGTAATTATGCATGCCAGCTCTTAAGTCGTGTTTCAACTCCAAATCACATTTCTGCAATTTGCTTTGTGTTGCTGATTATTAAATGCTGAAAGCCACATCTGCATGTTGCCTGCCTGTACTACACTGACCTTTGCCAACAAGGACAATAGAGGAAAATTGTAAGAACTCGAAAAATACCAGCTTTGGTTCCTTCTATTTCATTCTAGTGTCTTTCACGGTTTATAATAATGTCCTTTGTCTTTTTTATTTTTTATAAAGTATTAATTTTTGAAAATTCCACTATATATATATATATGACTAGTGGAATTATATATATATGTATATATATATTTATAAAAGCATTGTTTGATTTTATATTATTATAGCAATACTATAGCTTAGTTATGCAGTTCTGTAATGCCAAGATTTTTAATATCTTTTATAATATTTTTCAATTTTTGTTATAAAATATAATTTCAATATGAAAACTTATACCATATATCACTCTGTAAGCTCTGAATCAATACTTCATATTTATCATAATCACTGGAATGTATAAACACATGAAACACAATCAGTGTTTTCCTTGGTCATTGCAGAGAAGCAGGAAATGCTGAGAATTTTGGTGTTTTACTTAACCTCAAACATTAAGTAGGTTCCTTTCTTTCAGGTTAAAACAAACCACACTATTCCAAAACTATCATATAAGTCTGCTCTCTTGTTTTCTGCTTTTTGTGTTCTCTTTCAATGAATTTGATTTCCAGCCTTTATTTGCTGCTTTACCAGCAGAGACTCAGAGTGTTTAATTGTTGTTTCTGTTGTTTCAGTGGCCGAGGACCCATGGTGCCACTGAGGTGACACTCCCAGAATTTCAAACTTAAATTTGAAATAAGATATACTTATTTGAAATTATGTCTTTTATGTCTTTAGATTATAAATACATTTTATCTCTTACTTTCTCTTCCTACCAAACTTTCCCACATATAATGCCTAAGTCTCTTTCAACTTAATAGAAAATTTTCATTAATTGTTGGGACACATATTTCTCTACCTAATTTATAATTTATAGGTATTAGGGATATAATCCAGAACACAATCTACTCAGTGGGTACAATATTTTCTGTATGTATGTTTTCAGGGCAGACCACTTGGTACTGGATAAGAAGATATTGTAATTATTGCTGAGAAAGTCTACATACCTTTTTCTCAGGATTTCCTAGTTGCATGTAGTTCTTAGTATAGGATTAAATTCTCTTGAACTCTCTATCATTTCCATTAACACGACTTCTTGTTCTAGTTCCGTTCCTGTTTTACACAGTCATGATGGTCAGAATAATGAAGATAGTTTTCAATACTCCTAATAGACATAATAGCATTTTTTTCACTCTTTGAAATTAAATGTATTTCTATCTTTTCCCCATCCTTCTTTCTACCTCCAGCTCTTCCCAAGTTACCTATCTTGATCACGCTCAAATTCATAGCCTTTATTTCATTAGTTGTATATATATATATATATATATATATATATATAAAATTTGGCTATATACATATATATCAAGTATATATTTATATATACTGATAAAGTATAAATATCACTTTCTTAATTCATATAAAATATACATATACAAAGTAAAATTCATATAAAAATACAGAAACACAAAAATACACTTGCATTTAGATGATACTATCCTGGACCACGTTGTATCAGATAACTAATTTGTGAGTCCTGTGGAAGACTCTTTCCTTTAGCATCACTTAGTTGCCTAGTACTTCTTTGTCTGGATTTGAGGTCCCATATTTTTCTGTCAATATTAGATCACCTATCAGTGTTCTTATTGTTCCCAGGTGAAAATTCTTGGATATTTCTGGATCTTACAAACTTGAAGTGCCATTTTTCGCTATCATCCCTGAATTTTAGATGCAAGAGTACTGTTGTAGATGTATCAATTCAGATTGGACATCACATGGTCACTTGTTCTCTGCATTTTGAACATTGTAGGTTTTTGTAGTGTTATCCATGTGGTACAAGAAGGCATGTTACTGAGGAAGGGTAATATGTACCTATGGTAATGAAAATAAATATTAAGAATGTAGTTTGAAATTATGCCAGCTTAATAAAGTGGAGAATGTATTTACTTCTCTGAGATCTATGACTTCAGTCACCTTAGGTGGTTGTCTAGGTTTCCAATATTAGCCCTATTCTCCCTCTTATTGACATTAAATGTAGTCCAATTAAAGAGCTATTGATTTTCAATAATATATGCATGTCACTATTTTTGTCCTTTAAGATATGGTACAATGCTGGTCATTGTTTTAGTTCATAAGCCTGATAACTAAGAAGGAGTACTGATTGTATTTCTCTGTTGAAAGTATGTTAGCACCTTCTGTTACCGTGAAAGTTCATTCTTAAGGAGGAAATTTTCAGGTCCTCTCTGAACTTCCAGGTCCTGTTTCCAAAGTACATGGTATTTTTTAACAGTAGGGACTTACCTCCTGGGAGACAAATAAAGGAAACTGGAATTACTTATAAGTTTTCAGAAATCCCTTAGACATGCCTAATCAAATCTCAAAAGAAGACTTCCCATACCTGACTCTTTTTTGTTAAAAAGTGTATGGTCTTGGGGAGAGCACTGCTAGCTGAGAGAGAGAAAAAATAAGTTATATATATATATATATATATATATATATATATATATATATATATTTGTATGTATTATATGTAATTTTAGTAGGTTGATAATTTTATGATTATTCACATTTTTCAGGCATATTTACTCTCAATTTAACTTCCTCTTATATTTTTCTATTAATATCCTAGATGTATGTGTGTGGTAGAATAAAGATGTTATCAAGAAAAAATGAAAAACGGGAGCAAGATGTGTGTGAGAAGGAGAGAAAAGAAGAAGCAGAAAAAAACTAACACTAAGGAAGTTTGTAAAAGCTGTCTTTAAATACGAATTCATAAGCTCCTCTAATATGCATGTTTAAGAAAAGTATAAATACAACCCTGAAATACATGGGAGAAAACCTTGTTCCCAGGAGCTACACGGTGAGAATGCAAAAGCCCAATGCCAGACATTATTTAGCTCTCTTCAAGTTATTATTTAAAAGGGTCCCAGAAATCATCCCCCTGAAAATAAGTTATTGATATTATCAGTCTTTATCTCCAATCAGAATTTGATGCTGAGACTACTGCCCAAAGCATTACACACTGATTGTAGAATATGGTAAGTTTAAGTTTATAATTATTCTGAAGCTTCCTCCTTGTCTGTTAACTTCCACAGCCTAAGAATGTGCTCGGCAGACTTCTGTGAGAGAAAAGTCATTAACAGTCTTACTCAACTGTGAACACTGCAAGCTACAAAAAAGACTGGCCAGGCTGTGGCAGATATGCCCCTGGGTCTAATATTGGCATAAATGTATTGGGAAAAACCAACAATTTTGTGATTGTATTTAAGGTCTGTTCCACAGGAGGAAACTAGTGCCCGTACAGTAAATCCTACCAAGAATCGTGGCTGGGGAACTCTTGAGCCCTTTGGAACAAAGGTTCTGCATCGGTTGCCAATCAGGACTAACTCTGAGGGTCTGTCTCAGCATATTGAGTATGTGACATTGAAGATGGGCATTGCTGTGCTCTATTCACAGAGATTTCACCCAATGATTAGGACTCTAGTCTTCCAAAGATCCATTGGTTTTGTGTGACTTCACCTCTACCAATCATCCAGAAGTAACTGTTAACTACTAGTGAACAAATTGTTGTAATAGCCTACTTTGTGATAGTTTAGTCAGCTGCGGTGTTATTCAAGCAATATCAGTCTAGCTCATAGTTACTTTTGCATTTTATCTTTGGAATTCTTATCATCCTGTACAGATTTGGCATCAGAAAATAAATAAGCCAAAAAACAAACCCCTCTGGACTCCAGAAAAGTGGAGCTTTGAGACAAAAGAAAAATGCAAATAGAATGATGCAGCCTTTATCTATAATTAGGTCATCCTCCAGGTTGCCTAAGTGCACATACTATTCTGGAATACAGTAACATATTCTTAACCAGTTTGTAAACCGTACTTCTCTGTGTCAAAGATATGCCAAACATTTTACTTGATGCCCTAGTTTAACAGGCTAGCTGAACTATATTAAATGTTATTATTGTCTTGACTTACAATTAGGATTAAAGCTCAAATATTGATGAAACTTATAACGTATTGATATTAATGAACTATGAACTTGAAAAGATAATAATATTAGCAATGTATAATCCATTTGAGAAAGTGTGGTTTATGTTTCTGTTGCTATACCCAGAGAGTTTTATATTATCCGGGAATTGGTTAAGCAATTAGAGTTATCTCCTCTTATAATATGCATTAATTTTTGAGCTTCATGCATTTTCTATAAGTTAACACAGGTAAACAGAGAGTTTGGGTGAATATTTTATGTTTAGATCATCTTTCTGTTTGTTTCTGTCTTGTTTTTCTGAGAATTAATTCATGAAGCCAAATGGAGCCATTGTGAGCATGAATTGTTGCCTCTACCAATAAGTTTTATGAAAGAATACTCTTTGCTATGGTCCAACAATTAATAAAAATGGCTAGTCCAATAATAATATAGTCTTCAACAAAAAGTCCATAATAACAAGTCACCTAGCTTTGCCTAAACCTCTGTATTCACAAAATGTGTATTGGATCTTGCCAGTAATTAAGATTTTTTTTTTAACATACAGATCAATTCCATTCATGTTTTTCTTTCTTCATATCGTTTCATTGATTTTAGTTGATTGTTTTAGGAAGTTAAAATATATTAAATAGATAAAACATAATTTTTCAGAAAGACTTTAATACACCAACACTTCTTGAAATACAATTATGACACTATTACTTTCAGTCCTATTGATAGTACATCTTATGCACAAACCTATAAAAACATGAAGGAATAAAAAAGGCAATCTGAGCAGAATGCAAGGAAACATTTTCTTGTGTGGTAATAGTGTAATATAACCTTCATTCGCCTTGCAAAAGCAGATAGCATTGTCCTGCTACAGAAATAAAGTCCCATGTTTTTTTTTGATAGGAAATAAAAAGTTACATTACTCTGTTCTAAATTGAACCATTTAGAAAATCAGCTTCTGCAGAGTCACACATTTTTTCTTTCTTTCTTTCTTTAAAGAATTTGACTTTTTAATCCCAGGATACTATTATTGGAAACAATAAAACATACCATTGTAAGATCAACAAGGGTTGATACAACAATATTCTCATAAGTTAAAAAAGATAATCTGTATGATAATTAGAGCATGTTAATTACTCTCCACCAGCAACCCCAAAATGCTAATGATATACAGCAGGAAATTAACAGCAGTTACTGCTCAATATTGCATGACTTTTCCATTAAGAATAATATGAGAAGTTGTTAAATTATAGAAAATGAGAATAATGAGAATGAAATCTTAAAAGGGGTTTTCGTTTCCGGTCTGGCTGCAGAGAAATCATTAGAAAGGGTTCTTAGTGAGTGCTGCAGCGTGTGGGTTCAGCAAGCTGGAATACAATGGGGAAATCTTTCTATATTCTTTTGTTTTTACAAGGTAGAACAAGACGGGCTATTCTGGCTCAGCTAGCAAGAGTACAGTAACCTTTCCTGAATAATACATTTGCCAGAATCGGCTAAGACCATTTTACCCTTTTCTTTAAATCTGTTGGACGGATATAACAATGAATATAATGTACCGGAGTCCCAGAACAATCTGAAGAGCTGGAGATGGCTTTGTAGTTGGAAATCATTTTTAAAGAACGAAAGCCCATTGTGTTACTAAGAGCTGAGACATAAATATGGTAGGGAATTGAGTGGCTTTAATTCCTTCATATGAACCCACAGTGACAACTTCTCTTAGGGAATTTGTAGTGTAAAAGAAAATGTGTTTCAATAGATCATCTCATTAACAATCTCCCCTATGCTGTTTTGTCTGTCAAATATAATGCAAATATAATAGGTCTGGATGCTGCAAAGGACAATAAATGTATGTTTAAGAACGTAAAGTTATGAAATATGTTTTAAATAATATGCAAAGAATTTTATCTCAAAGAAAGAAACTGCTAGTTTACTTAAGCAATTGCTCAAAATTTGCTACTATAATATGCTATATAAAAAATTAAAACTATTTTTTGAGGGGAAATAACAGAAGAGGCAAGGGGAGACTATATCAATGTGCAGCATTTGGCATGATCAGTCATTCAGAAACTTTAACAGGTAATTGAATAAATTAATGTGTATTCATTTGCTTTTGTACATATGCAGGATATAAAATTAGGCATGTTTTAACTATTTTATTGCATTGTACTATAGTCTATATTTTTGTACTTTATGTTGTTTTAGAAATTCTAATGCAGACCTAATTGACATCTAATATATACAGGACACACTTATATGACCATGATCAGTCTATGGCTTAAATATCAGTTCTGTTTTTATTTATAGAACAGATTTTGGGATTTACTTTTCCATGCATTGAGGAGCTTCAGATCCACTGGTAAACATTCCTGTTTTGCTTGCAACCAGCCTGGTTTTTTTTTCTAATGCAGTATTGAGTTATTGCCACCTCCCCCTTGCCTCATTTTCCTCTTAAAATTCTACTTATGACAGTCTGGCCTCATGATTCCATTTACAGAAAGACATTTTAAAAGCATCCCAGTAAGTACTATATCACTGAAATTACTCCAAAAACAAAATTATTGGAATAATAGATGCATTATGGCCAAATACAAGCTGCTACTAACTACACATAAGCAAGCTGAGCTGCATCTTGCATAATATCATTGTACTCAGGTAGGCAATTCATTCCTCCGTAAATATATTTAAAACCATCCTCAAAATGATTGTTTCATAGTAAATATACAGCTCATTGCTTAATGCTTTCCTGTTATTATTGTTTGGCTTTTTTCCCACCATAGAAGGTTTTAAAATATTTTCTTTCTAACATACTATCATATAACATTTTCAAACAATAGATTCAACCAATCTAACCCAACTACCCCATAAAATTTTAAGCAAATATGCTCACGAGGTACTCAGATGAACTCCCTAAGCCTTTAGACTTTTCATACCACTTTATTATATCATCTGCTTTCCCACTGCTTCACTGGAAACAGCTTTCAGGACAGAAAGCAGCAGAGACAGTAAAAGGAGACTACTTTTCAGATCCAGATTATTTTCACAGTGGAACTTATTATGAGGTAGACTATGTATACCCCGATGAAACACAAAGAATAAAGGTGTGCACAGAGACCATGGTGAGTGTTGGTTTGCTCTGTTGAACACTGAGTACCAGCAGTTGATGAAGGTATGAGATCTGAGGTGCAATTCGGAAGACTTTTAGAAAATGATGGAAGTTATTGCTCACATTCAGCAATTACAACCCCGCCTATATTTTTGCAGTGTCTGAAACCCAATTTCGCATGTAATTTTACCCCGGGTATTTAAAATAGTTCCTCCTGACAAGTATGGAATTTAAGAAATCCCGAATTTCAGAACAAGTTTATTTATCAAAAGGCATCTGAGTGCTGTAATTGTGCATGGGATATAAAACATAGGCTTGATGTGAGGAGTGTTAGGGATAAAGTTTATGCCATAATTTAGTACACAATGTTGGACACTTTAAAACTAGCATAATCAAAATTTTGTGCATTATTCGACGAATATTTTATTCATTTATTTTCTTTTAGATTTAACATAAAAGTTAATCTCTGTATGATGTTTTAAAATGCCATTAGTGTTTATAATAGCTCTAACTACTCTATTAGCTCCCTAAAAGAACAGAGTGATACTTTGAACTGAATAAGATCCTTACACACATTGTACTTAAGAAAAAAAACAATTAGAAAACATTAACTAAATTGTCAGAGATGAAGTTTATGTTACATTATGTTTCATCTCTTATTACAAACCATATTGCAGTATACTGCCTAGAGAGAGAGACATATGTGTGCACAAGCATTTAACAACTGATCAAAGATAACAAGATAACATTAGTAGAAGATATAAATTGTCAACATGTAACACACAACAGAATACCTTATTTTTGCTTTAGTTAACTAAAAGATAAATAACTTAGATTTCTTGCAATACAATCAAGAGCCCCAATTTATGCGACCCTAACTGATAACTATGTGCAGTAGCTGTAACTGGTACTCATTATTCTTAAAGTGATATATTTGGAAAGAAGACAAACAAATCCTAATGGTTAGACTTTAAATTTTTCTAATCTTCATGTTCACAGACCCTTAGAGAAGTCTCAAGGCAAACATAACTATAAATCTTACTTACTTTTATTTAACTTAAGACTTTCTAGGTTTGTTGCACATGTGACTCTGAAGAGGTGTAATTGTGAATCTCCAGTAAATGCTGGAGTACACAATGATCATGCTCAGAAGATTGCCTAAAAAAAATTAAAAGAATGACGGCACAATACTTTATAGATGTACAATACTGTTAAAAAGTATAGTTAATTGAAGCTTAAAGAAATTTTTAATAACTCTCTCAAGACAAGGTAATTCTTACATATGGTATAACTATCACCAGCAAGAAACCATGTATTAATTAGAACTAAATGTAAAGAAACTTCGGTGTTGACATCATAAAGGAATCATACACTGATTCAGTTCTTGTTTAGTGGAAAACTTTAAGATATTTCTTGAAATAAATTAAAGATTACCCTAGTTCATAAATGATGGTTAATATATATATATATATATATAGTAAATTTTATTTACATACATATACAAATATGTGTAGTATACACATATTTTTAATATATTATATATGGACATATATCACATATACATAAATACACACCTACATGCATGCATGCATACACACATATGTTGTGCATGTGTGTGTATTAAACAAGTAACACATATTTTTTTCTTAAATTTAGAGTTCAAGGGCTACTAGAGGATAGCATCATATTTTCATTTTTTGAATGCAGTGCTCTTTCCGCTGACTTTGCACAGGCTGTCACTATGTGTCCATTGTGTTCAGATGCTTCTCTAGGCCTTGAGGATAGTCTTGAGCCAGAGGGATATGTCTGTGATCGTAATGAAAAACATTATTAAGAGAAAATATACAGTAATAAAAGAATTGAAATTAATCTCTGATCTGTTTTGGAGAAAAAGAACAAGGGCTTAATTACATATGCAAAGAAATGGCCAGAAAAATACTTTAGAAAAGATAGCATGGCTAACATATCAGGCAACCCTGTTTTTTTCCCTGACCGTCAAAGACGAGGGTTAGTGAAGAGTTTCATATTTGAAAGGAAGGTTTTCATTTTATTGCGTAATTTAAAAAAGGTATACACCAACTTTGTTTGAATTCATTGGCTGTGTAAAAATATTTCTCTCTCTGAAATATCTGGATGTATTCTTTGTTCAGAGTACCAGACATAGCACAGGAGAGGCTAGCACAGAAACAATTCCAGCAAGGAAAATGAACAGCAGGGTATGTATATACCAACTCTGTGGGAAATCTCATCAATCGTGATAAATATAAAAGGAAGAAATCTAATTTAGATAGCTCATCAGAACTATCTGGATTCACCTAATGTTTAATTAAACATATCAAAATTTTCAGTGTCTACTAACATTGCCATTAGAGAGGAAAGGGGCCTTTGAAGTATTACAAATGATGAGATGATTATGTAAAGGTATTAAAACATTCATAAGAATACACAAGGAGATGATGTATCCCAAGTTGAAAATGCATATGAATAAATAAATATATTACATTTGGCTTAGATAACTTTAAAACTGTATTGGATCCTTCAATAAATAAAACTGTGTCATATTCTGGCCCTTCCCTTTACTCAGGAAGTGTTGACAGTGGCTTTAGAAGGAGGAATTATTCTTTCATGAGGTTATGCTATTGGTAGCTTTCCCATGTCCCAGTAGATGCCTCATAATAACCTACAGAGCTAACCAGAATTATTGAACTATGAAAATGGAATGAATTTGGGAAGGAGAGTTTTTATGGGAGTATAAGGGGAAATGGGTGGGAGGAATAAGGATGTAATGTTTTATTGTATGTTTATGTATAAGAATAGATGGATGGATGCTTGCAATTCTCTTTGTAAGGAAACTTAAACTTTCCAGGAATTTTTATCAATTTCATATTGATTTAATCACTTTTAAATACATGGATAACAAAACTTGAATCAGATAGGCCACTGGTGCTCTCTGAACACTAAAACCACAAACACAAAAGCACTGTTCTACTCTTCAATAAGATAGAACTTGAAGGATTACACAGAAATTCTAAGCAAGAAGAAAATGAGGATTAATAGGTACTATCTAAATTGACTAATTGGGATACCTAGAGATTAAAAAATGGATGTGGACACGTGTAGGGAATGTGGGTTTGTGTCTTGAGAAATCAAAAACAATATAATCTTTGAATTTAAATGCAATCCTATGAACAAAAATACTTCACCAGAAAATATTTTCCAGAGTATAAGTCATCCGGAAATTATTACTGAGAGTTTAACTTTAGTCCTTCTGTTGAACACAGATAACAAATTTCATGTGCATACAACATTCAATATTGATAGGTGTTTTCACATTTTATTAACTGGCTTGTCTATAGTGTACTGCTGGATTTTATGTTACTAAAACCTGAACTTGAACTCTAGGACATACTTAGACAAATTAAAATTGTAAAGAGAAACAGAAGAACCCTTAGGTGGCTAGGAAAAAAAGTTATATGATTCCATTTTAAAGAAAAACCTGAAATCTAAATGATTATTATACACAGGCCAAATGTAAAACATAAATGTGTGTTTATGTATTAATTTCTGAGGCATCATGGCAATTTCTGTGTAGCCTCAGGTAAAGACTACACAATGTTTGACTTTGTTATTATCTAAAACCGACTAGATAATAGAAAGATACTGAATAAGAAAGGATAATTTTAGGGTTCGTAATATAATTATGTAAGAATTGTTACCATGAATTTTTAAGACTGCTTAACAAAGGTGCTTTTTAATTTTCTTGTATCTAAAACAGGTGATGTTGGCTACTCATGTAGTATGATATTTAGTGGAATACATGTTTACTCAGCCATATCATATACTTTATTAAGGGTACATGTCAACATTGCAAATTGGGTATTCCTCACTTACTTATCTATTTCAGTGACAACCACCATAGTAAACACAGGGGAAAGATTCTAACAGAAGTTTGAATAAAATGGAAAAGTAGTAAAGAAAATGAGGAAATTGAAATAAGGAAAATAAATAAGTTTAGCACTGCAACACAGTTGGTTGCTGCTTGAAAGATATCTGTCTAATAAAGAGAAAAGTTTACAGAAAAGAGGACTGCATATTTCCCAGAACAAACATATCCTAAATTTACAGAATATTTAACATTAACTGAGGTTTTTGATTATCAAGGTAATTATGTATAATAATCATAGGTACTCTTGCTTTGTCTAAAGGTGTAGAGATTATGTTTGATAATACATATTTGTATATGTACACATATAGGTCTTCAAGGATTAATTTGACTATGTTATTGTAATGTTAGTTGAATATATTCTATGCTAATTTTGGATGCCAAATTTTGCTAATTATTTCAAATAATAGTTTCATTTTAAATTAAAATATGATAGCATATTTTCCATTCCTTTTTCTCTTTATAATGATTGAAATTTATCTATCTTGTGCTCTCTAAGATTTATTGTTTCTATTTCTTTTTTTTTCTTTTTTTCCTCCCCCTTCCCTCCCCTCCCTTCCACCCATACACCCACTCCACCCCTCTCCAAGACAAAGAGCCATCAGGGTTCCCTTCACTATGTTAAGTCCAAGGTCCTCCCAGCTCCCCCTAAGTCCAGGAAGGTGAGCAACCAAACTGACAAGGCTCACAGTGAGCCCGTCCATGCTGTAGAGATCATGCTCATTACCATTGTCCTTGGTTTCTCAGTCCTCCTCCACCATCAGCCACATTCAGAGAGTCCAGTTTGGTCCCCTGTTCCATCAGTCCCATTCCAACTGGACTTGGTGGTCTCCCGTTAGATCTGTCCCACCGTCTCAATGGGTAAATGCACTCCTCATGGTCCTGACTTCCTTGCTCATGATCTCCCTCCTTTTGCTCCTCTTTGGGACCTTGGGAGCTCAGTCCGGTACTCCTATGTGAGGCTCTGTCATTTTCTCCATCCAATGCCAGGTGAAGGTTCTATGGTGATATGCAAGATATTCATAAGTATGGCAATAGGATCTGTACATTCTGGCACCCTCTCCTCAGCTGCCCAAGGACCTAGCTGGGGGCGTCTTCCTGGACACCTGGGAACCCCTCTAGAGTCAAGTCTCTGCCAACCCTAGAATGGCTCCCTTAATTAAGATACATTGTACTAATGGTTTTTAGAAATGTATTGTGATTAGTGTAAACTTTCAACTCCAATAAAAAACAGTTAAATGAAAATGCATCGATTCCAAGTTTTATGACATTACTCACAAAATGGCTCTAAGATATATTTTTCACATTAATGTCAAAATCTGAACTGATACCTGGAGCAAGTACTAATAGAATTGTGTGGAAAGAGACTCCATTCAATAATTTATTAACATCAAAATTAACAAAAACAGAAGATTTGTGAGTATTCTCTTCCATTAAAATGCATTGAAACCTTAAATGTTTATTGTAATTCACAAGGTTTCATTCTAGAACCTCTTTAGGACACCTAAATCTAAAATGCTGGTGCCCTCAATACAAAATAACAGACACTTGAATATGGTAATGTACAACATTTTACTTATTTTAAGCCATCTGTAAATATCTCTGATAAGCCAGCACCTTAGCTGAACTGGTAAGCTTCAGAAGAAAAATGAGAAACACTATCTTAAAACATAATACAAATAATAAAAAAACAGGAACACTAATAGAGGAAAGTACCCAACTTTAGTCTCTGGCTAGAGTATTCACACAGAGGCATTAATCCATTTCCAGTAGCATTTATAAATATACACAAATATGTTCACAGTATATACTGTACATATACATTTTAAAAATTAAAAATTCATCAAAAATTATGAATACTGAAAACAAATTGAAGAAAACCCTTAAATGGAAACATCACGCATATTCATAATATTGTGAAAATAGCCATACTATTAAAAATCTCTAGAATTAATTCAATTCTAGTCTCAATTTCTAAGGTATTCTACACTGAAATAGTAAAACATCTTAAAATTACTATAGAAGTGGGAGACCCTAAATAGCTAACACTCTGTGTATATAACTAATACAAGTAAGAACTTTTCCCCCGGAGTAACTTTTATCAGATATGTTAACAATGTGACAAGATAAGAAAGACAATATGCTTTATGTGGATACTAACAAAAAAAGAAGTATCATGATATTGGCTTTCAGGCTTTATCTGTGTCATAATAATCCAAACAGCATGTTACCTTCAGACAAACAGAAATGTAGATCAATGGAAGAATGCAGGTCATGGAAATGCATTGACATCTTCACAACCATGGCATTAAAGTACATCTGCCTCAAACTTGGGGAACAGGTTTTAAATCTAGTAGGTGTAAAACTGCATAATCTGCAAAAACAATTTCAAAGTGTGTTTCCTGCCTTAGTGTAATGGATGAAATTTCTAATGTAATTCATGATTGGAAACTATGAAATTACTAGAAAGAGGGCTGGAAAAATGGCTCAATGTTAAGAATGGTCATAGTTCTTGTAGTGGCTAGAAATTTGGGCTCAAAAACTAGTGTTAGATAACTCACAGTTTTTTGTATTCCATCTCCAAGAATACAGTATCTCTGACCTCTTAGGTCACCTGAGCCTGTGTCTTTTTTTTCCACATATCCACCCAAACAACAAGAGAGAGAGAGAGAGAGAGAGAAAGAAAGAGAGAGAGAGAGAGGGAGAGGGAGAGGGAGAGAATACATCTTTGAAAAATAAACTACTAGAAGAAGAGGTAAAGAGGTAAAATGCTTTATGATATAGGCAGCAATTTTGCCTTTTTGAAAAGGATTCCTACCATTCAGGAAGTTATAGCAAGGTCTGACAAATGAGATTGCTTGAAATTAAACCGCCTTTTCTTTTTAGCAAACAGAGCACTCATGCAGTGATGAAATACCCTATAGAGTATGTTGCAAGCTATTCACCCAACAGAAGATTAATATCAAGAATATATGTAAAATGCAAAACTTCAACATCAAAAACAAATAATCCAACCCACAAATGAACAAAGAAAATGAAGACTATTTTTTAGAAAAAGATTTATAAATTGCTAACATATACAAATTATTTTCAACATCTTTAGCCATTAGGGAAATGAAAATATGAGCCATACTAAGATTCCATATCAGCCAGAATAGAATGCTATCATTAAAATAACTAGGGACAATAAGTAGTGTTGAGAATTTGGGAAAGAACACTTACACACTGCTTATGGGAATGCGAGTTAGTGTTTCCACCACTGGAATTAGAATATAAATTGCTTGAAACACAGAATTGAACCTATATATAACCCATCTCTACAATTCCTCCAGGGTATGTTAACATTCATAGAAACAGTTGCATATCTGTGAATAAAGAAATAATCATGCAGTAAAGTGTCGTGTCTTTTGGATATATGAAAAAGTGGTATAGCTGCATCTTGTGTTTCATAGTTTCCCCTAGTAACAACAGAAAGACACACAAATATATAATATGCAGCAAGGTAGCGATTTTGAGACACCCAACCCTAAGTAGTATGTATTTATCAATCATCTCTCATTAAGACTCCAGAATCTAGGCATAAGAGGAGACAGAGATATTGTAAGAGGCAGTGGTGTCACACGACCTCAAGGAAACAACTTCCAGACTAAACAGGACTGATAAACCTACTAACCTGCATAAAATGTAGGAACACGCAAAAAACACGCACAATTTCTACCATACAACATACCAACATGACAAGCGAGAAATGGGCTCAAAGTCTTAATTCTAACTAAGAAGTCATTTGTAATAGATACCAACTGAGAAAAAATTCATTTTTATTCAATGAAGTTTTGCTGTAAATGAACCACGATCCAGTACAAGCCCTGTGACTAGGAATATCTGGGAAACATAAAATGGACTTCATGTTTTTATGAGCTTTTTATTTTCTTTGCTTTGTTATTTTTTTCTTATTGGAAGAAAAAACATGAAGCTGGGTAAGTAGGAAGGTGATAAGGAGCTGAAAGGAGATGGGGAAGGAAAAATATAATAATGTATTCCATGTAAATTAATTTGATGTAACAATAATGAGTTAAAATGTTTCTGATTGATCTCCCTGAGCCCCGATGTTATTTATTGTTCCTCAAGAGCAAAAGAAGCAGACTTATGCCATGCTTGGAATGAAAAAGAGATGGAGAAGAAGAATCTCCCAATTCAGCAGACAGACTGTGAAATGCACTTCTTAGGCAGGTGTGATTCAAATTTTGTCTCCAGATGGTGGTGCTATTTGACAAAGTTGGTATCTTTACAGACTTTGTCCTCACTAGAAGAAATGGCATGTTGAGAGCAAACTTTGGAATTTATTGCTACCTACAGTACTGACACAAAAGCTCTGCTTCTCTGTCAAATGTAAGGAACTCTTGCTGCAAGCTCAAAGCAGCGGTTACCGAGTCACATCTCCGGTCCTTCCATACCATGATGGACTGTCTCTCTAACCCCACAACAGACAAAGGTCTGATCTCCAAAATATATAAAGAACTCAAGAGGAGCTGGAGAGATGTCTCAGAGGTTAAAAGCATTGCCTGCTCTTCCAAAGGTCCTGAGTTCAATTCCCAGCAACCACATGGTGGCTCACAACCATCTGTAATGGGGTCTGGTGCCCTCTTCTGGTCTTCAGACATACAGAATATTGTATACATAATCAATCAATCACTAAATAAATATTAAAAAATTTCAATAAACTAGACTTTAAAATGCTAATTAATCCAATTAGAAAATGAGGTACTGATCTGAACAGAGAATTCTCAACTGAAGAAGTTCAGATGGCCAAAAGACACTTAAGGTCATGCTCAGCCTCCTTAGCGATCAGGGAAATGCAAATCAAAACAACTTTGAGATACCATCTTACACCTGTCAGATTGGCTAAAATCAAAAACACCCATGATAGCCTTTGCTGGAGAGGATGTGTAGTAAGGGGAACACTCATCCATTACTGGTGGGAATGCAAACTTACGCAACCACTTTGGAAATCAGTGTGGCGGTTTTTCAGGAAATTCGGGATCAACCTACCCCAGGATCCAGAAATACCACTCTTGGGAATATACCCAAAAGATGCCCTTTCATATTACAAAAGCATTTGTTCAACTATGTTCATAGCAGCATTATTTATAATAGCCAGAACCTGGAAACAACCTAGATGTCCTTCAGTGGAAGAATGGATAAAGTGTGGAACATATACATTACACATTAGAGTACTACTCAGCGGTAAAAAACAATGACATTTTGAATTTTGCATGCAAATGGATAGAAATAGAGAACACTATCCTGAGTGAGGCAACCCAGACCCAAAAAGATGAATATGGTATATACTCACTCATTAGTGAATTCTAGCCATGAATGAAGGACATTGAGCCTATAATTCATGATCCTAGAGAAGCTAAATCAGAAGGTGAACTCTGCACCCCCCCCCAAAAAAAAAAAACCATGTAGTTATCCTCCTGTATATTGGAAGTAGACAAGATTTTCAGGCAAAAATGGGGAGCTTGGCGGTGGGGGAAGAATGAGGGTAATGGGAGATAAAGAGAGAGAATTGAGAAGGGGAGGATGGGAAGAGCTTGGGGGAATGGGACAGTTGGGATGGAAGAGGAGTGGATATGGGAGCAGGGAAGTATATATCTTAATTAAGGGAGCCATTTGAGGGTTGGCAAGAGACTGGACTCTAGAGGGGTTTCCAGGTGTCCTGGGAGATGTCCCCAGCTTGTTCCTTGAGCAGCTGAGGAGAGGGTGCATGAACTGGCCCTATACTATAGCCATACTGATGAATATCTTGTATACCACCATAGAACCTTCATCTGGCAATGGATGGAGATAGAGACAGAGACCCACATTGGAGCACTGGACTGAGCTCCCAAGGTCCAAATGAAGAGCAGAAGGAGAGAGAACATGAGCAAGGAAGTCAGGGCCAAGAGGGGTGCACCCACCCACTGTGAAGGTGGAACCAATCTAATGGGAACTCACCAAGGCCAGCTGGACTGGGTCTGATGGAGCATGTGATCAAACTGGATTCTCTGAACATGGTTTACATGGAGGGCTGACTGAGAAGCCAAGGACAATGGCACTGGGTTTTGATCCTACTCCATGTGCTGGCTTTGTGAGAACCTAGTATGTTTGGATCTTCACCTTCCTAGACCTGGGCGGAGGGGGAAGGACCTTGGACTTCCCACAGGGCAGGGAACCCTGACTGCTCTTTGGACTGGAGAGGGAGGAGAAGGTGGAATGGGGGGAGAGGGAGGGAAATGGGAGGAGGAGAGGAGGTGAAAATTTGTATAATAATAATAATAATAATAATAATAATAATAATAATAATAATAAAAGGAAAAAAACCGGGGAACTAGAAAAGTAATTTCCTGGAGTAGTAACTTCCATCAGGTATGCTATCATAACAAAAGGGGGAAAAACAATAATAATGCTGTTTATCAGGAGTTGGAAGAGATAGAAATATGCAGTCATTGTGCAAAGGCTACAAGCTCCCATTGTAATATAGTTTTTACTGAAAGTTAACATGATGCAAGGTTGCTAATGGCTGTTTGCAATGATATGATAACGTTTATAACTGAGTCATACATGCATACCAAGCCATTAGATTGAAGACCTTTATTCACAGAGCTTTAACAATGTAGTTTTCTAAGAGAAAGAACATTTTAATAATGAAGCACCCAAAGATATTGGTTTGAGAGGTAGAACTATAAAATGTATTGTACTATATATAAAAATCTCAGCAACATGGAAACTGCTTATCATTCACCTAGATATAGAGCAATGTGCTCCCCATTAGAAAGGAGTGATCTCAGATTTTTCTCTTGTACATGTACATGTTTTCATACAAATTTAATCAAATTATTAATAAGACAAAAATATTGCTAGTTTGAAGAAGTGACAATGACAATAATACTGTGTGTGATACATGCTCATTTTTTTTTATTTTCCATGATTGTTATTACTAAATAATAATAATTTAAATAATTTTATGAATTTCAATGACTTTTAAACATTTATAATAATACTAAAAATATATTGGGACAGTCATTATTTTGTTATATTAGGAATTACAATGCTAACTTAGAGAAGGGATTCTGACATTTATAACAATAGATTCATCCAACAAACATTTGGTTACCCACATTTGCCTAAAAAGAAGCATAATAAAAATTTTAGTTATTTTACTTTCTCTATTGCATTTTTCTCTGTTTGAGGATAATAAAAAAATCTTATTTGTGTTATATAAAATCATGTTTTATATTTGTTAACATATGCTACTGGAAAAACTTAGTGCTAGAAGGTATAAAAACACTGGTGAGTGGAATGTAAATTTCTTCCTTAACGTGAATCCCAGGGGACTTTTGAGCTGATTGCATCTGGTTTCAAGCGTTCTGCACTTGACTGGCAATCAATTGTTCTAGTTGTAATTAACACAAGTTGGGTGACTGCAATACCATGCCCCATGAATTCAGTAGAAGAAAAAATGGATTTTTAATCAAAAGAGGCAAGTTCAAGTTTTGAAAGAGCTTTTTCTCTGTTTCCTTGCTCTCTTGTCATAAAATAACTTTTATTCAAAGTCTTGAGAAACATTTATTTTATTCAGAGATGAATGATTTTAAATATCTTATGGAAAAATTCAGAGTATCTTTTTATTATGCATTTAAAATATAATTCTTTCCTTTTGAAAACATCTTACAAGTGTATGATGAGTAACAGGGGACTGTAAGTTGATTACTGAATGTGTCAACTGGTGTACTTTGTCAGTGCTATGAATACATCTATGAAGATACATTTCTCTCACCATTTTTATTGTTTAATTTCAACATGTAATATATATTGTATGTATATGGATATATAGCTTATATGCATGTATATGTACACATATGGATGAACATGGATACATTTGATATTTTAACTCATACAAGGAGCATGCAGTGATCAAATCCAACTTAACCCTTTTCCCACTATCCATCCTTCCAACTTGACCATCCTCCCAGTCTCTAGAAATCACTATTTCCCATTTAGATCAATTTTTCTCTGTACCTACCACAAGTGATCATACTTTTCTTAAACTTCTGTCTTATTCTCTTTGATATAAATATTTTAAGTTCCATTCATTTTTGTTGCAAATTACATGATTATTCTTTGTAAAGAAAACTACATTTTAGACACACACAACATTTTTTCACTCATTTATTCATAGAGAGTGATTTGATTCAATATCTGAGCTACTATAATTATTTTCTTAAAATTTACAATCTGTATCCATGTGCTGTTTTAACTTCCTTTGATTACAGATCCTGGGAAATTGATGGGGACATCATGTAATAGTAGTTTTCACATTCTGCGCAGCATCTGTATTATTCTCCAAAATAACTTCACTACTCCCATCCCATTTAACACTGTCTGAAAGAGAATTTCTTTCTCTGGATATCCTTGCCAAAACTGAGGTTTATTTAACTTGTGCGATAAAATGTCTTTGAAGCTTTTCTTTCTTTAAGAATTATTTAATTATGTGTACAGTATTCTTAGTATTCTGTCTGCACCTATGCCTGCAGGCCAGAAAAGGGCACCAGATCTCATTACAGATGGTTCTGAGCCACCATGTGGTTCCTGGGAATTGAACTCAGGACCTTTGGAAGAGCAAGCAGTGCTCTTAACCACTGAGCCATCTCTTCAGCCCCATGTATATTTTTGCTATTTCTTTTACTCATATAAAGAAGAGTATGTTCAAATAATTCATTCATTTTTTAACAGGCCATCTTTTCCCTTAAGTAAGTTTCTTGTAACAGCACCACATGTGTCGTGCCCTCTGTTATTCTGTGACTCCTTGCAAAGAATTAGCTACAGTTAGGGGTCAATTTCTTGTCCATAAAAGTTTAGATGAAAATACTGGGAATGTTATATTAGAATGGTATTTAAAAGAAGCTATAGATGGATATAAGGAAGTGAAGAATATAAGAAAAAGGTGGGCATGTCTCCTATCCTGTACAGGATCTCGCCGAATAAACTAATGAATGGTTGGGACAGTTCACAGCTGATCATCCTTTCTGTAATGACAGACATGGAGACAACTTTCTACAGCGTGTAATTTGTGGAATAAATACAGGTGCAGTTCCATGAGCATGTTCATAAAAACAGACATCCCAACTGCTACTTCAGATATCTACCACACTAGCAACCAATAGCAACACTGCACTTATGATGTGCCAGAAAATATAAAGATAACAATAAATTTATTTATATTGAATTATTTATTGTTATTTGTAATAAGTTTCTCCAGACTGTAAAAAGATGAGAAAAACAGTTTACGGTTGAATTTATTTTTGTTATTGTTTTGTTCATCTGAGTATCTAAATTAGCATTAAGACCAAATACTTTACACTGCTTTTGAAATGTCAGATTAGTTAATTAGCTTATAATCATTTGGGTCCAAAAGAGCTATCTTGTATCATAGGAAACAGAGAAGTGATTCTGTGATAAAAGAGCCTCATATTTATATAGCTCCTCCACTATCCACAGTCTGTAGGACAGTGTAATGGGACTCCCTTTTGAAGGCTCAACCAAAGTTTCTGATGACTCTTCAAGCCTGAAGTGATACCTATCAAAATGTATTGTGCTCAGTAAGGTAGAACAGTATGCTGTATCATGGTGGTAGCCTTTCCAAAAAAATTATATAAAAAGAATGTAATTCTCTGGGAAGTAAAGTGTTCACTGTTCTTCAGTAAAACTGAGTTCGTGTGAGGTGAGTTTCCTTCTACCTAATGAAGATCTCTTCTTGATATAAATCAATTTTATATTTAACCAAACTTTGCTGTCTAGTGATTATAATTTGAAAATTATAACCTTAAAGCAAACATCTTCACATGATAATTCTCATCATTATATGCATATACGTTTATGTGTATATATATTACTATAAAAGATCCCATAACTTTTTTTTTTTTTTTTTTTTTTTTTTTTGCTTTTTCGAGACAGGGTTTCTCTGTAGCTTTGGAGCCTGTCCTGGAACTAGCTCTTGTAGACCAGGCTGGTCTCGAACTCACAGAGATAAGATCCCATAACTTTTAAATCCTTAAACTGAAATGATTTAAGAAGGCAGCATGTTTCAGAGATATGTTCAGTAAAGAATTGGAAGAAATACATGGTATACAAATTAAAAATATCATATTCATAATATACTTCTTATTTCATTGATATAGTTGCTGAATACTACAATATTTTAGCTCCTCTAAAATTGTAAATTAAGTCATATACTGATTATTTCATATAATGCTGAGAATATAGTAGATCTGTGACCCAGAGGAGTTTACATGCTAATTTATAATAAGTTCTAAAAAGGAATACAAATAATTATTCTATATATGTATTAATTTCAAGAAAAGAAAAGATACTAAAAGTAGGAATAACTTCTTTGTGGCCTGACAAGGGGAAAATAATTTTTCTATGAAATTAAAATTATCCTGAAATTGACTAAATCCAATTCTATAATATCAGGAGCAACATTTCAGTTGGTTTCCAAAGTATTTCTGTGGTCTGAAAGGTGGTTTCTTCTTTAGTCTAAGCATTAGTTTCTCAGCTCCTAAAGGACACCGGAAAGAACAGTTTACTTACCGCTCCCTTTCTGCTTCAAAGGATTACTGCTGCCCAGGGTCTCTCGGTTTTCCAAAGATTACTCCATGTATAGTGCACCGATTTTTAAAAATAAATCATTCATAAGAACCACTTTATTTCTTTTTTAGGAAAATAGAGTAGGAATTTGGCTGAGAAAGGAAAATTCATTTTTCTGATTTACTAAATTCAAATGATAGCCTCTGTGGGTTCCGCTGCCACAGAATGGTTGGTTTAATATGAAATTTTTCTTGATGTGGTGCAAGGCCCAGGAATAAAGTCTTCTTACACAGTTGCCATGGTAACAGGCATGCATCACCTGTCTTCCTCACACTCAAAATTTGTTTCTTAATACCTTTCCTATGGATATTTAGCTGTTGTTGTTTTCTTAATCTTGAGAAAGCTATCTTGTGTTTTAGTAAAATTAGTCAACCTCAGATTACAAGTAAACTTAATAGACTAAATAATTTTAAAACAGACATTTGAAATTAAGAAGTTACAGAGCCAAAGAGAAGTTTATGAAATAAAAGTCTACTATTGCTAGTTTGGGGACTGTCAATATTAAATTAATATTTCACTTAAATCTGTGCATAGCTCCCTTTATACATTCCCTTTATAGAAAGTTATTTGATGTAAAAGGTGATGTGATGCTTTGGCTGAGAGTGACTTCCAAAATTATTAGCTTCTAGCATACATTTTTCCTAGAGCAGAAACTTGACTCTTCTGCACAGTTCTTTTATGAGACAAATACTTGGCGTGACTTTTGGAAAATTTAGTGATAGATGCATTATACTTCCAACCGTTATCGAGAACTGCTTTGGTGTAAGGAATATACTTATCATAAGTTATATTCTCACGTAGGAAACAGTCATTCTTAAGAGTGTAGTAATTTGAAGGCCAGCTGCCTATGTTCAGCTTGTAAGAGTTTAAGAGCCCATTCGATCTCCTGTGATGATATGTGGCTGGCTTTGGCACTATGTGCAACCAAAATGCTCATCCACTCTTGAGTGTTCCTGACCCTTCCTTTCTCTTCCTCCTGTACCTTCACTCTATGAGGTTTCTCAACATCTTCTGTATGACTTGTCTCAACGTCAGAATAGGGCTTTTATAAATTGTGGTGGCTCTGAAGAAGGAAAAAAATGATTTTCATTTTCCTGAACATGTGAAGAAGGGACTGTTATCCCTTTTATATTTGTTTGTTTATTCATGTTTATTTTGTTAAAAATAGATTTGCCTCCCATATAACAATTCTGTCCACAGTTTTTCATTCCTCCTCTTGGGTCAGGTCTAAAGTGAGCAGCACCACAGACACATGATTCTAGCATTCTCTCATTCACTTCTTAGGCTACTCTTCTTTTTTTTTTTCATGGTTTATTTTTTATATTTAAAAAATTTCCATCTCCTCCCCTCCTCCTCCCCCTTCCTTCCCCTCCTCCTCCCCCTTACCTCTCCCTTCCTTCTCCCCCTTCCCTCCCCTCCCCTCCACCCATACCTCCCCTCCCTCCCTCTCAAGGCCAAGGAGCCATCAGGGTTCCCCACTCCATGTTAAGACCCAGGTCCTCCCAACTCCCCCCAGGTCCAGGAAGGTGACCGACCAAGCTGAGAAGGCTCCCACAGAGCCCGTCCATGCAGAAGAATCAGAGCCCAGCGCCATTGTCCTTTGCTTCTCAGTCAGCCCCCACCGTTGGCCACACTCAGAGAGACGGGTTTGGTCACATGATCCATCAGTCCCATTCCAACTGGAGTTGGTGATCTCCCATTAGTTCTGTCTCACCGTCTCCATGAGTGAACGCACCCCTCACGTTCTGACTTTCTTTCTCATGCTCTCCCTCCCTCTGCTCCTCATCAGGACCCTGGGAGCCCAGTCCAGTGCTCCAATGTGGGGCTCAGCCATCCTCTTCATCTATCGCCAGGTGGAGGTTCCCTCACAGTCCAGGGAAATGCAAATCAAAACAACTTTGAGATATCATCTTACACCTGTCAGATTGGCTAAAATCCAAAACACCAATAATAACCTTTGCTGGAGAGGTTGTGGGGTAAGGGGTACACTCATCCATTGCTGGTGGGAATGCACACTTGTGCAACCACTTTGGAAAGCAGTGTGGCGGTTTCTCAGGAAATTCGGGATCAACCTACCCCAGGACCCAGCAATTCCACTATTGGGAATCTACCCAAGATGTTCCTTAGGTAACTGAGTGCATAGACTTCAAACAGCAAGCTGTTATATGTTATTGAAAGTTGTATTCAATGCAGTGTTTTCCCCAAGTTGTCTAATAAACTGGCTAATTTTATTTAGATATGTACTGCAGAAACTCTTCTCTCTCATCTCATCATCACTTTAAGCCATAAATTATTTTATGCAAATCAAAACCTTAAATATAAATAAATCCATAGAAAGCTCATGATTTTTATGTCCCCTTCCAATTTATAGTCAGGACAAAACTGTTCCTTACAACAGTCAAAGAAATATCTTGAAGAAGTAAAATTGAATTATAGTAAAATTATGAAATTGAAAAGATTTCTATAGAACTCTCATGGATGGCTTTGTTGTTTCTTCTCACCTAGTACAGAGCATTTAGTAAAACTGAAGTAATAATCAGATGAAGACAATTCCGGTATAATTCAAAGAGTCACTTCAGTTCTGTTTTGGATGTCTTCAGAGTCATGCACTATTGGAAACTGAATGGGAATATTCTGCAAAAGACATACCAACAAATCACAGCTAGTTGACTGAATAAGATCTATAACTCAAAGGTAAACAACTCATAATGTTTCAGCACCTAATCTGTAGATTGTGGTTACAGCATCTGGTAAGTCTAGGTTTTCTTCACTTTATTTTGAGTTATTCTCTATTATTTGGCTTTACCCTCCTCTTTCTTGTATTGCAGAGGCATTACTGCTACGAGTGCCTCAATGAGTACCTCGTCTTCAGCATAAATTGGCTTTTCATTTTAATCAACACTTTCTATAATCTAGTATTCCCTGTACAATTTCTCTTTTGTTGTCATTGTAAATTTTGTCTTTCTTCATACTGTACATTTCAACAGATTCTTTTTTATTGCAGTGCTGGTTTGTTTTTTTTTTTTTTTTTTTTTTTTTGAGACTGTGTTCCACAATGTAGCCCATGCCAGTCTAAACCTCATGAAGTAAACCATATCCCAGGATGCTTTCAAACTTGTGACAACCCGCCTGAATCAGTCTCCTAAATTGCTAAAATAAAAAGCATGGAGCACAAGGTTGGCTCCTTTTGTCACATTTTTGCACTGAAGTGCTGTTTAAAGCACCATCAAAATCTGAATCAATCTAATTCTTATAACAGTCTCTTGAAACCTTGACTCTCTTGCAAGAAAAGGGACCCCATCTCAGGAGGTTGCTGAACATTAGGCTCTGAGTATATGGTGACTGTAAATGGAATCACAACGTATGTATGGTATCTCATTAGCCCTGCTCTCTTTTTCCATTGAAGTTGACTTTTAAGGTTATAAATATAATTAAATTTGCTATGCCTTCTATCTTTTAGTATTCTGCATTGCATTAGATACATGTGTCTCTGCAAATTCTAGGGTCATGAACAGTGTGAGCACATTGGCTGTGACTATATAAAAAAATCACCCTTAAAAATTATCGTAAAACAATTAAAATTATCGTTTGAGGAACAAAGAACTGGACACTCTTCTCTGTGAGATAATCACGTCTCTTTGACAAGAAGCAGCTTCTTTGAGTTAGACTACGGTGGTCATTCTCATTAAGCTTCTTGACCAAAACGCAAAAGGGTTTCTTTTACCTCTTAAATGAGGTGAAATAAGGTCTCTCCCAGAACTCAGAACAACATATTTTTTGAGTAAGCAGTTACTTGCCTGTTTTGTGAGACAGACAAAAATAAATATAAAGGAATCAGGCAATATGTTCTTCTAAGACCATATGCAAAGTACGATAGAAGTGGAAAAAAATCATATCTTAGCTTCTGATCGAATGAGTTGGGGTTTACATAAAAGAGCATTTTCCTCAGTCAAAAGGCACTTGATTACAGCAAGAATGTGAGATAAAAGTTAAAACATTAATATTTAGTTTGTGTTTAAAATGGAAAAACAGATATCTTACATAGTACTGTGTCAATGACTCAGAGATGGTCTTGTATGATCATTTGTAGCTTCCTGAAGAATACAATAAACAAGTAATGTTTCCATTCCATACCTGTTCTGGAAACTTCCAGAACAACACACCTGTGGACTATAGTCCTGGTGAAAGTCAGAGCTGTGATAAAGTCTCCACTATTGCTAAGCTGTTTATCAACTGCTGTTTTAACAAATTGCCATAAATTCTGTGGCTCTGTCCAATACCATCATTTTCTTATGTGCTGCAACATAGAAGTCCAAAGTCAGCTTCTGTTAATGACTAAATTCAGATGGTGCTGATCTTTGAGGAGAGATAGAGATTCATGCATGCCCTTTCTCTTTCTAACTTTGATTAATGACCCATTTCCTTGGCTTATGGCTTCTTCCTGAGATCATGTCCACTTTAGATATAATTATAACACCTCTCTGACTTTGACTTCTTGTACATCACTTTTATAAAGATTACTTTTGTTGTATCAGGTTTGTCGGAGGGGATACCCTCATCTCAAAATCCTTGATTTAATCGGATGCTTGAAGATCTCTTTCCATATATAAGCTAACACCAATACATTTTATGGTGTATGATACTTCCATATATTTTATGGAGATAATTTCAGATAGACTCACACATTCATTTTTCTTCTTCATTTGTCCCCTTTTGCTTAAAAAAATTCTCGATGTTACCCTTGAGGATGTGTACGGAAGATGACAAAATAGAAAAATTGTGTGATATCTGCTTTATTTGCAATGGGTTTATGGTGCCTGTGAAAGGGAGGAAATTTGCAAGTCTGAAAACTTTTGACAAAGGCAAGTCCAAAATTTGTATTCTCAGTTTGTTTAATAAAAAACTGGAGCTGAGCAATTTCTTCACCTCTACCCAGAGCTCAGATCTCTTGTGGCCTCTTGACCACAAACAAGATTGTATTTTCATGATGGTCAGAAGTACAGACACATGTTTTTCTAAACATTATCAAAAAGCAGCTAAGTTACTTTAGTGTTTTGAGATGGAGTCATGTTTTGGTAAAGCTAACCCCAAACTTGTGATGTGGCAAAGGCACAATCTGAACTTATGATTATCTAGTGTTCCCCTTCTTAATTTAGAACAACTGCAACACTATGCCACCAAGCCTACTTACACAATGCTTGGAAATCATGGACTATTTGTATTGTATGTGATTTTTCTACCAACTGAGTTAAATCCCTAGTCCTTAGGACTATTTTATGAAGCTGCATTTAAAGGTTTCATTTTCAACGTTTTAAGAAAGGAAAGAATATATCAAAATTATACAAAATATATTATACAATGAGCACAATTATATTGTGCTTAATTCTACACAGAGAGTAAGGAATTGCCCACGCACTCTTTCAGGTATAATTAAACATTAATTAAAGCTCACAAGCAGATGCTATTTAGCTAGCTTTAAGTTTGAAAACAAAGATCTCCGAATTACACATACTCATTTAGCAATCACTGTTGTGAGGACATGTGTTTAGGTCAACAGAACGTCTTTATTAATCTGCTTGAGACTATTACCCTGGGTGTTTGGATCCCAGGCTTAGTCCCTAGCCTTTCTTCTTTCTTAGGATGAGTTTTTAAGCACAAACATTACATACATAGGTAATACAATTCAGTTAGCAAAAATGGTTAGCCAGAAGCAAAAATACAGAAATCAAATGCAAAGTTAGCATATCTAGGAAATTTCTCAGAACTATGAATTCTGATAGATTAAGTCCTTGTTTTCATTTTGAAAGATTTTGCTGACAGCATGATGGGTCCCAAGGCCTGGATGTTGATTCCATCATACATAAGTCATACTGAGGCCTGGGAGCCCAATACAGCTTTACTAGCAAGGCAACAAGCTCCCAGAATTTCTGAGTAACTACAGACATTCTGGTTATAAACTAACTTGTTATAGCAATTTACCAACTTTTACTCTATTGGACTTTTGTTTTTGTTAGGTAATATGGACAAATACAGCAACAAAACCAATCTTCAACCAGGTCCAAAGTGTTAAGTAATTTCAAGTCTGTGTTGATGTTCTCATGTTCTTGGAATCACATGAAAATGACATTTTGTGATATATCTTAAAGTATTTTATTGGTGTATGCACGTATGTGTACAAGTATTTGCCTTAAATGCAAATATCTATAGCATTTTGCTTATATTCAGATAACTGTTCGAATGAACTGTTGTTAAAGCAAGAATATTTCAGTGAAATTTTGAGTTTTATTGCTTGCATATATATACAGCCTAAAAAAATTTGTGTTTTAATTTATAAAAATTACAAGAGTCACTGAATAAATTAATTTCCATCTTTCATGAGGAAATGTTTTAATTCACAACCACAGCAGAAGTGTTTCTAAACTTGCTTAGAAATCTCAGGACTCTTCCATAAAATGAGCTTCATAGACAAATTCTGTGTTAAAATGTGTGTGAGATGTAAGTGTGGTCTAGAGAATTTTCCTAAAAATGAAAGCATCACATGAAAGCTCATTCTCCCGTTTTTTGAAAGTGTGTATGTGCATGTGTGTGTGTATGTGTGTGCATGTGTGTTTTTATGTGGGCTGTGAGCAAGCATAGGTATATGTATGTCAGAGAAAAAGAGTTGAGGAAAGAGATAATTTTTCATCAAATAAATTGATAGGTTCCCGAGATCAGATCATTAGTTAGCCCATGAATACTATAAGTGTACATAGTTAACTAAAACCCTTCTTGGATGCATGCCATACACAATTTGATAACAAATTGTCTGTGTTTAGGCAACAGTACATTTTTTTAAAAAAAAAAATAACAGTTTGGTGTTTATAAATGGCTTGTGTTTTACAAATATTTAAATTAATTAACGCGAAATACATTTTATCAGTTTTCATTTGCTACAATGTGGGAATACCCACAATACAGTTAATTAATGAATATGGTCCAAAAATATGTTTGTTGATCTATTAATCACTCCCAGGAATAGATTCGTAAGGATTTATTGTAACAGTAGAAAGTATCAAGCTTCTGTGTAAACATATCAAATATTTTGAAAACAAGGTGAAATAAAAAGCATTTCAACTCTTTTTCTGTACTGTTCTGTCTCATAACCTTTTTGTCGTCCCATTTATTTCGGTTGCATTCTCTTTAGTACAGTAAATCCCCTATAACTGCATTTTGACACGGATGTGCAGAAGTATCTATTGTCCTTCCCCCAGCAGAAGTTTACACAGCAGATGGTAAAAATGCCCCAGCATATATTTGTGGGATTGAAATAAAAGTAATACACCAGAATGCTAACATTTCTTGGCACATTGTCAAATTATATCAATGGCAAGTTAGGAATAAAATTAAACACATGGGAAAATTCAACATTTTTTCTTTTATTTCTCAATTCTCTATCCCATCTTAGTAAAATATGATGCAATTATTTCACCTTCCAAAATAGACGTTTTCTTCACTCTTTCTTCTTGCTGTTTGTGAAGCAACAGTCTCAAGACCTCCCTTGGGACCTAACTCCTTCGTTCCCTTCTTTGTCCTTCCCTCCATTCCTTTACTCTTTTCTCTCTAACAGCTATAGATGTTTAATTTCTTCTAATTCCCACAAGAAAAAAAACTAATTTCTTCTAGGTTTATTTAAAAATTGTAGAATATTAACTGGAAATAATAAGAGTAGCTTTATGAATATAATAAAGACACCTTCTCAGTTTTTCATTTTACAAGTGGACAGAATTATTATAACATGTAGACCAATGAAGAAAACCACAATGCAAGTGACCTACCCTTTCAACAGCTCTTAAATAAAATAAACAAAAGAATACAAAAAGAAACAAAGCACTAGAGATCCATTTTATCTATTTCTGTACCCTTTGTCAGCTGCTCTATAGTTCTGTTGATACTTTGTTCTTGGGATTCCTCCTAGGAGGAGGTCACACAAAAGGCTTGGTCACATTAGACTTTCAACCAGACTTCCTACTGAGGAAGGGTTACTAAAAACAGAAAGCATTGAACAGAGGGCAGCTCATCCAACTTGACCAAAGGGGACAGAAAGGAAGCTGTGGTGAGTTGGAGAGGGGAACTGTGCTAATGAAAACTCTTTCATCATCTACAGCTTCAGATAAGGTACACAGTATCTCATTATGCAAAAGGAGCAGATAGTCCAGTGGAGCTCATTTTAAATAACCCAGTGTCTTAAAAATCTTTGAGTTTCTTTTCTTTCCTCTTTCTTCTAATGTTATAAATATGTTATGAAGAGAATAGTAAGAAGTGGCTGATTTCATGAGAAAACATTCTAAATGGAAAAAAGAATTAAGATGAACTGAGTTTGTGACCTAGCATTTAATTGATCAGTGAAGCACCTTTATTCAACATTTGAAAAATTAACAATGAAAAGTACTGTTATTGAATGAATTCTGCCCTATAGTCTCTAAAAGAAAATTTTTGTATATTATTTAAATATCAATATACAATATGTGTTGACTGGATTAATGTTGCCAACAAGGGTCCCATCAACATTCCCAAGTATCTATGTGAGGGTATCTCTGTAAAAGATTGATTCTGAAAGTTATCTGAAAAGAAAAGATCTGCCCATCAATGTAGGTTGGTTTCACACAGTTTGTGGAGGGTCCAAAACATCCATTCTTCAGTCAAATGGCATCTAGATTGTTTCCGGGTTCTGAGTGTGACAAAAATGCTGCTATGAACATAGTTGAATACATATTTTGTCATATGACTTGAGCATACTTTGGGTATTTACTTAAAAGTGCTATAACTGGATCTCTCGGTAGGTTGCTTCCTAAACACCTGAGAAAACACCATACAAATTTCCAAAGTGACTAGACCAGTTTGCACACTTACCAGTAGTGGAGCAGTGTTCCCTTTCCCCACATCCTCTCCAACATATGCGGTCATCAGTGTTTTGATCTTGGCCATTCTGACAGGTAGAAGATGGAATCTCAGAGTTGTTTAGATTTGCATTTCTCTGATGCTTAAGGATGTTTAGCATTTCCTTAAGTGCCTTTTAGCCACTTTAGATTCATCTGTTGAGAGTTCTCTTTTAGGTCTGAACCCAAGTTTTTATTGAATTATTTCTTCTTTTGATGACAAATGTCTTAAATTCTTTGTTTATTTTGGAGATCAGCCCTCTGTCCGATGTTAGGTTGGTAAAGAGTTTTTTTTTTCTTCCCATTCTGTAGGTTGCCATTTTGTCTTGTTGCTTTATAGTAGCTTCTCAGTTGCAGGAGATCCCATTTGTTAATTGTTGATTTCAGTGGCTGTACTACTGGGGTTATATTTAGGAAGAAGTCTTCTGTGCCAATGTGTTCAAGTGCACTTCCTGCTTACTCTTCTATGAAGTTCAGTGTGGTTGGTTTTATGTTGCGGTCTTTCATTCATTTGAACTTGAATTTTGTGCATGGTACTAGTTATGGATCTATTTGCTTTCTCCTACATGTTGAGATCCAGTTATATCAGCACCATTTGTTGGATATACTTTCTTTTTTCCATTTTATATTTTTTGCTTCTTTGTCAAAAATCAGGTGTTCGTAGGTATGTCCATTGATCTTCGATTCAGTTCCATTGGTCCTCCTGTCTGTTTTTAAGCCAACACCAGGCTGCTTTCAGTAATGTAGCTCTGCAATAGCATTTGAAGTCAAGGATTTTGATGTCTCCAGAAGTTCCTTAATTGTAGAGGACTGCTTTGATTATCCTTGCTTTTATGTTTTTCCATTTGAATTTGAGTATTTTTCTTTCACTGTCCATGAAGAATTTTGCTGAAAATTTAATGGGCATTGCATTGAATCTGAGATGCTTTTGTCAAGGTTGCTAATTCTACCTTCTGTAGAGCATGGAACATTTTCCATTTTCTGTGGTTTTATCCAGTTTCTTTCTTCAAAGATTTAAAGTTCTTTTCATACTTGTGAAAGGTGATGTTTCTATGATTTTTTTCTCGGTCCACTTATCGTCTGCATAAAGGAAAGCTACTGATTTTTTTTAGTTAATCATGTATTCTGCTTCATTTCTGAAAGTGTTTATGAGTTGTAGAAATTCCTTTGTAGAATTTTTGAAGTCACTTATACAAACTATCATATCATCAGCAAATGCTGAGAGTTTGGCTTCTCTTCTGATTTGTATTCCCTTGATCTCCTTTTTTTATTGCTCTAAGTAATACTTAAGTACTATATTGAATAGATATGGACAGAGTGGGCAACTTTGTCTTGTTCTTGATTTCTATGGGATTGCTTTGATTTTCTCTCCATTTATCTTCATGTTGGCTGTTGACTTGATATATTGCCTTTATTATGTTTAGTTATGTTACTTGTTTCCCTACTCTCTCCAAAACTTTTATCATGAAGGTATGTTTTATTTTGTCGAAGGATTTTTCAGCATTTAATGAGATGATCTTATTTTTTTCAAATTGTTTATATATTGGATTACATTGACAAATTTTCATATGGTGAACCATCCCTGATTCTCTGGGAAGGAGCCTATTTGGTAATGATGAATGGTTTTTCTGATATGTTCTTAGATTTTGTTTGTCAGTATTTTATTGAGATCTTTTTGAGTCAATGTTCATGAGAGAGATTGATTTGTAATTCTTTTTCTTAGTAATGTCCTTTTTTGTGGTTTGATGACTGTTTCTATTTTTTTAGCAGTTATATGTCTACTTAATTTGCTTATCTGGTCTTTATATATTTAATTTTGATAAGTGATACTTATCCAAAAATTGTCCCTTTCCTTTAAGTTTTCCAATTGTGTGGAATACAGGTTTCCAAAGTATGACTTGATGATTCTCTGAATTTCCTCTATGCCTGTTGCTATGCCCTCCTTTTCTTTCTGATTTTGTTAATTGTATATAAACTTTCTGCATTTTAGTTAGTTTGTATAAAGGTTTGTCTATTTTGTTGATATTCTTAAAGAACCAATTCTTTGTCTCCTTGATTCTTTGTATTTTTTTAGCTATATAACAAATATGTATATATAACACAAATATTACTGTATATCTTAGTTATATTTTTAGTTATATCTTTGTTAAACACAGACTATATATGATCTCACAGCAACAAATCCAGAAGAAGGGGAAAACACACACAATAATATCATCAACAATGAAAATTAAAATAACAGGAACTAGCAATTAGTGGTCATTAATATCCCTTAATACAAATGGACTCAACTCACCTATTAAAAGACATAGGATAACAGATTGAATACAAAAACAGAATCTATCCTTCTGCTTTATACAAGGAACACACCTTAACCTCAAAGACAGACATCACCTCAGAGTTGGGGAAAGGTTTTCCATTCTAATGTACCTAAAAAACAAGCTGGTGTAGTTATCCTCATATTTAACATAATAGACTTCAAACTAAAATCAATGAAAAGAGACAAAGAAGGACATTTCATATTAGTCACAAGACAAATTCAAGAAGAATAAATTTTAATACTGACTATCTATGCCCCAAATTCAAGGGCACTCTCATATGTAAAGGAAACACTACTAAAGCTTAAATTACACATTAAACCCCACACACTAATAGTGGGAGACTTTAACACTCCACTGTCACCACTGGACAGGTCTGCTAGACAGAAACTTAAAAGAGAAATATAGCAACTAACAGATGTCATGACACAAAAGGGTTTAACAGGCATCTATAGAGCATTCCACTCAAACATAGAAGAATATACCTTTTTCTCAGCATCTCAAGGAATCTCCTCAAAAATTGGCCACATACTAGGCATCAAAGCAAACCTCAACAGATACAAAATAATTCGGAATAACCCCATGTGTCTTATCGGATCACAATGGCTTTTAATTAGAATTTAACAGCAACACTAATTTCATAAAGCCCACAGACAAATGGAAATAAACCAATGCTCACATAAATCACTGAATAAATGGATCAGGGAAGAAATAAAGAAATTAAAGACTTTCTAAAATTCAATGAAAATGATCACACGATATACCCAAATTTATGAGACACAGTGTAAGCAGTGTTAATAGGTAAGTTCACAGCACTAAATGCCTACATAAAGAACCTGAAATAATCCCACACTAGCGAGTTAAAAGAACACCAAAAAAACTTTATTTTATTTTATTTTTATTGAAAATTGACAATCTTTTCATTCAATAACTCTGATTATGATTCCCTTTTTCAGTACTATCAGTTCCA
This sequence comes from Arvicola amphibius, assembly GCF_903992535.2. Lineage (NCBI taxonomy): Eukaryota > Metazoa > Chordata > Mammalia > Rodentia > Cricetidae > Arvicola > Arvicola amphibius. Next base: position 84,656,000 of record NC_052055.2, read on the forward strand.
CATCATTTCTGTCTGTTGTAATAAAACAGGCACCTAAGGAGTAATAATAAATAAAAATGAAAATACGATAATGGCAAAACCAAGACAAAAATATCAGATTATGACAAAACTACCAATCAAGAAAAAGAACCAGAGAAGAGACACAAGAAATGCTTATAGAATCAGAGAAACATACATTTGCCCACAGGAATCTAATAAAAGTCAAAACCTGGATCCATGTTATTTATCCAAAAGTTGTGGAAGGGAAAGAAAGAAAGTAATATTATGAGACAAAAGCTCTAAACATGCCTTTGAATTCACTTTGTATTGGCCATCGACTGTGCTGCTGGGCATAGGACCTAGGGTTAAGTGTGGTATGTTTCACCAATGAGACTCCCTTGGAGAAAACTAATATTTCATTTACAAAATGGTTGCAATGGAGATGACTTTTGGAGTACGAATGAAACTATGTTTTAATTCTCCTTTAATTTCCAAGACTTCATGTATTGCAGACCCATGCAGGTTCTGTGAAGGCTACCAAAATATCTTTGAGATCATCTCCTCTCTATGCTGTGAATACCATTGGTGAATGAAAAATTATTTTGGACTGTTGATAGAGCACGACTTAGGTAGGTAGGGAAAACTAAACTGAATGCTGAGGAAAAGGAGGCAAAGACAGGGAGAAGCCATGTAGCCTTGCTGGAGAAGGACACCGAGACTTTACCAGTAACGCAAAGCCATGTGGCGAAACATGAATTAATGCACATGGCTTAAATTAAGATGTAATACTGAGCCAATAAGAAGTTAGAGCTAATGAGCCATGCAGTGATTTGATTAATGTAGTTTCTGTGTGATTATTTCAGGGCTGAGCAGCCGGGAACCAACAAGCAGCCTCCCAACAAGATCATTTTTGCACCAGATTTGTTACACTTAGAAGGCCTCGATTTCTTGGTATCCTCCATTTCATCCGGCTCTTATACTTTTCCGTCTTATCTTCATTAAAGTTCTTAGAACCTTAGGGTGGGGAATTTGATTGAGACATCCCTTTTAGAACTGGATGTTCTAAGTTCTTTCCTTATTTATACATTGTATGGCTATGGGTCACTCTATTTGTTACCTTTTCCTACAGCTGGTAATTTCTCTGATTATGGCTACAAAATGTCCATAGGCATCATTTTATTGCTTTTTTTTCTTAGCAGATCAATCTTATTATTGTTGTTGTTGTTTTGCTTTTTTGATTTTAGTGGAAAGGCTGTGAGTTTCTTCCCTCTAAGTCGATGTTGGCTCTGGGCTTGCTGTAAATTGTTTTAATTATGCTTTTCTATCACTATTTATCTCCAGAACTTTTCTCATGATGGGATGTTGGAATTTGTCATCGTACTTTTATTCACCTAATACGATGATCATGTCATATTCGTCTTTCAGTCTGTATATACAGTGGATTATGCTTATCAGTTTATTCATGTTGAACCATATGTGCACAGATGGGATGAAGACTGCTTGATCATGGTGGATGGTATTTTGATGTGTTCTTTAATTCTTTTGGCCAGTATTTTACTGAGTATTGTTACATTTATTTTATAAGGGAACTTGATTTGTAATTTTCTTTCTTTCTTGAGTATTTATTTGGTTTAAGTATTGGAACGAATACAATCTCATAAACAGAATTGGGCCAAATTCCTTCTGTTTTTAATTTGTGAAAAAAATATGAGGAGCATTGGTATTAATTATTCTTTGAAAGTCTTGTTAAATTCCATACTAAAATCATATGGCCCTGCGTTTTTATTGTTCATAAACTTTTAATTACTGCTTCTACTTCACTGAAGGTTATAGGTGTGTGGAAAGTGCTTATTGGTTTATCATTGGTAGGAAGTTTATATTGAAAAAATATCCTATTTCTTCACCAATTTGATAGTGTGCAGGTTTTCTAAATATGTCGCAATAATTTTTTGGACCCTCTAGTTGTCTGTTGTTATATTCCACTCCCTTTTTAAAATCTAATTTTGCAGATTTGGTTATTCTTTCTTTGCCTATTGAATAAGACCTTACCAATTTTATTTATTTTCTCACAGAAGCCACTCTTTGTTTCTTTGATTCTTTGTATTGATTTTTTTTTTATCTCCCACTGTCATTTTATGAGGGTCAATATGTGATTTAAGTTTAGCAGTATTTTTTTTTTCTATGAAGTTGAGTGTCCTTGTGTTTGGTACATAGATGTGAAAAATTGAAAATGCCTGCTTAGTGGATTTTTCCTTTCCTGAGTCTACAGTGTTCTTCCCTATGTCTACTGATTAGTTTTGGTTTGACCTAGTCTGTAGCATATTAAAATAGCTGCACTGGCATGTTTTGAGATTTTTTAAAATATTTTTTTCTAAATATAACTGCCTGGTGATATCTTATTTTATATTAAGCTGTGTTTTTGAATACCATAGAATGATAGATTCTCTTTACAAATCCATTCTGTTAGTCCTTTTTTGTTGTTGTTGGGGGTAGTGGTTGAGACTATTTCTCTTTATAATTACCAATGAGTAGGATTTGTGAATTCCCGCTATTTTGTTGTAATGTTTCCCCCCTATTTTTGGTTTGCCGGTCTTCACTGGCCTCATATATTTCTAAAATTGTGTAAGTAGCCACCGCTATTTTGAGTTTATGAATATGATGGCTATGTTATGTACAGAAGAAAGTATTTAAAGGCAGTCATCCCATCATTCTGTGCTTACATTTTTTTAACCTATTCTTTCAGGATAATCCAAGAGTTTTGTGATACTTAAATTTTACCATGTATTCAATTTATTTTTTCCGGTCTTGCCTATTCTGTTAAGCAGAGCTGCATAGTAAGAAAGACAAGATTTACATATTGATTGTGTCAGACTTTCCTTCATCAGTTCATTCATCAGATTTTCTTTCATCCAATCCTAAATATTGTGGCCTAATAATTTCAAAACATCTGTCCTCTGTTTCTTTAGCTAACAAATGAGAAAAGGGATTGATTAACCAATGTCTTTACTGTACTTGATACAGTTGATATTTGATAGTTATCATAGGTATAATTATGATGAATTAATCTGTGGTCACTTGAAAATATTTCAAAGTAAAGAGGAAAAAAATAGTATATCAACCAATGTATTAACAAGTAATAAATAAAAGCATTAAATTGTCGTTAATAAATATTCACATCAAATAACTACTGCATCAGGATCTCTATTGTATGATTTTAGTGACAACCTCATGATAACAGATTTCCATAATCTTAGCACTTTAACGGAACAGTAATATCAACAGTTCAAGGTCACCCTCAACTACATGGAACACTTGAAGCCCACCTCAAACACCTGAATCTTGTTCTTAATTTGACCTCCACAAAATAATGGAAAATCAGTTAATTATAATTGCTCATTAATTCTCTGCAACATATTCTTGATATTGATGTTATTATAATCTATATTTTAGAGATGATAACATAAAAATAAAGTGTCAGTATTTGTTCAGCACTCTTATGTAGCTGAGCTCATATTGAAAAATAGACATCCTGATTATAGAGGATATTAAGGCTATTAAACTCTATATTGCATTAATATCACTTGAATAATCATGAATAGAACTTATTCACTACTTACAAACTATGCAATGTTAAAATATGTAAAAAGTCTTGGAAAATGCTTCCATTTATTACATATGTGTTATTTTTAAATGTACTATGATTATAAATCTGGGCTACATAAATTTATTTGTGTATGTCTATACATTGAGAGAGTGTTCCATATAATAACTAAATGTGATTTTCATTGTAATTATTTCATTGTATGGCCACACCTGCCTCACTTACACTATATAATATGTCAGTGTTAATTCAAGGAACATCTAAGTATGCTGAATCCTCTCTACCTTGAATTAGTTTTTCTAGATAGGATTTATATCTTAGTAGTCATAAAAAGTATAAAGGCAGTGTAAAGGCCAATGATCCTTTCAAAAAATT